>NC_092747.1:46682621-47010808 GCF_047496795.1 Chiloscyllium punctatum | reverse complement strand
GTGATAAGTACAAAGTGAGGTTAGTATGTGAATGGAGGGGAACTTGTGGGTGGTGGTGCTCCACGGACCTTCTGTCTTTGTACTTCTACGTAGGCAGTAGGTGCTGATGGAAGAGCTTTCATACTTTGCTACCTCATGTCGTGTAGCTGGTACACACTGCTACCACTGTGTATTCGTGGTGCAGGGTCTGCCCATTAAGTGGGTTGCTTTATCCTGGATAGGGTTAAGTTTCTTGAGAATTGCCGGAGCTGCACTTATCCAGATATGTGGACAATGTTCTCACACTCTCCTGACTTGTGCCTTGTAGTTGCTAGACAGAGTTTTGAGTTAGAAGGGATTTGCTCACTGCAGAAGTCCAAGCCTCTGATCTCTTCTGTTAGCCACAATATTTATGTGCTGATCGAGTTCAGTCTTTGGTTGATGCTTACCACCAGATTGTTGATTGTGGCAGATTCAGTGATGATATATTGAGAATGTTAGATTCTCTCTCGTTGGAGATGGTCATTAGGTTCCATGTTGCCACACTCAATCAAATGCAGCCTTGATTTCAAGGGCAGTCATTCTCACCTTGTGATATCTAAACTGGCCATCAGTGATTAGGTTATTGCTAATGGCTTGGGATGTGGCAAGATTTAGAGCACATCTTCAAGACTATTGCCAGAATGTTGTCAGAATCCATAGCTTTTTCATTATCCATTGTGTCTAGCCATTCCTTGATATCATATGGAAGAAGTCAAATTGGCTGAAAACTCACATCTATAATGCAGAGACTCTGGATGAGGTCAAAAAAGAACATTCACGTCACCCTTCTGGCTGAAGATTGTTGCAAATGCATCAGCATTATCTTTTGCACTGACGTGCTAAGCTCCACCATTATTGAGGATGGGGATATTTGTGGGGTGTCTTCTAATCAGCTGTTCAATCATCAATGAAGAGTTGACAAATCCCCAGGGCCTAATGACCTTCACCAGGGAGTGTTGAAAGAGATGGTCTCAGAGATATCCATTGGTAACCATCTTCCAAGCTTCTATTTATTCTGCAGCTGTGCCTATAGATTTGAAGGTTGCCATTTTAATCCAAAAACTTTAGAAAAGAGTGAGAGAGAAAGCAGCTAACGAAGGACTTGTTAGCTTCATATCATTAGTATGGAAAATGCTGGAATCAACCATAAAGGATGTGTTTACTGGATATTTAGAAAATAATTGTCTAATTGGACAGAGTTAATCTGAATTTATGAAAGGGGAATAATGTTTGACAAATGCTGTGGAGGTTTTTGATGGTGTTACTAGTAGAGTCAATAAGAAGAAACCAGTGGATGTAGTGTACTTGGATCTTCAGAAGATTTTTCCAAAAAATCTTACACAAAAAGTTATTAACAAAATTAAAGCACATGGGATTTGGGTAATATACTATTATGGATTGAGAAGTTGATTAATAGTCAGAAAGCAGAGTGTAGGAATAAATGAGTCATTCTCAGATTGGCGAATCTGCATCCAGTGGGATACCGAAAGAGTCAGAACTTATGCCCTGGCTGTTCACATTTACATTAATGATTTGGATCTGGAGACCAATTGTAATTATTTCAGGTTTGCAGATAATACAAATTGGTGGGAATGTGAGTTGTGGGGAGGATGAAAAGAGGCATTTAAGGGGTTTACACAAGCTATGTGAGTGGCAAGAGATTGGCAATATAAATATAATGTGGATAAGTGTGAAATTATTCACTTTGCTAGGAGGAACAAAGGTGCAGAGTATTTCTTAATGGTCAAATGTTAGAATGTGCTGATGTCCAAAGAGACCTTGGTGTCCTTGTTCTAATAATCACCAAAACCTGGCACGTGGCTGTAGTGAACTATGTTAGATGTTGTTACAAGAGGATTTGAATACTGGAGCAAAGTATCACTTCAATTACATAGCAACATAGGAACAGGAGTAGGCCATTAAACCCCTCAGACCTGTTTTACCATTCAGTAAGATCATGGCTGATCTAGATAGATCATTGATTCGACTCCACTTGAAATATTGTCCCCTCATCTAGGGAGGAATATACTTGTCATAGAGGGAATGTAATAACATTTCATCAGATTGATTCCTGGGAGGGCGAAACTGTCCTATGAGGAGAGATTGAGAAGTCTCAGCCCATAATCGTTGGAATTTAAATGAATGACAGGCAGTGTCAAAGACACCTCCAAAACTTTTAAAAGGGTAGAGGAAAAGCAGAAAGGATGTTTCCAGTGTGTGTCTAGAGCCAAAGGAAAGAATCTCCAGAATAAAACCCAAACCACTTCTTCACTTATGGGTAGTGAATCTTTCGAATTTTCTACTGCAGAGGGCTGTGGAAATTCAGTTATTGATTAAGTTCAGGTTAAAAATTGATAGATTTCTAGTTACTAATGACTTCAAGAAATGTATGGATTGCATAGGAATATGCTGTTGAGTTTGCTGATCAACCATGATCTTGCATGGCAAAATAAGTTAGAGGGGCTGAATGAACTGCTTCTGCTACTATGTTCCTTGCATAAATTGCAGCAAATGTAAATAGAATATAATTTTGTCTGGTATTGACATTTGACCTTTTGTTTTTGGATCGTGGATTTAAATAGTTAAGATTTTTAAATAAATAAAATAGTTTTATACCTAATTATTCATGTTCTGGACTAAGCCAGACCACTCAAAACATTCTTAAGCAGGCAGCTCAGACCATAACTTTGCAATTTGTTTTGGCAAGTGTACAGTGAAAATTACTTGGATTAAGTTAGCTAGGTTGACTACTAGATTTTAAAACAGTCAAACGTTTGCTCACAAAATTACACAATGAAACACAAAAAACAGAATAAAGAACCCCTTCAGAACTCACCCAATCCAACTAGACTTTATTATGCTGTTCCGAATGTACTCAATAGTCCCATTAAGCAAAGCCCCTTTAAAAACCAGTATAAATGGAACACATGCTGACAGGTTGAAGCTGAAGAGCAGAAGAGAGAGAGAGAGAGAGAGAGTTTCCACACATCTCCCTGTTGAACTTCCAACCAGTTCAAGACTAACTCAACTGCTCAGCTCAGCTCATCTAGAGAGCTGACCACTCCCCTTTCTTTATACAGGCCACTTCTAAAGCATGGCCACTTTGGCCTGAAGTCTCATCTGTTTACATAAAAGCAAAAGGCCTCTCAAAATCCTTTTCATGTCTGTACCAAACCAGACTGTTTGGAGTTCAGCCTGGTTTATTGCTCCTTTGAAAAACATCAAGGACAGAGTCTCCTCGAGCCATGGAACAGCTTTAGTAAAAATAGGCACTAGCTTTGTCACATTCATGAAATCTTGCTTTATCTTTTTTACTTCTGATTTCCGTTTGCTTCCCTTTTTTGAAAATTATGACCAATTGTGGCTGACAGTTTCACATCTAAAATATTTAAATCATGATTTAAAACCTGCTTTCCCAGCTGAAAGTTTTTGGGTGGGGCTTTCTGCATTGCCCCCACCCCATCCTTGTCCCCCCCCCCCCCCCCCCGTATCACCTCTGCCTCCTGTTTAGCAGTGATGAATGCCACTATGTTTCCTGATTTTATTGGAGCAGTAGGTCTGCCTATCATCAGCAGGCATTGTTATTGAGAATAATTTGATATTGGTGACATGTTGGATTAAGCTGGAAACAACACAGGCAAAATCCATTTTTAAGAATCTTTCCATGTCTTTTCATTTGGACCAGACGAAGCAGGAACTTTAAAATTGGCACATATATGGTGATGAGCCTATAATACAGACATATGTTTGACTACTATGTGACATAGCTTGTTATTTTATAATGTGTTACACAGTGTACTATCTACTAGTTTTGTTTAATGATGTTCATAGCAGTTTGTTTCAGTAATTAATATGCCTTATGTTGAACTTATAGGAACTGTTGCAAAAATGGGAAGTTCCCAAGAAAAGCTTTTCAAAGGAAAGTAATGGAGACTATGCTGAAACTTGTTATAATGCAAAACAAATTAACTCTTTGGCTCCTACGAAATATTTCTTGAGGTTGAGTGCATCACTTACTCCTTCTGAAAAGAGTAATCGTAGATGTGGCTTAGCTGTAATCCACAGTGAACGAAAAGCATCTCCGCGTAATGTATTTAATACATCAGTGAAATTGGCTACCAAAGAGAAAACTAATGATCAATCTTCAACATATTCTAGCTCAGCTGAAAAGTTAAGTTGTTCATCGGCTGCAATGAAATTTAGTCTTGAAGGTGGTCCAGTTTTTCAAGGTTTTGGAAGTACAACACATTTTAATTCAGGATTTTTAGCAACTGGTGCTTCTGATACTAAAATGAAATCAGTTGATGCATCATTTCCGTCATTTGCAACTGTTCCTGATCGAAATCAATCATTTTTTGGTTTAGATTCTTCAGTAGGTGCATCTCCTTTTTTTGAAGGTCCAGATTTTTTAGCAGCAACAGTCTCTTCTGATGTAAGTTCACAAGTGAATGACTCACCTGGCTTAATAGCTGAAGATCACAGTGACTATCCTAGGCGTAAACAAAAATGGTGTTCTTCAATATCTCCATTATTTTCTTCTTCTCATTCACAAGCATCACGTTCTACTTATTCCATGGATTCAGCTATTACAAATGGAGTACCATTTAGTTTTGGTTCAAGGCTGCAAATTTCACCAGCTGTAAGTTCAGAAGTTTTTGGGTCTGCTCTTTCAAAGACTTCCCAGGATCAAAATATGGTCAATCAAAATACCCCACAATCTCTATCCAAGGACACCACAGATTCACAGACATCTTCAAATTTTAAAAAACTGAAAAAACTTAGAACAGCATTCAATGATCCTGAACAAATCAGGTAAAAATGATTCATATTAAATTGTTTTCTCAATCTTGTTTCTTTTGAATGCATGCATCAACTCCTACATCTAGTAACATTAACTGAAAATTAATGGAATTTTTTGATCATGTGAAACAATGTGATAAATCCTGATAAATGTGTGTTATGTGTCTGCCTTGTCAACAAATTGCAAGCGTGCTGTCTGTAGCACATTCTCATGTTAACATGTAATATATGCGAACATTATATATAGTTTATATGTACAACATTTTGCAAAGAATCTTCCACAGTTGTTAATATCAGGTAATTGTGGAGAAGATCATACTAATATGGACCAGACTTGGAAAGATCCACTCAGTATGCCCATTATCCGTCACATGGTGGTGACATAGATGGTTATGTTTCCACAATGAATATGCTTGTAAAGGTGATGTCTAGCTCAGCTGCAGTGATCAGAAACATTTCCATTTTTTATTTATGGTGAGTTAGCTGCTTTCACTGAGCCATGAACAAAGACTAGGTTGCAATCAGCTATAATGTATCAGACTAAGATAGTGAAAAGTCAAGATCCCAATTTCCAGTTACTATTCTGATCTCAGCTAGAAAATAAATGTGGATGTTGGGACTCTCTGCCTTTGTAAAGCCTGTTGACAACAACTAGTTGATTCCTGCATGCATTTAGACAAGTTAACGAAGAGACTTACAATACTAAACCCTGGTCAAGTCCCATACCTTCAGGAAGGGTAGAAAAATTAGTAAGAACTGGAAGCTTGAGAATCCGAATGAGTGGTTAATGAAAGTGCAGAACATTTTTTTGGGGTCTATTATTTTCATTAGTGGCTCTGGAAGAACAGCAAAGGATGTTTCTTAATCAATAGAAAAGTACTTCAGCTTTTCAGTGTAATGTCAGGCAAAAAATTGTTGAAATAAAAACAACATTGCTGGAGAAACTGATGAGGCCTGGTAGCATTTGGGGAGGAAAAGAGTTAATGTTTTGATTCCAAAATGATTCATCTTCAGTTTAATTTTTAATAAAATCTAATATTGTAAATGAACAAAAATTAATTTACCCTTCAAAAATGTGTTGCAGCATTCATAAACTGAAGAAAGGCTCAGAAGAGGTACTAGAATTAAAGGATCTAAAATTAAAGAGAGGCACACAAGAAGATTCCAAGAAACAAACTGAGAAGGTGGTTGGTAGTTTTCAGAGAAAGAAGAAAGCTACAGAGAGGGTACTAAGAAGCAGAAATTGTGAAATCCCTTGGGTGGAACTCTTTATGTGGCAAAATAAGGTAATTTTTAAAAACTTTTTCTGAAAGATTTGTTGAATTGCTTCCTTCCTTGATTCCATCATTTATATGTTCTTTCTGTCTTCCTGTGTTTGGATGTTGGGGTGAAATGTTCTGTGTCTTTGTGCCCAAAGAAAAGGTATTATGGGCTTAAAGTGAATATGCAACATAAAAGATCAAGGAAACTCAGTTGCAGGTCTGTTATGTACATAATTATACAGCTTGCTTTTTGATGTCTTGTCTATTGATCCCTGCACGAGATTGCATGACTGCTCACCAGAATTATTTCATCACCAGGTTAAAGAGTTGTGTGTATAAGTTTGCTGCTACTACTGGTTTAGAGTAACGTAGATTAAAAATTGTTTTTTAAATGCTGCAAGTAACAGCAATTTTAATGGTGTTTGCCTCCAAGTCCCTTAGTAAGTGCCAGTACTGAACAAGTGTATTGATTCATTACCACAACCTTTAACAGACTATTTACCATTTGTCCCATAACATCTTCTGTCATTTAATGTTTCGCACCCTCTATGCAAGATTTTTTTTTCTTTTGCTTTTCCTCACTCTTTCCTCTTTACCAACAGCATTTGGTAAAACCTATCACATTTCTACCTGTCTTCAGTTCAGAAGAAGTCATATTGAACTTGAAACGTTAACTCTTTTTTTTTTGAGCAGATGCTGACAGCTCTGCTGAGATTATCCAGCATTTTATTTTTATGTCAGCGTTCCTAAATTCCTACTATTTTGCTTTTATTGTTGTATTCATTGTTTTGTTGGTTTTGATCATAATATTTTCCTTTTTGTTGTAGAAGGGCTACTGGAATTTTACATCTGACCTTGGAGTCTTGTTCGAAATTAAATTGGAATATCTAACAGATGTATTTCTTGTGGAAAGAGGCATTAAATCTCTAGGTAATCAATATTTTAGACTCCATTTGTGCATTAATCTGCAAGTGAACTAGAGGAAGCAGCAGTAATTATTGTGAACAAAATTTGAATCAGAATTTAAATCATTGAGTTGGGGATGTTGGAAGTGGGGACCATCCAAATGTTTGACTGGATGGGACTGGTTGGAAGTGAGAGATCATGTTATGAAATCATCAGGGGTACAGTGAACCTTATAATTGCTCATATGTTCCTGTTCATTTCTGATCTTGTTTCTTATGAACAGGAAGCAGAGAGTATGTGTGTCTTTTTTGTGTTGGTAAGCTGTCACTATTGGAGAGCCTCAGGATTCAGTAGTATTCCTTGGTTATTTAAATGATTTTGATGAAGGGTTTAAATGTAGAGTTGCTGATGACGGCAGGATACGTAGGTACATAGGTAGGAAAGAGGATATAGAGATTCTGCAAAGGGAAATAAACAGGGGTAGGATGTTGGTTAGCTCAGTTAGCTGGATAGCTGATTTGTAACTAGAGTCATGCTGGCAGCAGGAGTTCAATTCCCTTACCAGCTGACATTACCATGATAGTTCATTTATTAAACTGCCAAAGTTATAGCTACATTGAACTTTAATGTATCATACTCTTTCCAGTCAAATGTTAAAGATCGTGGCCATGCCAGTTTTTAGTTCTCAATTTCAGCGAAAAAGGTTCATAAATGAAACGTTTGTTTACAAGAGTAAATAAGTTTGTCTATTTCAGTATGCAAAGTAACAAGGGTCAAGACTTAGGTTCCAAGTAGTAGTGTTTGGTGTTCACAATGACAAGATAGCTAGCTAGAAGGTCACCCACAATTTGTGATGCATACCACATCCTCAACTCTTGTTCTCAACCACTTCCCTCGCTGAGGCACGGTGACCCTTGGGTTAAGCCACCACTAATTGTCTCTCTTTAATGAGATAGCAGCAGGATTATGGCAACTTTTACTTATAAACAGGATTAAGTGAATGACAGAAATTGGCAGATGTGTATATGTAATGTGCATAATATGAGTATGTCCACTTTAGGAGGATGAATAGAAAAGCAATACACAATTCCAATGGAAAGGTTGCAGAATTCAGTGGTTACAGGGGGATCTGGTGTCCTGCTACATGAAGCACATGAAGTTAGTACATAAGTACAACAAGTGATTAGGAAGCCAAATGCAAGGGGGAAATTTTACTGCAGCTGTACAGACCACAGATTGAGAACTGAGAGCAATTTCAATTTTGTTTGAAAAACATATAATTGTTTTAAAAGCAGTTCAGAAAAGATTCATTTGGCTTATTCCTGGGGATAAATGGGTTATGTTAAGAAGAATGGTTGAACAAGTTAAATCTTTATCCATTGGTGTTTAGAAGAACATGAGATGATCTAATTGAAACAGGCAGCATCTCAATAGGATTGGAAAGGTGGATACTGGAGGATGTTGCCCCTTGTGGGGAGTGTAAAACAAGGGAACTTAGTTTAAAAATAGAAGGTCTCCCTCTTAAGACAGAAATGGAAAATGTTTTTTGTCTCAGACAGTCATTAGTGTGGACTTCTCTTCATGAGAAGGTAGTGGAGGTTGGCTCTTTAAACTTATTCAAGGATGAGTTAGGTAGACTGTTGATAGACGAGACAGTCAGTCAAGGCTTTTAAGGATGCAGACAGAAAAGTGGAGATGTGATCACAATCAGATCAAATAATCAGGATCTTATTGAATGGGAAAGCAGGCTCAATACTCCAAATGGCCTACTGCTGCTCACAAGTCATATGTTCTTTTATATTCTGTTAGATCTTACTTAAACATTGTAGCTGAATATAAAATGTTAATCCATATATTGTAAGTTGTTAGATCATGTCACACATTCACATTAGTATGAAATGCAGTAGGAAACATGATATTAAAAACCAAGATGTGGTATGCATCACAAATTGTGGGTGACCTTCTAGCTAGCTATCTTGTCATTGTGAACACTAAAACACTACTGCTTAGAATCAGTCTTGATACTTGTTACTTTCCATTCTGAAATAGACAAACTTATTTACTCTTGTAAACAAAGGTTTCATTTATGAACCTTTTTTGCTGCAATTGAGAACTAAAAATTGAGTTTGGAGGGATAAGGGCCAGGAGTAGGTAGGTGGAACCAATTTAATTTGGAATTATGTTTGGCATGGACTGGTTGAACCAGAGGATCTGTGTTCATGCTATATGACCATATGCCTCGGTGATTAAGAGCCCATGGTGTTCGGGGCAAGGTACTAGCATAGATAGAGGATTGGCTGAGTGGCCGACAGTAAAGAATGCGAATAAAAGTGTCATTTTCAGGATGGCAGCCTGTGACTAGCACTGCGAAGGCTATATAAGGCTCTGATCAGACCATATTTGAAACATTGAGCAGTTTTGGGCCCTGTATCTGAGGAAGGATGTGCTGGCCTTGGGGGGGAGGTCCAAAGGAGGTTTACAGGAATGATTCTGGAGGTGAATGCTTGGCATATGAGCAGCAGTTGAGAACTCTGGGTCTATACCTGATGCAGTTTAGAAGAATAAGGGGTAATCTCATTGAAACTTACAGAGTACTAATAGGACTGGATAGATGGATGTGGAGAAGATGTTTCCACTAGTGGGAGAGACTAGGACCTGAGAGTACTGCCTCAGAGTGAAGGGATGACCCCTTAGAATTGAGATGAGGAGTTTTGTCAGCTAGCTGGTGGTTAATCTGTGGAATGCATTGCCACAGAAGGCCATGGAAGCCAAGTCATTGAGTGTATTTAAGACAGAGATAGATAGTTCCTTGGTTAGTAAGAGGATCCAGGGTTACAGAAAGAAGGCAAGAAAATGAAACATATCAGCCATTGATCAAATGTTGGAACAGACTCAATGGCCAAATAGCCTCATTCTGTTCCTATATCTTATGTTTTTATGCTAAAGTTACTTTGTATTTAATAAATAGATAAGGTTTTTGTTTGAGACACAAAACTGGTATATGGAATTAATTGTTCACTAAGTCTATGATTGGTTATTCAAAAGTGTGGTTGTGAACCATTGAAGTTCTTACTTAGGGTATTCTCTGGTTTCTGCAGAGGTAGAAAGGCTGTTTTAGTTTAGCTGACTAACTTCATGTCGTAACATAAAACTTGCTGTCCCTAAAGGGGCTTCACCATAAAATTTTATAAAAAGAGCAGCAAAACCAACAACACAGAGCAAACTCTATGCGGCAATTCAGATTCTGACATTTTAAAGAGTATAAAGCCACAAAATGAAGATGGAAAGCAAATATCTAACTGTGCGTTAGAACATCTTTGACATTCTGTCAGAAACTCGGTTATTCAGATAGAGCATCAATCCTTACAGATCAGCCTCATTCTGATAAAGCATGGTAATGCAAACATCTTGCAGTGGGCTCAGAAGAATAAAATCCTATGTTATTCCTGACAACGACCAGAAAGATCCTGAGAATACTTCTCAGATTTTGGAAAATCAAGCTTGAACCAATTTCAGGATGTACAGGCTTGAGTGTGTTCATAGAACCAAAAGGCTAGATGAAACAATCAACCAATTCATAGGGAAAAGTCATCATAAAGATACAGAATGTGATTTCACCAAAGCTAACTTGGTATAAAGGCTTATTTAACTCATTTACACCCATCAAATCCTTATGAAAGGCACTCTGGACAAATCTATGAATGCACCATTGACACACTACTAGAACAAAGATGCAATTTCAAAGCAATGGTGGCTGGCCAGAGCATGTGCAAGTGCAAGACTCTTGAATACCTATTACAGCTGTCACCAGGTTCAATGGAGCAGCCAAATCTTGAATGAGATGTGATTTGTCTCACCAAAGACAATGTCAAGCATTTTGTGATATATGCAAGTTATGTTCTACAAGATGACATTGAGCTAAAATTGTAGCAAGAACCCCAAGTACCTCAGAATGCTCTGCAGCAGCATGTGTTGAAGAATCAACCATGGAACAATGCCAAAGAAGCTTCCAAAGTTCTGTCCATGTCTTACAAACATGTAAGCTAAGTTTAAGAGGTAATAAAATTGTAACAGCTTCCAGGCCCTAGTCAAACAATATGTGGTAAACCTGACACACCATATGGATTCTGTCAGAAAAGCTGAGGCTTTTACCTCCATCTAAGTAATATATCTCAAAAGGAATGGACAATATGCATTGTGTAACAAGATTGAAATTGAGGCAAAAGCAAATAACATTAGTTTATGCATACTTGTAAATGATGTACTCAGGAAACTGGCACAGTGTGGTGCAGTCCATAAAAGATAACCTAATTGTTCACAACGGGTCTCATATCCTGTGCACTGGCACATCATCTTGATTATCAATACCCTTGGGATGGGCACCTGAAACCTTTTGCACTGTTGAAATATATGAACAGGTCATTATCAGTATGCAGACATTGTCATTGTCCACAAGGTGACAAATCGGTCAGTTGCAGCACCAAAGCTTCCTGATTGCAAAATTGAATCTTTCCATCAACTGATTAAGCCTTACTCAATCTGTTTATTGCTATTTGCAATTTTAAAGGCAACATCCAACCAGGTTGACTGTCCTAATAAGAGTCGAGAGTGTGGTGCTGGAAATGCACAGCAGGTCAAGCAGCATCCAAGGAGCAGGAGAATCAACCTTTCAGGCATTAGCCCTGGTCTACCTTGAAGAAGTTCTCTCCAGCATCTCCAGTACTTACTTTCTCCTGTCTTCATAAGAGCAGTACTAACTAGCTGTAATGACTAGCTTTTCGTGTACTCTTTCTGTCATCATCTTCTGGTACTCATGCTGTAAATATGATGCCATGATTGATTTTCTACAGATCTTAATCTGCAAAACATATGCCACAGATAGTTGGGTCCTTCTCAAATACCAACAGATTAATTAGATATCTGAAGGTTATTTACAACACAAACTACTTACAATTTATAATAGATGTTTAGATATGTACACATCTAGAACATAGAACAGTACAGCACAAAACAGGCCCTTCAGCCCATGATATTGTGCCAACAAATTGATCCTCATGTAAGGTAAACCTAATGTACGAACCCTCAAATTTCTGTGACCATATGCATGTCTAGCAGTCTCTTAAATATCCCCAATGACCTCGCTTCCACAACTGCTGCTGGCAACGCATTCCATGCTCTCTCAACTCTCTGCGTAAAGAACCCGTCTCTGACATCCCCTCTATACTTTCCGCCAAACAGCTTAAAACTATGACCCCTCGTGTTAAAAATTTCTGCACTGGGAAAAAGTCTCTACCTATCAACTCTATCTATGCCTCTCATTATCTTTTACACCTCAATTAGGTCCCCTCTCTTCCTTCTTTCCAATGAAACAAGACCGAGCTCAGTCAACCTCTCTTCATAAGGTAAGCCCTCCATTCCAGGCAGCATCCTGGCAAACCTCCTCTGAACCCTTTCCAAAGCATCCACATCTTTCCTATAATAGGGCAACCAGAACTGGACACAGTATTCCAAGTGCGGTCTAACCAAAGTTTTATAGAGTTGCAACAAGATCTCACGGCTCTTTAGCTCAATCCTGTTAATGAAAGCCAGAACACCATATGCTTTCTTAACAACCCTGTCCACTCTGGTGGCAATTTTAAGGGATCTATGTACCTGCACACCAAGATCCCACTGTTCCTCCACACTGCCAAGAATCCTATCTTTAATCCTGTACTCAACTTTCAAGTTCGACCTTTCAAAATGCGTCACTTTGCATTTATCCAGGTTGAACTCCATCTGCCACCTCTCAGCCCATCTCTGCATCCTGTCAATGTCACGCTGCAGCCTACAACAGTCCTCTATACTGTCAACGACACCTCCAACCTTTGTGTCGTCTGCAAACTTGCTAACCCATCCTTCAATCTCCTCATCCAAGTCATTAATAAAAATTACAAAGAGTAGAGACCCAAGAACAGAGCCCTGTGGAACACCACTCATCACTGACTTCCAGGCAGAATACTTTCCTTCCACTCCCACTCGCTGTCTTCTGTCGACCAGCCAATTCTGTAACCAGACAGCTAAATTTCCCTGTATCCCATGCCTCCTGACCTTCTGAACGAGCCTACCATGGGGAACCTTATCAAATGCCTTGCTGAAGTCCATATACACCATATCCACCGCTCGACCCTCATCAACTTGCCTAGTAACATCCTCAAAGAACTCAATAAAATTTGTGAGGCATGACCTGCCCCTCACAAAGCCATGCTGACTGCATTTAACCAAGCCATGCTCTTCCAGATGGTCATAAATCCTATCCCTCAGAATCCTTTTTAACACCTTGCAGACGACAGATGTGAGACTGACTGGTCTGTAATTGCCGCAGATTTCCCTATATGCTTTCTTGAAGAGAGGAATTACATTTGCCTCCCTCCAGTCCTCAGGTACGACTCTGGTGGAGAGCGAGGATGCAAAGATCTTCGCAAGCGGCGAAGCAATCACATTTCTTGCTTCCCAAAGCAGCCGAGGACAAATCTGGTCTGGCCCTGGTGACTTATCAATGTTAATGTTTGTCAAAATTTTCAGCACATTAGCTTCCTCAATCTCTATCCGTTCCAGCATGCTTACCTGCTCCTCATTGCTTTCATTCACTACAAGGTCCTTTTCTTTAGTAAAGACAGAAGTAAAAAACTCAATTAGGGCTTCCCCTGCCTCCTCAGATTCTATACACAAGTTCCCTATGCTATCCCTGATCGGCCCTACTCTTTCTTTGATCATTCTCTTAATCCTCACATATGTGTAAAATGCCTTTGGATTCTCCCTAATCCTTCCTACCAAGCCTTTTTTGTGCCCCCTCCTGGCTCTCCTCAGACCATTTTTGAGCACCTTCCTCGCCTGCCTGTAATCCTCTAGAGCTGAGCAAGACACTTGCTTCCTCCTCCTTACATAAGCTGCCTTCTTTCTTTTGACGAGAAGCTCCTCTGCTCTCGTCATCCAAAAGTCCCGTATCTTACCCCCTCTTGCCTGTTTCAGAGGAACACACTTATGCATCACTCGCAACAACTGTTCCTTAAACAATCTCCACATGTCTATAGTGCCCTTTCCATGGAACAATTGCTCCCAATCCATGCTTCCCAATGCACATCTGATAGTATCATAGTTTCCTTTTCCCCAATTAAATATCCTCCCATTGTGCCTGTTTCTCTCCTTCTCCATAGCTGTGTAGTATGTGAGGCAGTTGTGGTCACTATCACCAAAATGCTCTCCCACTTGCAAGATCTGACACCTGCCCCGGCTCATTGCCAAGCACCAAATCCAAAAAGGCCTCTCCCCTCGTCGGCCTGTCAACGTACTGAGTTAGGAAACCCTCCTGAACACACCTTACAAAAATAGCTCCTTCCAAACCATCTGCTCGAAGGAGGTTCCAATCAATATTGGGAAAGTTAAAGTCACCCATTACAACAACCCTACTACATTCACACTTTTCCAAAATCTGCCATCCTATGCTTTCTTCAATCTTTCTGCTGCTATTGGGGGACCTGTTGTAAACCCTCATGAGGTGATTGCTCCCTTACTGTTCCTAATTTCCACCCATACTGACTCAGTAGGCAGACCCTCCTCGACAATGGTAACTTCTGTAGTTGTGATACCCTCTCTGATTAGCAGTGCTACACCCCCTCCTCTTATTCCCCCCTCCCTGTTCTTTTTAAATGTTCTAAACCCTGGAACATCCAGCAACTATTCCTGCTCTGAGAAACTCACATCTCTTATAATAATATGCATCTATAATAATACATGTTTATTGTCTGTCAGAAAGCTCTTCTTAATGAATGTACACTGCACTATTTAATATTATTACACATGACAAATGTAATAATCTTGGCACAGAATCCAGAAACCCCCATGCATTATGCCTTTACGACAGTTATATGACATCATGACGTGTATTCCAATATAAAGGCACTCCTTCTCCTTCAGTCACTTTCTCCGTATAATAAAGTCAGTTTAGTCAGTTAATTGTATGAGTAATGCATAGTAACATCAATAATCACAGAAGGAGAAGCAGTACCTTTTATATTAGAATATCTCACGTCATTATGTCAGAAATCTGTTGTAAAGGAATAGTGCATGAGAGTTTCTGGAATCTGTGCCAAGATACTACACTTGTCATGTGCAGTAATAGTGCAATGTACATTCATTATTATAGATGTTTACCTATCTAAACACTAATTAATTGCTCACCATTTTTATTTGTGTTAGTAGCATTTATTTGGTAGCTTATTTTAAGATGGTAATTTCTCATTCTCACTGTTTGCATCAAATGATATAGATTGGCTAAAATTCAGTGAAAATTCTGGGTGGAATTTCTCTGTATATTAATAAGCTTGACAGACATCCATTACAATCAGATTTTTAATAATGACTTTTCAGACTAGATTTTGAAGTAAGCATTGACTAGAAAATATTTATCCTTCTGAAAGGTCACCGAGCAGCTGAAGAGATTGTATCGCTGATTGCTACACTCATGATCCTACAGTTGATTCGTTTCACTGAACAGTTGAAAGGGATTAAATTCAAATCCCTCCTTTGTTTGGATCAGACACTGGATTCAGGGTTTGTATGACATATAAATTGATTGTTAATAGGGAAATTATGGTGTTATAAATAGTGTAAGTTTTAAATCATTGGTTGGTAGAATTAGTTATAATTTCAATATACTGTAAAGTAACACTTATGGCATTTCTTGTATGGAATGCAGATCGCAGTTCGCAGTTTCAGTCCTGCTGCAAATTTATGACAAGTAATTCATCTTTTGCTATCATACAAGTACACTTACATAATATTCCAGGCTCAAGTTAAAAAATATTGGATATTTTATTGATGCTGACCAATTTCTAAAGATAAAACTTTTTGAAACAAACCCAAGATACTTTTTGCTTTGTTTCTCCATTTCCAAATAAAAAAAATTATGAAGCAGTCTTCACAATCCAGATCTCTCAAATCGTAGCCAATTAAGTACTTTCGAAGTGTAGTCCCTGATGTTAACTGAAGGAAATTCACCAGTTTGAGTACGGAATTCCCCTATCACTGATCAAACAACACATTTTTAGTTAAAGGATATACAATTGCCAGGACACCAGATGAAATCCCCTGCTGTCCTTCAAATAGTGCTTAAGTGGATAGACATGACCTCAGTGTAGCATTTCATTTGAAAAATTTCTCCTCAAACTGTACAGCAAAGCCTCAATAGTGCTCTGAAATGCCAACTGAGATTATGTGTTCAAATTACTGGAGTAAAGTTTGCACCAACATCTTCTAACTCCAAAATAAAGAACAGCCTGCTTTAAAGTGGTATTTTTAGCTATTACAAGGGCAGCACAGTGGCTCAGTAGTTCGTACTGCAGCCTCACAGGACCAGGGACCCAGGTTTGATTCCAGCTCAGGTGACTGTGTGGAGTTTACACATTCTCCCTGTGTCTGCATCGGTTTCCTCTGGCTGCTTCTGTTTCCTCCCACAATCCAAAGATGTGCAGGTCAGATGGATTGGCCAAGCTAAATTGTCCACAGTATTGGGTGCATTAGTCAGAGGGAGATGGGTCCGGGTGGGTTGCTCTTTGGAGGGTCGATGTGGACTTGTTGGGCCAAAGGACCTGTTTCCACATTGTAAGGAATCTAATCTACATTATCACATAGCTTTTGCTGTAGTACGTCTAGTGAATTTGCAATATTTATTTAGTACTCAGTTTCATTCTTTATTCATCATGCCTTCCTCATCAAAATATTCCTCCTTTTTCCTCAATCACATGATTATGAAAGAACCACTATCAACCTCCCAAACACCATAGATTTGCAGTTGTAACTGAAACAGATTTTAATGCAGGACTATATGTAGAATGGTTTTTCCCTGACTGTTGACTATACAACAACAATGGATCAAGTTTCAACATTCCTTGGCCAACCCTAGCTGATTAATTTTGGAAAATATTTTTGTATTTTGATCAATGTCAAACTACTTCAGAGCCACCTCCTCTAGCTAAAGTACCATAACTTTGCAAAGATTTGGTTTTAAAGAAAACATGCACCATATTATACATTTCTACAAATAAAAATTTTCTCCAACACTTCTACATATTACTTACATGTAAATTATGTGTGGATTTATTGTAGCATACACCAGGCAATGTTATTCCATAAGAACAAAACAATTGCGACCCATAAAGTGCATCTCTTAATTATGCAATCTTCATAATGTCAGTTTCCATGTTAATGAAGTAGAACTTCTTTCAAATTTTCCATATTAGTGTTGACAATCATGAAGAATATTACAAGTGTGATATATTAATTGATGAAGAAATCATTTTGCAGCAGGTGAATTTGTTCAGCATTTTTATTGAATATTATATGACCTAAGAACTTTAATTGTCTTCTACAGGTCAACTTGTTGGGCAACAGAACATGTGAAAAAAGCCATAACTTGGGCTAGAAAAACAGACAGACAGCATCCAGCCATCTGTAGTCGTTTGGAGCTAGGAAGGGACTGGGAATCAGCTACTCGTCAACTGTTGCAGATTGATCCTCTCAAAAAAGATTCACCACTGCAGCAGTTGTTTAACTGAGAAGATTAAACATAGGAATGCTTTAATATTAATAGAATCAAACTGTTTAATAAACCTTGTTATATTCAGCAATTAAAATCAATTCAAAATGTCATTCAATTAATTCGAGTTTCTAAAGATGCAAAAATGATCTTGATTATGCTATTACAGACATAAGCATGGTATGGTAGTAGAAATGATGCTAATAAATTTGTTTATTATTTGAAATTGTTTTATTCTCCTTTTTACACTGAATTGGACTTTCGCTCTTGGGGTGAGAAACAAAGGTCAGAACTATCCTGGGATCCCACCCATTGTGAATTTCACAGCATCCACTTAACTGGCCCGAAGATGGGTTCACCATCCAGTTAAGGCCAGTGGATGGTCTGAAGAAGCTGGAGGGCAACTCCGAGAGCTACCTTCTTGAAAGGTGTAGCATGCAGCACTGGAAGCTAAGACTGGAGGCACAACAGGATGAAACTGCCTTCTCAAATTTTTCAAACCTAAATTGAAGAATAGTTCTTGCACCCACAACACCAGCGTTCAGAGGTAGAGGCCTTGCTAAATGATAGCCTTCCAGTTGTAGGTATGGAGACTGTCTCCAGGCACCTAAACTAGTGCCAGCTATCTGTACAAACCTGGGGACCTATTGGTAATAGCCCAGACAGGCTCCTTTGGCCTCAAATAGATCTTATTGAGCGAGAACACTTATGTAGCAAAATAAATGTGTAGCCCTGCCTTATTCCACATTCCACTCTCCCTCAAACTCACCTCCACAGAAATGGCTCTGGCATGGGATGGATCTGGGGAATTGGCCAATGAACCTGGTTTTTTTTAGCTCCATCTGCCACAAATCCTTGCAGCTGAAAATGTAAAGATAATTTTTAGGTTGATTGGAATGGCCTAGAGTCCCCTTAAATGTATTATATTCCCTATTATTTAAATAACTTTTTTCATGTGATACATTGTACTTTGTTTGTTTGAATTGAATTTATATTTCCCAGAAAGATAAGTGAAAAGTCTCATCATGCTACCTATTATAAAATTCTTCTTAAGATTTACTCAGGACAAATTTAGCCAGACTTGACCAAATTGAGTGAAATAACAGAGGATTGACGGAAGTTTTTCAATTAATGTGTATGTGGACTCATAAAATTGTTAAATTGGGTCCACATAATGGACAGGTTGCAAATCAAAAACCAAAAGAGATGTAATGTGTTTTTCTCTCCCTGGATTTAGTACAGGATCTGCTGCTCTTCTTGAAACTCTTAATAACACAGACTTGACTGTAGAAAACATAATTTCAAAGATTGCAGATGACACAAAGCTTGGAAATGTTAGCAAATAATGTAGGGTGGTAGGATGGTTTTAGAAAGACATAGTTAGACTTGTGAAATTAAATGCAGAGAGCTGTGAATCAATTTTGGAAAAAATAATTGAGGGAAGTAAAAACATGAATTATGCTACTCTAAAGGGAACGCAGGAACAGACAGATTATTATTAATACCCAGTGGAGGCAGGAATAGAGTAGAGAAAGTGAATGCAAGTGGCAGGAATCAGTAGGACATTTAACCTTATTAGCCTGCTCTGCCATTCAGTAAGATTATGACTGATCTGATTGTGGTCTCAACTGCCCTTGACTGACTCCTCCCATAATGCTCATTAATCTGAAAACTTGGAAGTTTTTGACTGCAAAAATTAATTTTCTGTCCCTTCTTACCCTGTACTATTCTTGTGTAGCATTTTCATGAGTCAGGAAAGCTTAGGTTTATAATCCTGTATACAATTCTTCTGAAGTCAGAGGTGCCATTGTGAGCTCTATAAAGACTTGGTTGGAGAGCCCTCTTGTGGTGCAGCTAGAGTGTCCATACCCCATGGACCTGGTGGCCTGGGTTCAAGTCCCACCTGCTTCAGAGGTGTGTAATAACATCTCTGAATGGGTTGTTTCAAAATAAAATTAAATTTTAAAAAATTATTATCGGAGAATTTCTGACCAGTAGGGAAAACCTGCTGCAGAGTCAAGGACATTCAGACAGGTACATTTGAAAGGTTTTGACAAATGCAAATATTGCTATTGGATGTTGAACTGTGATATAAATGTGTCATTAACTGCAATGATTCAACATCAGGCTCTGTGCTGTAAAGTTGATAATTTTCCTGCTCCTCAGGTGCTGCCTGGCCTGCTGTGCTTTGCCAGCACCACATTCTCAACATTTTAGTGACCAGTGTTGTTTTAAGTGTTGTAATGTTTACAGTACTTTTCCCTTTCAGATTTTGCTCTTAGGTGTTTGAAATTAAAGAAAACCCTGCTTGAGATCAAGATCACCAGTAATACACATGTAAAGTGGTATAAATGGCTTAGAGTCCCCTTCAATTGGAAATAAAGCTTTAGCCTGCTTTTACTTAGAATGAAATACATCAGCTTGCTGCTCCTGACCTGTTTTATTTGATGGTTGTAGCTTAAGAAATAAAGGTCTTTTTTTCAATTTTGGTAGACCCCAGTGTTGATATTTACATGCATTTGTTTTTCCAATTGAGCCTTGTATGAAAGCTTAGCCAAATTTCAAAATCTCATGAGCTACACATCTTCACATGGGGCTGTATTCACATATTGATTGACAATTTTAGAAGGTCTTTAAAGGGTTAACTTTGGTAATTGAATAAGGTTTTGATTTTACCAACAGAATGCCCACTTAAAGGAAATTTTGAATGAAGAAAGTTTTTCCAGATTAAATTTTTTGTCTTTTTAAAAATAAATGTTTATTTCAAATATTTTATTAGGTCTTCCCAAAATGTGTAGTAGCAAGTGGCTATGATGGATACATGGAGAGTATGAGATGTTGAGGTAGAAGAACCAGTAATCAAAGATGAAACAACTGAAGATTCTTCCAGTGAGGCTTTGTGGGTGGAGCTAAGAAATAAGAAGGGAATCGAGGACAAGAGGGCATCAATTTAAGGTTCGAGGGGAAAGAATAAAAGAGAACCTAAAGGACAACATTTTTGCAGGGAAGATGGTACACATATGGAATGAGCTGCCAACGGAGGTGGTTGAAGTGGGTACAATAACAACATTTGTATTTGGACAAATACACAGATAAGGAAAGGTTTAGAAGGATATGGGCCAAATATAGGGAATGGGGTTAGCCTTGATGGACATTTTGGTTGGCATGGACCAGATTGGGCCAAAGTGCCTTGCTCCGTGCTGTAAGACTCTTTGACTGTAACTATGTTGGGAGCAAGGCTGAACATCCTCAGAACTTACGGGGAAGCAATGGTCTAGTTGTATTATCATTAGACTATTAATCCAAAAACTCAACTCATATTCTGGGAATCTAGATTCGAATCCCACTATGGCAGTTAATGGAATTTGAATTCAATAAACAGCATTAGGAGTTAGGAATCTACTGATGACTAGGAAATCATTGTCAATTGTCAAAAAACCCCACCTGGTTCACTAATGTTCTCAGCTGGCCTGGACTTCATGTGACTACAGACCCACAGCAATATGGTTGACTCTGAACTGCCCCCTGAAATGGCTTAGCAAATCATTCAGTTGTACCAATTACTATGAAGTCTGAAAGAAATGAAATAAAACACACCACATTTCATCAACCTAGACACCAGAAAAGACAACAACAGAAATACTCTCATCGACCCTGCAATGTCCTCCTTCGTAACATTTGGGGGCTAGTGCCAAAATTGGGAGAGCTGTGTCAGCGTGACAAGCCTAATATAGTCATACTCATGGAATCATAGGGACAACATCCCAGCCACCACCACCATCATCACCATGCCTGGATATGTCCTGTCTCACCAGCAGGACAGACACAGCCGAGGTGGTGGCACAGTGGTATACAGTCAAAAAGGAGTTGCCCTGGGAGTCCTCAACATTGACTCTGGACTCCATGAAGCCGCATGGCTTCAGGTTAAACATGGGCAAGGAAGCCCCTAGTGATGACCATGTATTGTCCTCCCTCAGCTGACAAATCAGTACTTCTCCATATTGAACAACATTGGAGGAAGCACTGAGGGTAGTGTTACATCACGGGGTAAATCCTCTTGCTATTTTAAACCAGCAACAGCAAAGAAATTTACTCCATGTGGTAATATGTGAAAATTAAAGAGGGTAAGAACTATTCCAAAGTCACTATTTAAAGTAAAAATTGACAACTTTATTTTTTAAAGTATATCAGAGAATAATTAACTACCAACTATTTACAACTCCTTTCACTAACCTATCTTTTACCTTCCCCTTCTACAATACTAGTCCGATAATCGGGGTTGGGAGGGGGGGGTGTGTGTGGATTAAGATTTAACAAAACTTCAAATTTCAAAACCAACCGTCAAATATTCTCTTTATATTTTCCTCTGTCTTTTTAAGGATTTCTGTTTCACAGGTCACTGATCGATAAAGGTACCTTTAAAATAGCCAATGTTTGGGTAGTCTGTACATGCTGGTGGCTTGGCAGCTCTCTCTCAACTGTTCAGGTTTTCCTGGTCTTATATCCCAAATCATCAGATTGTGTTATTGGCTTTTAATATTGTCAATATACTAAATTCAAACTTGATTGGAGTCTGGTATATTATCTAGGTAAATTAAACTGGTCCAATTTGAGTTTGTTTTTGTCTCCTGGCAGCCAGCTACACTAGCTGCTGGACCAAAAGTTTACATTGTATCTTGTTCAGAACATTTGGTGCTGTCAGGTAGTTCTGCTAATTTTTAACTTTCTTAAAAGTACATTACACTTCTACACCTTCATAACACCTCCACCTAAGAAAAAAATGAATCATCGTAATGAAAAGATGGCTTCATTTTTTTTCTATTCTTTAAACAGATTACCTTAACATACAGATAACTTTAATATAAGTTCACCTCGACTTCTTTCCATATACTTGTGTATATGTGTGTGAATATATATATATAAAAACATTAAGTAAATACAAATCTCATCTGAATGTTATCAGTTAAATCTGCGATAACACATCTGAAATTACATTCTTATGATCCGCAACATGTACAATTTTTAAATTAAAAGTCTGTAACATAAGATTCCAACAAAATAGTCTTATATTATTGTCTTTAAAACATTCTAAGAATGTAAGCAGACTGTGATCTGTGTACACAACTGTATCCAGCACATTGTTCGTGACATATTCACTAAAATGTGGTACGGCCAGTACCAAACTAAATAGTTCTTTTTCGATCGTGGAGTATTTTCTCTGGTGGATGTTGATCTGCTTCAAAAAGTAACCAACTGGCAGTTCAATCCCATCCTTATTTTCCTGTAGGAGTACAGCTCCAACTCCTATATCACTAGTATTGTTGGCGACTTTTAAAGATTTTGGAAAGTTTGGTGTAGCTAAAACTAGTTTGGTGATTAATATTAATTTCAAATGGTCAAATGCCTCCTGTCATGGTTCTATCCACTGAAACTTTGTGTTCTTCTACAGCAAATTGATTAACAGTACCACTACACTGCTGAAGTTTGGAAAAAACTTCCGATAGAATCCAATGACTCCTAAGAATTGAAGTGCCTCTTCGAGGTTGGTTGTGGAAATTCCTCTATGGCCTTCACCTTTGCGTTCTGTGGAGTCAATCTACCATGACCTATGTTATGTCCCAAGAACGTCACCTCTGCTTTCGCGAATTCAGTTTTATTTAAGTTTATCACCAGTTTTGCTTCTCATAGTCGTTCAAAGAGCTCTGCTAACTGTACCATGTGAACTTTCCAGGACTTACTAAAGATCACTACATTGTCCAAATAGACTGCACAGTTTGTTAACTCAGCCACAACTCCATTCATGAGTCTTTGGAATGTGGCGGGTGCATTCTTCATTCCAAAGGGCATCACTTTAAACTGATATAGCCCATTTGGGGTTACAAATGCAGAAATTTCTTTCACCATCTCTGATAAAGGTATCTGCCAGCAACCATACATTATGTCCAACTTGGTGATGTAACTGGCTTGTCTGACTTTCTCGATACAGTCCTCCAATCTAGGAATTGGATCTGAGTCCAAGTCCGTTAATCCATGCAGAATCATTGAGTCCTGTCCGGTTTGGGAACTAAGATGATCTGCAAACTCCATTCACTCTGGTTTGGTTTGATTATGTCCTCGTCGAGCATGGCCTCCACTTCCATTTAGACCTGCCTGGATTTGAAAGGATTAAGCCGAAAGGGGTGTTGCTATATCGAAGCAGTATTCCCTACGTCTACTTCATGTACAACGCCGTTAGTCCTCCCCACCTAATTTTTACATACGTTCTTATACTGCAGTAACAAATTTTTCAACTGCATTCTGTGCTCATAAGACAGATAGTTTACTAACCCATGCCACTCCTCAAGGACTTCTTTGTTTTTTAATCTATTTTTGAGGCACATCAAAATCCACATCACTTGGATTTGATTCCTCATTCTGCGGGACAGTAACTGACACCTGTTTCTCCAGTTCTTTCTCTCTAGTATAATATGGGTTCAACATGTTCACATGACATAATTTATACCTTTTTTTCTATCTGGCATTTTTACTAGACAGTTTACCTGGCTCAACTTTTTCTCAATTTGATAGGGACCACAAAACCTGGCTTTGAAGGGATCTCATCACTGGTAACAGTACTAACACATCATCCCCTCAGGAAAATGTCCGAGTCTTAGAGCTTTTATGCGCCACCTGCTTCATTCTATGCTGTGCCCTCTTTAGGTGCTGTTTAGCTAACTCACCTACTCGATTTAGTCTCTCCCTCACCTCCTATACATAATCTAAGTATGAGATTTCTGACTTCGGCCCTGCCAATTTTTCTTCAATTAATTTCAAAGGGCCTCTCACTTCATGCCTGAATATTAACTTGGAATGAACTGAGTAGATTCATTTGGGGCATCTCTAATGGCAAATAGTATTAATGGAATATCTTTATCCCAATCATTCAGGTAATCCTGACAGTATGCTCTCAACATGGTCTTCAAGATCTGATGCCACCTTTCTAAAGCTCCCTGAGATTCAGGATAATATGCACTGGATTTAAAGTGCTGTAAACCTATGCCATCCATAACCACCTTAAATAGCCTAATAGTAACATTTGACCCTTGGTCTGACTGAATGTCTCCGGGTCATCCATACTGTGTGAAGAAAGCTATTAACTCCTCTACTACCCTTTTTGCCTTGATGCTCCATAATGGAATTGCCTCCAAAAATCTGGTATACACACTCATTATGGTTAACAAGTACTGGTTCCCACTCTTAGTTCTTGTGAGGGGACCTACAATTCTTACCCACGTGAAAGGTTCATCAAATGTGGGAATTGGCAACTAAGGTGCTGGTTTTATTACCACCTGTGGCATACCTACCATTTGGCATGTATGACACATATGGCAAAAGTTAGCCACATTCTTGCACATTTCAAGCCATTAAAAATGTTTTTGTACCTTAGCCTGAGTCTTTAGTACCCCTAGGTGATGTCCTACAGATAGTTCATGTGCTACCTGTAACACCTCCTGTCTGGGTGCTACTGGCAACACAATCTGATGCACTTTGGCCCACTTCTCTTCTGCACTAACCTGTCATGATCTCCATTTCCGTCTTAGGAATCTATCTTTCAGATAGTAACCCTCAGGAATATTCTCTGCCTCCTTTTCGGAGTACACATCCACATATATGTCTTATATCGCCTTGTCTTACTGTTGCAAGTCCCGTAGCCTTTCAGGACTAAACATTTCTGTCTGACCCACTGCCTGTTGAGGTTTCTCTGGCACCATTATGTCAAACAGGATATCTGCTAACTGAACCCCAAATCCTTCATCTTTCTCTTTACTTTTTGCTTGATGCTGTGACTTCTGATAGTGGGATCTGGTTACCACACAGTCTGGGAAAATACCGGGATATTTCTGTTTTAATTCCTCAGTTTCTTGGTCTTCCTTGGGCTTTTCCACAACAAGGAGTATCACTCCCACCTTGCATCCTACCAAATCATTCTCAAGAACAAACTGAATTCCTGGAACTGACACTCTGTCAATCACTCCCACTGTAACTTCCCCAGCCTTAAGTTGGCACTCCCCTGATCTTAAATAGGGGAACACTAAATTTCTGTCCATCTATCCCACCAATTACCACATTCTCGGGTAACAGATCAGAAAGAATGCATATTCGCTCATCCCTTACTATCAGCAACTGGTTAGATCCTGTATCTCTCAAGATTATAACTTTGTGTCCTTTTCCCCCCTGTTCTTTCTGAGTTAACTTTACTCACAGAGGTGAATTCTTTGTAAAGATCAGGTACTAACTCCATACCCAGCCCCTACCTAGGCTGTGCACTCTCCTGAAGCTCCTTGGTTCTTCTTGACATCTCCTTTACTACCTTCACTAATGCCACTGGCATAGCTTCTTTTACCACATCTTTTCCCCTTGTGCCTTTCTTTAACGACCAGCACTGTGACTGTATGTGTCCCATTTTACCACAGTGGAAACACCTGAGGTTTTTCACCACCTTTCCACCCTCTTGGGCTTCTTTTTTACCCTGTGGTAAATTCTTACCAGTTGCTGTCTACGCTTGGTTTCATAGTGTAGGATCTCCCCTTCTCCCGACTTCTTTACCTCACAGGACGAAATTCTGGCCAAACGTTTGTCTTATGCACCAACACGTACTCATCTGCTAATTCTGCTACCCTTCTGACTTCCTGAACTTTTTGTTCCTCCATATGAATCTTACCATCTCTGGAAGTGAGTTTTTAAACTCCTCCAGCAGAATAATCTCTTGTCTTATCTACCTTTAAGGCTCATATCCATCTATCAAAACGACTATGTTTAATTCTTTTGAACTCAAAATAAGTCTGACCTGGTTCTTTCTTTGTGGTTCTGAACTGCTGACTACATGTGGAGGCCAAAACAAGGACTGCAGATGCTGGAAACCAGAGTCTAGATTAGAGTGGTGCTGGAAAAGCACAGCAGGTCAGGCAGCATCCAAGGAGCAGGAAAATCGATGTTTCGGGCAAAAGCCCTTCATCAAGAATAGAGACAGGGTGCCTGCAGACTGGAGAGATAAATTAAAAGGGGATGGGTTTGGGGAGAAAGCAGCATAGAGTACAATAGGTGAATGGGGGTGGGGATGGAAGTGATAGGTCAGAGAGGAGGGTGAAGAAAGGTAGCAAAGAGTACAATGGGTGAATTGGGGTGGGAATGAAGGTGATACGTCAGAGAGGAGGGTGGAGTGGATAGGTGGAAAGGAAGATAGGCAGGTAGGACAGGCCATGAGGGCGGTGCTGAGCTGGAGGGTTGGAGCTGGGGTGAGGTGGGGGAAGGGGAAACGACGAAACTGGCGAAATCCACATTGATGCCATGGGGTTGAAGTGTTCCAAGGAGGAAGATGAGGCGTTCTTGTCCAGGTGTCGGGTGGTGAGGGAGTGGCAGTGAAGGAGGCCCAGGACCCACATGTCCTCGGCAGAGTGGGAGGGGGAGTTGAAATGTTGGGCCACAGGGCGGTGGGGTTGATTGGTGTGGGTGTCCCAGAGATGTTCCCTAAAGCGCTCTGCTCGGAGGCGTCCAGTCTCCCCAATGTAGAGGAGACCGCATCAGGAGCAACAGATACAATAAATGATATTGGTGGATGTGCAGGTAAAACTTTGATGGATGTGGAAGGCTCCTTTGGGGCCTTGGATGTAGGTGAGGGAGGAGGTGTGGGCGCAGGTTTTGTAATTCCTGCGGTGGCAGGGGAGGGTGCCAGGAAGGGAGGGTGGGTTGTTGGAGGGCATGGACCTGACCAGGTAGTCACGGAGGGAACGGTCTTTGCAGAAAGTGGAAATGGGTGGGAGGGAAACATTTCCCTGGTGGTGGGGTCCGTTTGAAGGTGATGGAAAGGTCTTCGGATGCTGTGGTTTATGCGAAGGTTGGTAGGGTGGAAGGTGAGCACCAGGGAGGGGCGGTGTTCTGTCCTTGTTATGGTTGGAGGGGTGGGGTTTGAGGGCAGAGAGGCAGGACGTGGACGAGATGCGTTGGAGGGCATCTTTAACCACATGGGAAGGGAAATTGTGGCCTCTAAAGAAGGGGGCCAACTGGTGTGTTCTGAGGTGGAACTGGTCCTCCTGGGAGCAGATACGGCAGAGGCAGTGGAATTGGGAATACGGGATGGCATTCTTGCAGGAGGTAGGATGGGAAGAGGTATAATCCAGGTAGCTGTGGGAGTTGGTGGGTTTGTAAAAAATGTCAGTGTCAAGTCGGTCATCATTTCCCCTTCCCCCACCTCACCCCAGCTCTAACCTTCCAGCTCAGCACCGCACTCATTACCTGTCCTACCTGCCTATCTTCCTTTCCACCTATCCACTCCACCCTCCTCTCTGACCTATCACCTTCAATCCCACCCCATTCACCTATTGTACTCTATGCTACTTTCTCCCCAACCCTACCCTCCCCCTCTCATTTATCTCTCCACTCTGCAGGCGCCCTGCCTCTATTCCTGATGAAGGGCTTTTGCCTGAAACGTCGATTTTCCTGCGCCTCAGATGCTGCCTGGCCTGCTGTGCTTTTCCAGCACCATTCTAATCTAGACTGCTGGCTACATGCTTCTAGTACCAATTCATAAGCACTTAAAATAGCCTGTTTAACCTCTTCGTAATCTCTTGACCTCTCTTATGACAGCACAGCAAATACCTCACTTCCTCTGCCTACCAGTTTAGTCTGAACTAGCATTCCTACGACCATAAATCCTCAGACCACTCATCTGCCTAGCCAATTTTTCAAATGACATTAAGAAGGCTTCAACATATTTCTCATCAAAATGTGGCAGAGTTTTGACATATTTATAGATATCTCTACCTTCTCTTTTAATCTCCATCCTGTTAACTTGACTTTGCTGACTAATTCACAACTTCTCAAGTTCAAATTCACTCTCTTTTTGCTCAGCTAAGAACCTTCTCTCTCTTTCTTTTTCCTCTCTCTCTTCTCTGTCTCTCTCTTCTATCTCCCTCTCTCCCTTTCTTCCTTCTCTCTTTGCTCAGCTACGAACCTTCTCTCTCTTTCTCTGTTTATCTTCTAACTCCATTTTCCTCAATTGTAATTTATGTTTTTCTACCTCTATTGCACTTGTCTGTTTCTCTGACACAACTAAATGTTTGAATTATTCCCTTACGATTTCAGCTTTACTTTTGTCCTTGGTTAAACCCAAATCTAATTTATTTGCTAATTCTAAATTAGCAAACGTTCTCAAAACGTTCTTGGCAAATTTGAGAATCATCTTCAAATCCCAGAACCTCTTTAGAAATTTTAAGAGCCATTTCTCTCACTTTTAATTTAACTAACCATAAATCACTGAAATTAAACAAATTGCCTCACCTATGTTTTATTTAAAGATCTAGGACACTAATCTACAAGTGTTTAAATCTGCTGGAATTTTTTTGTACCCCAAATCCATTCAAATCTGTCTAAACCAGTTGAAATCTTGACAATGAGCCCCTAATCTGTTATGACACGGGGTAAACCCCCTTGCTATTTTAAACCAGCAACACAGAAAAGATTTACTCCATGCGATAATCTGTGAAAATTCAAGTGGCTGAGAACCATTCAAAAGTCACTACTTAAAGTAAAAAGTAACAATTTTATTTCTTAAAGTACAACAGAGAATATTTAACTAACAATTATTTACAACTCCTTTCTCTAACCTTCGCCTTCCACAATACTAGTCCGATAAACCCCCCAATTAAAATTTAACAAGAATTCAAATTTCAAAACTAACCAATTGTTGAATATTCTCTTTATATCTTCCTCTGTCTTCTTTTCTTCTTTTTAGGGATTTCTGTTTCACAGGTCAGTTATCGATAAAGATACCTTTAAGAGAGCTAATTTGGGGCAGTCTGTATATGCTGGTTGCTTGGCAGTTCTCTCTCAACTGTTCAAGTTTTCCCAGTCTTGTATTCCAAAGCATCAGATCATGTCACTGGTTTTTAATATTGTCAATATACTAAATTCAAACTTGATTGGAGTCTGGTATTTATTTGGGGTATACTTTAAACTGATTGGCCTAATTTGAATTTGTTTTTGTCTCCTGGCAGTCAGCTACACTAGCTGCTGGACCAAAAGGTTACATTGTATCTTGTTTAGTACACTTGGTGCTAGCTTTTAACTCTCTTAAAGTTACCGTACATTTCTAAACCTTCATAACAGGAGTAAGGGCATAGAATTTCAATATCCACCACTTAGAGTTGCTCGGCAACAGCACGACTCATTGGGATGTTTGAGACCTAAAAGACATAACTGCTCGACTGTGACTGCAGCAGGTGGTGAGGGAACCAATAAGAGGAAAAAACATATATGAATTCATCTTATCAATCTCCTCGTGCAGATGCATTTGTCCATGACAATGTCAATAAGAGTGACCACTGTACAGTTCTTGTGGAGATGAAGTCTGTCTTTCACATTAGGAATAAATTCTATCACCATGCTGAATGCAAAAGACTTCGAACAGATCTAGCATCTCAAGACTGCGCATCCATGAAGCATTGTGGGCCATCAACAGTAGGAGAACTGTACTGTACAATCTGCAACCTCATGACTTGGCAAATCCCCCCACTCAACCATTACCATCAAGCCCAAGGATCGCCCTGATTAACAGAGACTTGCAGGATGGCTTGTTAGGACCAGCACCATGCATTGTTATGAAATGTGCCTTTAAGGAGGATTTGTTCTGTCATGTTTCATTCGCAAGCAAGTGTTAAAAACTTGGAGTTGAGCTGTCAACTCTGAGCTGAGCTGTTGTCTGAGCCCAGCCAGCTTTGTTTTATAAAGTTGGAATAACAGAAGCAGCATGAAAGGGTGGGAAGAAGCTCCCATAGAACCAGCATTTTAGTTTTAGCTTTCAGTAGTTGCTGGGTTCTTGAAGCTAGATGTGGAAGCTGTTATTCCTCTCTCAGTGATGGCTAAAACTTGGATTCTCTTCCTACTGCTCGAATTGCATATGAGATAATCTATTTTACTGAATTTGTCTTTGTTAAGGATATGTTTATGGGATGTTAGTATATTAGAACATTTGCTGTTTAGTAGTTAAATAATCTATTATTCTGTTAAGTTGCCCAGTAGATTTAAGTTATTCCAATTCCTCTTTCTTTTGATTGTATTTTAACTACAGTGAACGGATAAAGTGTGTTTTGCTTCAAGCCTGGTAATTTGACCAATCCAATTGCATTTGGAACACAATGACTTACACTTGCCTTTAAAAATGAGAAAACGTTAGGTTCTTGGCTATCTTCTTAATAAATTTAAAGGGTGTTTGGTCTGGTCCATAACAACATACCCAAATATAAGGCATTACCCTGGTGAAGCTACCAAACAGGACTACTTGATGTCAAACAGCGTCCGCAGTAAGTGAAAGACAGAGCAAATTGAGCCCACAACAAACAGATCAGATCTAATCTCTGCAGTTCTGCCACATTCAGTTGTGAATGGTGGTGAGCAATTAAACAACTCATTGGAGGAGGAAGCTCCACAAATATCCCAATTTTCAATGATGGAAGAGCGTAGCACAACAGTGCAAAACATGAGGCTGGAGCATTTTTAGCAAGCTTCAGCCAGAAGTACCAAGTAGATGATCCATCATGGCCTCCTCAAGTGGTTCCCAGCATTACAGATACCAGTCTTCAGTAAATTCAATTCACTCCACATGATATCAAGAAACAGTTGGAAGCACTGGACAGTACGATGGCTATGCACCCTGAGAACATTGTGGCAAAAATACTGAAGCCTTGTGCTCCAGTTTCTGTCACTTCCCTATCCAAAACTTTCCAGTACAGTTACAATGTCTACCTGACATTGTGGAAAATTGTTCAGGTATGTCCTGCACATAAAAAGCAGAACAAATCCAACCAAGCCAATTACTGACCCATCAGTCTACTCTTGATCATCAGCATATGATAGAAGGTATTTTCAATAATTGTATCAAGCAGCATTTGCTCAGTAATAACCTGCTCGATGACTCCCAGTTTGGGTTTCACAGGGCCACACAGCTCCTGACCTCATTCAGGCTTGCTGCAAACATGGACAAAGGAGCTAAATTCAAGAGGTGACAGTGACACCTTTGACATCAAGGCTGTGCTTGACTTCATGTTGCATCAAGGACCCCAGCAAAGCTAGAATCAATGGGAATTAGGGGGCAACTTCTCCACTGGTTGGAGTTATACCTGGTACGTAGGATGATGTTTGTGGTTATCGGAGGTCAATCATCTCAGCGCCAGGACAACTCTGCAAGAGTTCCTCAGGATAGTGCCCGAGATCCAACCATCTTAAAGTGCTTCATCGATGACTTTCCCACATCATAAGATCAGAAGTGGGGATGTTCACGAATGATTTCACAAAGATCAGCACTACTCATGGCTCCAAAAACTGAAGCAAATGCAAAATGTTATGGACAATATCCAGGCTTGAGCTGACAAATTATTCACACCACATTGATGCCAAGCAATGACCATCACCAATAAGAGACAATTTAGGTCCCACTCCTTGACATTCAATGGTGTTACCGTCACTGAATCACCATATCAAGATCCAGGGATTATCATTGACCAGAAACTCAAATGGACACACCTCATAAACACAGTAGCTACAACAGCAGGTCAGAGGCTCAGAGTATTGCAGCGAGTAACTCACCTCCTGACTCCCAAAGTCTGTCCATCATCTTCAAGATGCAAGTCAGGAGTATGATATACTCCTTACTTGTCTGAGTGGGTGCAGCTCCAACAACACTCAAGAAGCTTGACACCATCAAGACAATGCAGCCCAATTGATTGGCACCACATCCACGAACATACACTCCCTCCATCACAGATGCTCAGTAGCAACACTGCGCACTATCTACAAGATGCCCTGCAGAAATTTACTAAGACTCCTAAAACAGCACCTTCCAAACGCACGACCACTTCCATCTAGAAGGCCAAGGGCAGCAGATACATGAGAACTCCACCACCTGCAAGGTCTCCTCCAAGCCACTCACCAACATAACTTGGAAATATATTGCCATTCCTGTCACTGCGTCAAAATCCTGGAATTCCCTCCTAGACGGTATTGTGGGTCAATCCACAGCACATGTTCTGCAGCAGTTCAAGAAGGTAGCTCACCACCATCTTCTCAAGGGCAACTGGGGACAGGCAATAAATGCTGGCCAGCCACGGTGCTCACATCCTCCAAATGAATAAAATAACGTGGGACATCTAATGAGGATGACTCCTTGCCCAGACTCATTAGACATTGCATCATAGCTTGCAAAACATGACACTTCCCTGCCCTTGTCTCCAAGCAACAAAAATATGGTCGGAATGAGGTTCAGTGGCTGGCTTGCATTCCAGAAGCTTCAAAGAAGTCCAACACACATTTTCATGTTCCTACATAAAACTACAATTCATGGGATACTGAGTACTCCTGTCACCTTCTCTGTATTTTCTTGTTCAGATAGTGAGGTCTCCTCTTGACATCAATCAGGAGGAGACCCTCTGCAGTTCCCTGCTATCTGGAAGAGAGTTTGAAGAGAGACATCATTGAACTGTCTATGCACACCCCTTTGTCATGTGTGATGGGATACAGTTGAATTTGTCTCTCTGAAAACCTTTGAGCTTCTTTCAGTTTCCAGTGGCTCACACTCACTGAGATAGTATAGAAGTGGCAAAATTGGAACTTTTGCTTTAACTGCATCTTGTCTTCAATTGTAGACTATTCTCTGCTGCCCTCTCTTTCCAAGGTTTTCCATTCCCCCATCTCCTGCCCGAAGCTATGCAAATGAACATTGCTGATGCCTTTCTAAATCTCTACTGGAAGTATTTCCGCCCATAAGCCAGCATCCATCACCACCTCCAATCCTATTCTCAGCCTATCCACTAGCATGTTGTCAATTGACCCACTTCTGCTCAGCATGCAGTAAATTCTATCCCTGGGATCCCAGCCATCCAGACCAAATAACTTATTGACTCTTAACAGAACCAGCCTTTCTAGTACATCTGCCTGTTAAATTTTCACCCCATCAACAATTTCTTGCCACTGATAATCATATCCCATGGATGAATGGAAAACGTTTAACTTTTTATCAAAGATGTTTGTTGTTTTTTAATGAAATTGTTTTGCTTGTTTGCAACATCCCTGTGAAAAATAGTATGGCGTGAAAGCATTGAAAGTGCTGGATCCTCAAAGAACCTGATCTCAGTTGGGATAGTAATTTAGTTGCTTCGACTGGCTTTAGTAGCCCTGAGTTCAGGCTATAATAGTCATGAGATTCCTGATAACTGTTCAGTTGCCAAAGCTGGAAAGTTTGTGTATGCAGAAATTCATTAAGTAAAAGAGTTTTCTTTCCAACCAAGCGCATTGTGTAGATTAGACTACAAAAACATATTTGAAAGCCTACTAAAACTGCACATTTTGCTTCAAAGTAATTATTCAAAATTGACATGTCAAATGAAATCTTCCAGCCCCTGAATAATGTAGGCTATGGTGAGAAATTTGGGAAACTCAAGGGAGATGTCAAATGAGTCCCTACTCAGCGTAAGACTAAAATGTTGAATTTTCCAACCAAGTCCAGGACATCGAGATAAGATTCTCACTGTCAGTGGCAAGAGGCCTATTAACGGAGACGATCCTTCATTATCACCTACATCTTGCTTCATTAATATGCAGGCTTCCTTTTTCCACCCACTGGATAAAAACAAGATACTGAGAATTCTCAACTTGAAAGTCTGAGTGGATATCTGGCGATTCCAGCTATTTGCCTCTTCAGATCTTCATCTTGGACTAAACAAGATCTAACACTAACACCTCAGGGTACTCCCCACATGCAGCAGCCATGCACAGGCAGTTCCAAACATATAGCCAACTGAAACACACTGGCCTGACTGTATTATACATCTCCAATCCCACAGTAAGCTTCTGAACTTTAATTCTGTACTTTAGTGTGCATTGGCACATTGCAATGCTGTTGCACTGGCTTGACACCTCGCTCACAGATTGGACCAGGGTTGATTGCATGTTCTCTTAGGGTACACTGAGGCTCTTGCCCGAAATGTTGATTCTCCTGCTCCTCGGATACTGCCTGACCTGCTGTGCTTTTCCAGCACCCCAGTCTCGACTCTGATCTCCAGTATCTGCAGTGCTCAATTTCTCCCACTTTACACTGACTTTGTGCCTAGTTGCTTGCTCACAATATCCTTGCTTTTGCAAAAGCACAGCCAAACTCACTTAAAGATGCCTTGTGTCATTTGGTGCAGACATAAAGCCAGTTAGCTTGTTGTGATTGTCAGTACTAATGGGGCGGACATGTTCCAGCAAGGCACATTGCTATATCAATCTCACATCTGCAGCATGTGCCAGCAAATACACTGCATGTGCTTCAGCCTTTCAACCAAATGGCCATATCTTATAGTCATAAAGGTACAGTTCTTATTCGAGTCAAGGGGGTTCTGTTGCAGTCAGGGGCACCAGTACAGTCAGTCAAGAGCAGTGCTTGCTTCCAGTTTGGGTGCTTAGGTATGGTCAGTCGTCTGCTCAGGGCAATAAATGTTAGGGACTCTGTCTCACTACAGTCCGGGAGTGAGCAATGATCAGTTTGGTAGATCAAGTGAAAACAGTCAGGATTCACAGATTGTCACTCGGAGATCAATATAGAGAGTGTTCCAGTCGTCTTGCCAGTCGTCACTCAGGATTATCTGTCCAAGTCAGTCAAGGCAGTGGACCACAGTCAGTGCTGAATGTCAAAGAGAATTGGGTACTTATCAGGGGACTCTGCTGTGGCAGGGCAGTGGGAAAAGGGAGCAAGGAATGAAGATAGGAAATTTGATATATAAGTAACATGTGCCAGTGGTGCATTGGAGGATATGCAATTCAATGGAAAATGGCATATTGGCAGTCACCACCTCAACACAGGAAGTCTACATCATGATAGTGGGTGTAACTATCATGATTATTAACTATTAGGGTGGCATGGTGACTCAGTGGTTAGTACTGCTGCTTCATAGAGCCAGGGATGCAGGTTCGATTCCAGCCTCAGGCAACTGTTTGTGTGGGGTTTGCACATTCTCCCTGTGTCTGCATGGGTTTCCTCCAGGTGCTCTGGTTTCCTCCCAAAATCCAAAAATGTGCAGGTTGGATGAATTGGCCTTGCTAAATTGCCCATACTGTTCAGGGATGTGTAGGTTAGGTACATTGTTCAGGGGTAAATATAGGATAGGGGAAAGGGAATGGATGGGTTACTCTTCAGAAGGTTGGTGTGGACTTGTTGGGCTGAAGGGCCTGTTTCCACACTGCAGGGATCTTAATTCTAATTCCTTACTAAACAGAAGGGACAGGGTATGACAGTTGAGCTGTGTGGGAACGTGGGGAATTAGAAGTGATAGGCTATCCAGGGACTGCCAGGTAGAAAGGGGCATGGGGCTACGGGGAAGCCTGAGCAGCAGACTAAGCCTAGTTCTCACTGTGCCTAGCATGATCTTTGGTGCTTTCCATGATCTCTCTATTCCCAAATACGTTCTACGAGTAGAAAACTGCTATGACTACACCTGGAACAGATAGGGTCAGCCATATATTTTGGGTCAAAATGGAACTCCACTTGTGAGCGATAGGAGGTGCTTCAAGAGGTAATTGTATCAATCATGCACTTGCAGAGTTGTGAACGCAGCTCAGTCCATCACAAAAACCAGTCTTCATTTATTGACTCTATCCACAATCTCACTGCCTCAGGAAAGCAGCCAACATAGTCAAACTCCATCCCAGTTATATTCTCTCTCACCCTCTTCCATGGAGCAGAAGATACAAAGGTTTGAAAACATATACAGTAGTCCCCCTGTACCCGCGGAGGATATGTTCCAAGACCTAACGCGGAAGCCCGAAAGCCACGGATAGAAGCGAACCCATTCATTTAAATGGGAAATTTACCTTCTCTGCAGTCCCCTGGTCTCTGGTTCTGGAATATTCTCTGTATTGTGTTTGGGCTGCGGTAAACCTCAGATAACTGAAACCACGGAAAATGATTCCGTGGAAATGGCGGGGGGGTAGGTTTAGGATTTAAGAACACTTCTTCCCCCCATTTTCAGAATTGTGAATGAATCTATTGTATATTAAGAGTTGATCTTTCTCTGCACCTTCTCTGTAGCTGTAACACTACATTTTGCATTCTGTTCGACACTCTGATGTATTTATGTCAGGTATCATTTGTCTTGTTAGCATGCAAAACTATACTTTTCATTGTATCTTGGTACATGTGACAATAAATCAAAATCATTTATAGATTGAAGTAATTAGCAATCATATCATTGCACGTATGAAGTGTAATGCACTCTGCAACTGTTTAGGGTGGAATGTTGCCTGATCTCAACCAAGAGATCTGTCCTTGCAGACTGAAGATATTATTTTGGTTAAGCAGAAATAATCCAAGATGACTTCCAGGCCACAAAGCAGAAAGCTAATGCAAACCTTCAAAGGCTGCATTGGAGCCCTGATTCCTTCTCAACTTGATCTGTAAGATACTTCTTTATGCAACGATGCACTTTATGGGTTATGTAAAGTTTGGAGGAGAAGGTTTATTACTTATGCAGCACTTGTGATGTCTTACTGTTCCTTTGTGACATGACTAGCAGTACTTTCATTAGAATAAGGTCTAGAGTAAGAGTTCCACATTGAGTCATTTTATCGTTTTGATGTCCCATTGAATACAGCAGTATGCAAAACTATCAATTGTGAGTGATGTAAGTGCTGACATGACTAGGAAAAAGTGAGGACTGCAGATGCTGGAGATCAGAGCTGAAAAATGTGTAGCTGGAAAAGCGCAGCAGGTCAGGCAGCATCCAAGGAGCAGGAGAATCGACGTTTCGGGCATAAGCCCTTCTTTAGGAACTGACATGACTAGGAGACTGTTCTGTTCCTTATGCTCTGCACATGGGTTCATTGCAAACATGATTGATAAGAGTCAGTCACAATAGCTGTTATTTGCAGCAAGGACGCAAAGAAAGAAGAAAAACCAGCAAGCCCAGGACGAGCAATAACCTGCAACAATGCTGTGAAACCTACACATGGAGTCGCAGCTGAAGATCCCCTTAGAATGTGCAGGAGATCCAGGGTCTACCACTCTTGATATCATTTCCTCTGAATGTGTGAGGCACAGTGTTGGCAGAGTCATGATGTATCATAATATTCTCACAGAATTTTGCCAACTGCTAGAATGGGACCTGTGTCCTGAAGGGATCAGCAATTAGCCTAGCCTGGTGGTTATCACATTGATAGCTGCATTGAACTTTTGTATGTCTGGCTGGCAACCTCTGTGGGATCCCTCCATTGCCCATCCACAAACGTATTAAGACCATTACAAATTCACCAAAGTTCCTTAGACAGCACCTTATAGTGAATAGTACAGTGCCTGAAAATTTACCCTGAATACAAGTGTGAGAGAATTGCAAATGTTACACTTTTGTTAAAAAAAGAATTCAAAGATAAGTCCAGCAAGGAGAAAGTGAGGACTGCAGATGCTGGAGATCAGAGCTGAAAATGTGTTGCTGGAAAAGCGCAGCAGGTCAGGCAGCATCCAAGGAGCAGGAGAATCAACATTTCGGGCATGAGCCCTTCTTCAGACAATAGGTGCAGGAGTAGGCCATTCAGCCCTTCGAGCCTGCACCGCCATTCAATATGATCATGGCTGATCATTCCTAATCAGGAATCCTGAAGAAGGGCTCATGCCCGAAATGTCGATTCTCCCGCTCCTTGGATAAGTCCAGCAACCAAAGGTCACTTTGTTTAACCTTGCTGGTAGGATTCTTTTATAAAAGATAATTTGGTACAAAATTAATAGTCACTTGGTCAAATCTATTTTAATCAAGGAAAGGGCAGCAGGGATACGTTAAGGGAACGTGTTCAACTAACTTGCTTTAATATTTGATAAGAGAAAGGGTACATAATGCTAATACATTTGACGTGCTATACATGAACTTAGAAAACTGTAATATCATTTAGGTGGACAAAATGCAATCCAGATGGAGGGGTTGGGACTATTCTTTCAGATGAGAAAGTTTAGTGATGTAATAGCAGTACTCAAAATTATGGGGAGTCAGTACAGAGGTGGCAGGAAGAAACTAATTTCTTTGGCAGAAAGATCCTGAACCAGAGGACACTTAAATTTAGGTGAGTGCCAAAATAAGCATGGTGCAAAGTTGCCACAGCAACATTAAGGAGTAATAATTTTATACAGGATATAGAACCACCGCCTGGGAGTAGTGGAGGCAGATTCGGCCAAGGCCTTGAAAAATAGTAAATTATCTGAAGAAAATCAAATGCATTGCTGCAAGGGGGTGAGAATAAGTGATTAGCTCTTACAAAGACAGTAGGATACAGACGGCCGAATAGCCTCAGTTGCGCCGTGATAGGAATGTCCACGCAACATACAGATCTCAAGTTGGGAGATAGCAATCATGATCCTAGATTAGGGACTCTGACGATTTAAATGTATCACGAAACCATCATGAAACACACGAAGCTCCTCACTCCAACACTAAACCCATCCTTTCTCAATTCCCAGAGGGGGATGCATTCCTGAGGAAGAGGGGCCCATCATGGCGCTGTAATTCCTCACCGACCATCAATCAACTCTCACACGGTCCATGATAACTTCAGCCATTTACACTCACTTGCCTGGTAATTTTAACAACTCTTGCTCTCACCACAATATGATTTCCATTGAATCTAACACAGAAAGCACCATTTAAACAGTATGGTTGTTTATGGGAGTAAACAAATCTGATGAATGATTGATTGATTGAGATGTTTTTACTGAGACTGAAGCGCCATTTCAATATAAGTTGTTAGCTGATGCGGCTCCAATTCTTAATTTTTTTTCAGATGGATTTTTAATTGGTTGAAATAGGGGCCATCTAAAAGACACTGGCGATGATTTTGACTGCATTCTGTCCGTTGCAGCACGAAACCGACTTGCAGGGCGTCCCGCTGAGGGGGCTGACGGTGAGAGGCGGTTCCCCCATTGACGGACGGAGACGGTCAGACTGTGGCCATTTTCAATTGGCTAAAGATTGTGTTGTCAATCAAGACGATTCATGCTTTTGATTGGCTTCCGTCGCCGTTGTGCTCGTCTTCGAGCCCCTCCCCCACGGTTTTCGTTTCTTGTGCGGTTTTTTTTCAAACTCGGTGGGGGCCTGGGGGGAGGAAACGACTGTTACTTACGATGGCGGCGGTGGCGGCAGTGGAGGAGGCTGCGGACAAATCGGAACCAGAAAGCGAAACGGAGGAAGATGTGTATGAGGTGGAGAGGATAGTGGACATGAAGATTTCTGAGGTGCGGAGAAAGAGGTCGGACTGGGGGGGGGGAAGCGTTTCAGGTTGGGTTGTGTTTTAGTGAAGATGGAGTCAAGCGTTACGTGTTTGTGAAGTGAGGCCTGCGGCCCGGCTCACTCCACCTGCCCAGAGCCATCGAACCAGTGTATAACTCAAATCCGCAACTGGAGCTAACATTGTGACAAAAAAGGCCAGCTACGCGTTCTGTCATGCCTCGTATTAATGTTCAACTCGTTTTAACCAAAACTTGCAAATGAGTTAGATGACAAGTAGACGTTTGTGCGGTTTATCAAAATGTAAAGATTAGTATTACGGCGAAAGTTGACGAGTAATTTTAGAAGTAATCTTCTGTTTCACATAGTCAACATTTCTACATGACCGTTTTCGGATCATGCATTTCAGATTGCAGCTGAACGCTGTATTGGTTCGATGAAATTGCAGCATTTTTTTAAAAAAAGCATCGTATTGCAAAAGTTACCTTTAGGACGGGAACTCAAAAAATGAATTCGAGACGTTTGCGGCATTTTGCCAATTCCCCCTTATATGTTTTTCGTCCTGTGTCCCCGACTCCTTGGCGATCATCCTCCGTGCACCATTCATTTTTTTCTCCCCTCATATCTTCATCTCCCCCCCCCCCCTTCCTGTTCATTCTTGGAGGTTCTCCTCTAAGAAGTTGATGTCCATCACTAATCATGTTTACCAACAGCCTCTGGGGAACACTCTTGAATACCGAACACTCAATAGATGTGACCAATGCAAATCCAATATAATATTTAATACTTAAACATTAATGTTCTAAATAATTGATTATAACGGTTAGGTTTTTTAAACTCTGTTATTTGTCTAGTTTTTTAAAAGTTGTAGATTAGAAATTCAGTGCACGTTTTTACACAGTGCAAAATAGTTTCTCTGCATTTAGTTTAAAATGTTTGCTCATCCTGATAGTATTTCTGCATGTATTAAGGAAATACTTAAAAACTAAGTCTTCACTATTTAATAACTTTGTTTTTGTTTACCTAGTCTATTACTCCATCTGCTGGATGTTGCTTTGACTAAAACACACATGGTTACTATCAGGTGCAGTTTCACTTTTTATTTGAAGTGTAGTTGAGCAATGTAGCCAGTAAATCCTGTTCATTTATTTTTCATTTTTGTGCAAACGAAATCTCGAAACAAAATTTTCTCTTCTTTATGCTCCTCTTGGAGAGGAGTAAAAAAGACCAGGAAACAGGTTTCCTGTAGGACAAATAGATTGAAGAACGTGCTGTCTGTGATTTTTTTTTAGTAACAATTGCTTTTCAATTAGCATTGGCTATTTTAAATGTATGATACTAATCTAATACTTTTTATTATTTTTTTTAACAGCTTTAAAATAAGTTTGAACATAATATAATTTTGTACAGCAGATTGGAAACTCTTTTCAATGAGATGGAAATTTACAAATTCAACAAGGACAGGATCCTACACTTGGGAATTAAAGTTTATCTTTTATTCTACCTTTTGAGACCTGCTGACATTCAACTTTTTAAATTCCTCTTGGGTATCAACAATGAGTGTATTGTACCATATCCAAGTGTTCTTTTTGTAGTTTCATCTGGAGTCCGGTTTTTTGTTTCCTTTCTGTCCCTTCTCAACTGTACCTGAATACAAGCTGGCATGCACTTTGTTAGCACTTTATTTGATTTAAATTAAGGGAAATGAATCAAACAATTTTTAAAATTATTTTCATCGATGTACAGCCCAACCTCACAATCAAGGGAGAAAGAATCGTATCAAACGAGAATCATATTTTTTGATGCAGCAGATCTATGCTTATTCTAACCTCTAGTAAATAGTTTATGGTAACACAATTAATGCTTGTCAATTGAAGCTTTGCTTTTTCTTTTGGCAAATCATTTTGGAAGGTGGGGTGGTGCAGGAATTGGCTTGTAACTGAATTATAACTTTTTTTTGTTTCTGCAAACAATCAAGAAAAGCATACTCGAGCAAATGAAAGGTTTAATTTTTTAAGTGTCTCATTTCCCCCAAATGTCAAAGTCATGCAGCAAGGAAATAGACCCTTCAGATCGAACCAGTCCACAGTGACCGTGTTCTTAAACTAAACTAGTCCTACCTGCCTGTATTTGGCCCATATTCCTCCAAACGTTTCCTGTTCATGTACTTTATCGCAATGTCTTTTTTAAATGTTGCACCTATACCTGCACTTCATCCAGCGGTTCATTCCAAACACGAATCAGTCTCTGTGTAACAAAAAAAGTTGTCTCTCATGTCCTTTTTAAACCTTTATCCTCTCACCTTAAAAATATGTTCACTAGTTTTGAACTCCACCACCTGAGAGAAACCACCTTTGCTCTTCACCTTATGTATGCACTTTGTGATTTTACGAACCTCTACAGGTCCCACCACAAGCTCCAGTGGAAAAAGTCAAAGTCTATTCAACTTAATTTTATAACTGAAGCTCTCCATTCCCAGCAACCTCCTGGTAAATCTTTTCTGAGCCCCTTCCAGTTTAATAATATCTTTTCTATAACAGATGACTGGAACTGGCCACTATACTCCAGAAGTAGCCACACCAACGTCCTGTACAAACTAAACATGACGTCCCAACTCCTATACTCAATGGTTTGAGCAATGAAGGCAAGCGTGCTAAACACCTTCTTAATCACTCTGAAATTTGCACCTCAGGTAGACAAAAAGAATTATGTGCCTGAACCCTTAGGTCTCTCTGTTCTACAACACTACCTAAGGCCCTGCCTTTACTCAGCCCATTGACCCAATTGATCAAGATCTCATTGTAATCTTAGGTAACATTTACTGTTTGCTATACCATCAATTTTAGACTTCAAAACTAGACTTTAAATGACAGATCAAATTATTTGCACCTGCATCTATCTCTAAAAGATGTTGTTGTTTTGGAACATGACAAGTGGTTGCCCAAATCCTTCTAACAAGTGAATATGTTGTATAATGGGATGTTACAGATGAGTTAGTTTTGCTGTGCACCACAGATTAGCCCTATGTTTCTGCTTAATATGCCTCAATTTTCTGTAGAAATAAATAATAGTATACTTTACTGTTAAAGGGGTGGCACGGTGGCTCAGTGGTTAGCACAGTGCTAGGGACCCAGGTTCAATTCCAGCCTCGGGCAACTATCTGTGTGGAGTTTGCACATTCTCCCTGTGTCTGAGTGGATTTCCTTCCACCGTCCAAAGATGTGCAGGATAGGTGAATTGGCAATGCTAAATTGCCTGTAGCATCCGGGAATGCATCAGGTTAGATGTATTAGTCATAGGAAATGTAGGGTAATAGATTAGGGGGATGTATCTGGGTGGGATACTCTTCAGAGAGTCAGAGTGGACTTGTTGGGCCTAATAGCCAGTTTCCACACTGTAGGGATTCTATGGTATTATTGTTGTTAGTGTAGCAAGCATGCTAGGGAATTATTTATAGTATGTTAAGATCTGTTGCTCTATAAGTGTTTGCCTAAAATATTATGAAAACATTCCTGGGTTCTACACATCCAATTGAATAATTTTCAGAAATGCAAATTTAAGCAGATTGTAGTTTAATTGCAAGTACAATTTGAACTTCTCAAGATATTCTTACAAAGCTATGAAGTTAAACATTACATGGATTGGTTAGGAGTTGAACCTTTGCAGCAGGTGCTGGATTTCATCTCTAGAATTAGATTATTTGTGTCAATAGTTTGAAGCGCAAGAGGGCTTACCTCACTGCTCTTTTCAATATTTATGCCTTGACTAATTCACAAGTAAGGATAATTTGGTTTAATTCATAGCTATTTTTGGGACCTTGTAAATAAGGTGTCTGGCCTATTTTGTAGAGTAGTGCCCTGGTTTCAGAAGTACCTAATTGTTTATAAAGTATTAGAGCGGTAGTGGACTGAATTGCTGTGGAACATTTTGGGCCACTACTTTGCTAGTTCACAGCTGAATGATTCTGAAAGATTTAAATCTTTGTGTGAATGATTTAACTGTCTTCTGACCTTGGCCATTAACCAACTGCAAATATCAGATCTCCTCTTCTTTTAATCAGTTCCAGTTACAGGAGTATAAATAATTCTGAATGACATTTTTGGATGACAGTATGCTAGTAATTTAATTTTCCACAAAGGGTAATGCGCACAAACCTATTGTTTTTGTAATTTATCCCTTCATTTTAAATCTTGCATTTTTCTTGCTGGTGTACTCTTAGGCTTTCTTGTATTTTATTTATTTTGTTAACTTTATTTTCTTATTCATTGTCTTTTATGTCCATTTTGTCAGAACTGATTTCCTTGGGGCTCCTGGCTAAGGTGATTATTTACCTCGAATATATAAAAAAGGGTTGAGATTAAGAATCATCTTTAATGAAGATCAGTAAAGTGTAGAGTGACACCATTAAAAATGGCCAGTTAATTTTAGCCCCAAATAACTTTTTATTATGGATAAAAGCTGAATCCCAAAACTACTGCTGCTTTCAAATTTTGAATTACGGTTGGCCTTCCTGCATCGAATTATTGTAATTCAAAGCTTGGGACACATGTAACTTGCAAAGTGGCAACTGATGAGAGGCATTTTGAGTAATAGCAGTTTAATTACTCCACATCCACAGCAGAGGCTTGCATGGCAGGGTGGCTCAGTAATTAGCACTACTGCCTCATAGCGCTAGGGACCAGTGTTCAATTTCACTCTCAGTGGCAGTCTATGTGGAGTTTGCATATTCTCCCTTGTCTGCGTGGGTTTCCTCTAGGTGCTCTGGTTTCCTCCTATTGTCCAGGGTGTGTGCAGGTTAGGTGTGTTAACCATGCTAAATTGTCCATGATGTCCAGGGATCTGTGGGTTAGGTCGATTGGGCATAGGGAATGCAGGGTCACAGGGTAGGAAGTGCATCTTGGTGTGATGCTCTTCAGAGGGTTGGTTTGGACTTCATGGCATGCTTCCACACTGTAGGGATTCTCTGATTCTAGGAGATATGGTTTCATTTTTTGGGTTAAATGCACCATAACAGATACGTCCATAATAGCAATGAAATGTTCAATAATGAATTTGTATACCTCAACATTATGACGGAGTTCTGAAGCAGGGTCACTGGACCTGACATGGTAACTGCTTTCCACAGATGCTGCCAGATCTCATTGAGTCAGAGAGATGTACAGCATGGAAACAGACCCTTTGGTCCAACTTATCCATGCAGACCAGATATCCTAACCTAATCTAGTGCCATTTGCCAACACTTGGCCCATATCCCTCTGAACCCTTCCTATTCATGTACCCATCCAGATGCCTTTTAAATGCTGTAATTGCACTAGCCTCCACCACTTCATCTGGCAGCTCATTCCATACACGCACCACCCTCTGCATGAAAAGATTGCTCCTTAGGTCCCTTTTATAAATTTCCACTCTCGCCCTAAACCTACGTCTTCTAGTTCTGGACTCCCCCATCCCAGGGAAGTGACTTTGTCTATTTATCCTAACTGTGCCCGTCATGATTTTATAAACCTCTATGAGGTGACCCCTCAGCCTTCGATACTCCAGGGAGAACAGTCCCAGCCTATTCAGCCTCTCCCTGTGGCTCCAATCCTCTAACCCAGGCACATCCTTGTAAATCTTTTCTGACTCCTTTCAAGTTTTGATTAGATTAGATTAGATTACTTACAGTGCGGAAACAGGCCCTTCGGCCCAACAAGTCCACACCGACCCGCCGAAGCGCAACCCACCCGTTCCCCTACATTTACCCCTTTACCTAACACTAATGGCAATTTAGCATGGCCAATTTTTTGGATTGTGGGAGGAAACCGGAGCACCCGGAGGAAACCCACGCAGACACGGGGAGAACGTGCAAACTCCACACAGTCAGTCGCCTGAGTCGGGAATTGAACCCGGGTCTCTGGTGCTGTGAGGCAGCAGTGCTAACCACTGTGCCACCGTGCTGCCCATATCCGTCCGATAGGAAGGAGACCAGAATTGCATGCAAGATTCCAACAGTAGCCTAACCAATGTTGTATACAGCTGCAACATGACCTCCAAAGTCCTATGCTCAATACTCCGACCAATAAGGAAAGCATACCAAATGCTGCCTTCACTATCCTATCTACTTGTGACTCTACTTTCAAGTAACTGTGAACCTGTCCTCCAAGGTCTCTTTGTCCAGCAACTCTCCCCAAGACCTTAACGTTAAGTGTCTAATTCCAGCTCTGATTTGCAGTATCTCACATTTATCTAAATTAAATTTCATTTGCCACCCCTCAGCCCGTTGACCCATTTGATCAAGATTCCATTCTATTCTGAGGTAACCTTCTTGGCTGTCCACTACACCTCCGCTTTTGGTGTCATCTGCAAACTTAATAACTATACCTCCTATGTTCATATTCAAATCATTTATATAATGATGAAAGGCAGTAGATCCAGCACCGATGTTTGTGGTACACCACTGGTCACAGGCTTCAAACCTGAAAAAGCACCCTTCCACCACCACCCTCTGTCTTCTACCTTTGAGCCAGTTCTGTGTCAAAATGGCTAGGTCTCCCTGTATTCCATGAGATCTAACCTTGTTAACCATTCTTCCAAGAGGTACCTTGTTGAATGTCTTGCTGAAATCCATATAAATCACCTCTGCCGCTCTGCCCTCATCAATCCTCTTTTGTTACCTCTTCAAAAAACTCATTCCAGTTTGTGAGATGTGATTTCCCACGCACAAAGCCACGTTGACTATTCCTCGTCAGTCCTTGCCTTTCCAAATACATGTAAATCCTGTCCCTCAGGATTCCCTCCAACAACTTGCCCACCACCGATGTCAGCTCACTGGTCTATAGTTCCCTGGCTTTTCCTTACCTGTTAAGTTTTTCCAGCAATTTGTGTTTTTGCTACTGAACTGACTGGTACTCAAATGATTTCCATAACACTGCCAATTGGTTATTTGCATACACTGTTAAACTGAGTATTTCAGGTGGTGCAGCATGTTGGAAGCTCATGTACTGGTGTTATTCTGACATAAATACTGCCTGTGCATGCCATATGCGGTCCAAAACAAAGGGCAATGGATTGAAGTAACTGATAATACAGCATCTAAATTTAAATAAGAACTTGAGTTGAGATTTCCTGCTGCATTGCATCCCTATCCGCACTGTGACATTAGCTTTTGGCATTACAAGCTCGTAGATTGTGACATTCAGGAATCATTTTGAGGTAGGTTGGACTTGGAGTAAAGGAGATAGGGAGCCAAGGACTGGAGAGATTAGATTTCAGAGTGAGGTGGCTCAAGGTGAGTTGGCAGGGACCAATATTTTCTGCTGAGCTCGGAGCAACCTAGAATTGGGATAGCACAGAAGCCATAACTTTTAAAGTTGAAGAACTAAATGGGGAGGGGGGTAACAGGAGAGAATGCCACAAAGTCGTCATTTTTGCTTTTTTTATATCTTTGTTTGATTTCTAATCATTAACATTGGCAGTCTGTACACTTGTGTATATGATGTAGTAGATCTCAAGGCTGGAACAGTTCTCCCTCATTCCCAAAGAAGTGGGAAACATGATTACTAGAAATTAGAGCTGAAATTTCACCCAAAATTGCTTAAATCGCATACGAGAGTTTGAGGTGGAGATGGACCAAGAATGAATGCAAATGATAAAAACTCATCCTGGGATGTTTAACTTATTGATTGTATTGTACACGCTGGTTTCATTTTGAAGCTGAAGATTCTACAAATAAAGGGGACCTGATGCAAACCAGTCTCGTTGTACTTTAATGGGTGGCATAGTGGTTCAGTGGTTAGCACTGGTGCCTCACAGCGTCAGAGACCCGGGTTCGATCATCGGGCAACTATCTGTGTGGAGTTTACACAGTCTCCCGGGTTTCCTCTGGGTGCTCTGATTTCCTCCCACAGTCCAGGTGGGTTAGCCAGGGTAAGTGCAGAGTTACAGGATAAGGTGGAGTGCTGGGCCTGGGTGGGATGCTGTTTAAAGGGCTGGAGATTCGATGGGCCAAACGGCCTCTTTCCACACTATAGGGGTTCTATGATTCTGTTCTGTGAATTACAACTGCATGTAGGATTGTCCAGAAATAGACCATTTGCACTCCCATACTATGAAGTATATCATAGGTTAAAGGGGTTTCTAATATTTTTGTGATTTATACACCACTAGGTGCACTTGTAAAATTAATTATAAAAATGATTCAGTTGGTTTGCTTTAACTTCAACATTTGTTTTAGATAACTGGGTACGATTGGATATTTTTCTGCATTTATTGTTTGGAAGTATTGTCTCTGGTTTGACTTTTCAAGCATGAACATGGTTTTCCTTTAACAGGGTCAAGTCTTGTACAGAGTTCATTGGAAAGGCTATTCTTCTGAAGATGATACTTGGGAACCAGAGGCTCACCTGGAGGACTGCACGGAGGTATTGCAAGTGTTTAAACGAAAACTGGCAGAAAAATCACCTGCAAAAGAAAATCGGGTATGATATAGGCCGTTCTACCTTCTTCCACTCAACATCATCTAACTGCATTGCTATCCCTTTTATTCCTTTCGTCCTTAAGTAATTGTCTAACTCCCTGTTAAATGTATTTATAATCCATAGTCTTAATTTCTAATCATACAGCATATGCATTATCCCATCCTCCATGGAAAATATTGATTCTGAGAATCAATACCACATCTTATACTGCCACAGTTTACCCTTTTGATGTCTAATTTGTTTGACTGTCTATTAGATTATCTTGCTCTTATGATTATAAAATATGTAGGTTTAAAGAAAACCTACATATCGTTTTCTCTTTTTATGCTTCCTTTTGTGCACCTAAATTTTTAATTTGATCCCTACATTTCCTATACTTTAAACTTGCATCAGGAAGAAGTTTTAGAATGTGTTTGAGATATGTTCCTCCAGAAAACTGATGAGAAGCCACCTAGGGCTCAGTCTATTTTAGATCCAGTATTATGCATTCAGAATTAATACTTTTTGTCAAAGAATCTTCAGTGGTCATAATATGATAGAATTTTCCATTATGTTCAGAAAAAGGTGTTGATCATTCTGAAACTACCCTTGAATCTTAAGGGCAATTAAGATGGTATGAGAAGGAAGTTGATCCCCAATTCAAATTTATGAACCTGTAATGTCCACAGATACTTCCTGATTTGCTCAATTTTTCCAGCTTTTTTGACTGTTGTAAAGTATTTTTCATGTTGGTTGCCTACTAATACTGAATTTGAAAGCTAATAATATGAGGAAAAGTTAAAAACGTTATAGATATTGAAATAAATCAGTTGTCTGTGTATGAAGCAGCAATTTGTGATCGTTTCACCATGCAATGCTTTTTCTGTCTCATCTGATCAGTACCTTTTTTTTTCCAGAAGCTTACCTTAGACAAAGATATTTTTGAAGATGAGTCTACAGATGATTACGGAGGTGTGAAGGAAACTTTTCCACAAAAGACTAAAAAAAAGAAAAAGTCTAAAACTGAACTGGACATGAAGCATGACAGTCCTAAAATAGATAAAAAAGCTAAATCCAGTAGGTCAACTAACGAAGAACTGAGAGACAATGTTTTAGAGAATGTGAGAGTGATCTCTGAAGATGGGAAAGTAAAGCAAAGGAGTTCAACTGAATCTAAGAAATTGAAAAAAAAACATGATGCACAGAGGTCTTTATTGGATCCAGTCACACAGGTTGACTTGCTAACTGAATCTCTAAGCCCTGGTGAAAATAAAGAGCAGAAAATTGTGGATCCCAGTGATCCAACATTTGAGAAAACAACTCGGGGGCTAACAAGACAAGATGTGATTGCAACCTCAAAAAGATCTTTGGATAGCTCAGATGAGGATGATCTGGAGCTTAAGATAAAGAAAAAGAAAAAGAAGAGGGACAAGGTGGATAATTCCAAGCAAGAAATGAAATTCCAGAAACAGAGAAGGAATCTTAAAGATGATTATTCAGAGAAGAAAACTGTAAGTAAGGAAAATAGCAGTCATGGTAAGAAACACAAGTGTCAAGAGAAGCAAAAGGAGTCTGTTTCGTCTGTAAAATCAGATGGAAATGAAGTGAAGGTTTCAAAGTTTCAAATGGAGGCCAAAGTCAGAAAGTCATCAGATGATGAAAACAGTACCACTCCTAAACAAGATTGTGTAAAAATTGCAATGATAAAACTAAACAAAATGTGTAATGTGACTGACAGTTCACCTCAGTGTGGTACTGAGAAGGTGACTCAAGGTTTTGAACCTAGTGTAACAACTTCAGGACAGCCATCCCAATTTGCTGAGCCTAGTCTCTTTGATAAATTAGGATTGGATTCTGAAATTAATCGAGAAAATATGAAGACTGACAAATCAAACTACTCAGCAGCAACCACTGAGGAGAAACTGGAAGCCATTAAAGTTCCGAGCCAAGTAAGCATAGAGTTTTGGATTCTCATTGTACCTAGTGAATTCTAGAAGCAGGAATAAGCAAAAGTTACACTTCTTCCACTAGTTTAGAAAATTAGTGACCTTGTAATTGTGTTTTCTAAAGTTGTAGAGGATAAGGATATACAACTCCCCCACACCTCCCACAGTTCTGCACAGGGTCAGTCCCATTGAGGGGGGTGGGGGGTTGAAGGAGGAAGAGAGGTTGGATGCAGGGGGCTTCAATGCTGCAGGTCCCCTGCACACAAGTGTGTGTCTGCTCAGAAACAAACCCTGAGACAGAAGGAGGGAGCAAGGCAGGCAGAGCGAGGGATAAAGGAATCTTCAGAAAATTCCGAACTCCAGAGGAGAGGCATTGAAACAATTAACTGAATAATCCGAACGAAATACTGCCCGCCCATCTTGTTGGGTAATCAAGGTTCCTGTGTAGTTCCAAGGCAAGATGATGTCTTGGAACTAAAAATTGTATATCAGAAATTATTCATGAAATACTTGCATAAAATATGTAAAGCAAATAATTTGCAGGAATTGAGAGTAGGTCCATGGGAGACTCCAGAGGTAAAATAGGAGGAATCATGTCAGAGTCATGCTTTGGGGTTGACACAGTGGCCCTGTGGTTAGCACTGCTGCCTCACAGCGCCAAGGATCAGGGTTTGATTCCAGCCTCTGGCACCTGTCTGTGTGGAATTTGCATGCTGTCCCCATGTCTGTGTGGGTTTCCTGTGGGTGCTCCGGTTTCCTCCTACAGTCCAAATATGTGCAGGTTTAGTGAATTGGCCATGCTAAATTGCCCGTAGTGTTCAGGGATGTGCCAGTTAGGGGTAAATGTAGGAGAATGGGTTGGTGTGGACTTGTCGGGCCGAAGGGCCTGTTTCCATACTGTAGGGATTCTAATTCTAATAAGTTTACAAGTGATTCTGTCTCCTCTCCCATAAAGTGTTGTCACTGGTGGGATGCCTACGTGATCAGTATCCATAGATTGCTTCAATTATAAATGGAGATGTAAGAATTTGTAAGACTTACTAATCGAAAATATATCGAAAGAAGGGGTGAATTATGTCTTAATGCAGTGTTCTTGACCTCTTTGCATTTGATTTTGATTCCATATATGCAATACCACAGTATTTGACTGACCTTTGCTAGTTAGTGTGCAGTGCATTCCTACAACCTTTTATATTTCTGCTGATCAATGTTTAACAAATAATCTACTCTTTATGATTATCTTGGGCGATAAAGTTCTGAATTTGGAGTCGAGATGGGATGCATTCTGGGTTGTGTATGTAAATCCTCAATCTTGAAAGGATGTTGAAGGCTTGACTTTATGAATTTGGCTTAAATAGGTTAGTTGAAAAATCCTAGGAAATTAAATTGCATAATAGCATGGTGAGTAATTTTTAAAAAGTAATCAGTTGATACTTGTAATATTTCTCTTCATACAAAAAAGTGAAATATATATGTTTGAGAAATGCTAATTTAGCACATTAACACAGGGTTGTAAATTAGCACAGTAAATTAAACAAATTGAATAGCTTTATTAATCCATTATATACACTGTTTTTCCCCAGTATTGAATGTTAGGTGAGCTGTTCAGCTACACGTTCTCTTGTGGTTACCTTTTTTGAGTGAAAAATGGACTGTTGTAAATCATCTTCTGATTCTCGAATCTAGCTTTGGGCTTAAATTCATACTGTCCCAGTGCAGGTTTTTAATTTCCTTTGGGTTTTCCTTTTATGATTATGTAGTGAGCTCTATTTTAGGCAATATCTCATTCTTTCTCTTTCTCCACTTTTCTGTGGTCATCATGCTAATCAACATAATCTGTAATCTACGTAACTCCATACTGTCATCGTCCAGCATTAAGGTTTGGACAAGTTAGTCCTCTTTTTTTTTCTTACTGCAGGTGGTGAAATTTGAATTCGGTAAAATCTGGCATTAGAAAATGTCCTCCTTTACAAATACCTGGGGGCTTGTACCAACACTGGGAGAACTGTTTCCCACATGCTAGTTAAGCAACATCCGTGTTCCAGAAACAGCCATCATAACTATGTCCTGTCCCAATAGCAGGGTAAACTCACCACAGGTTGCATTACATTGGTTAACATTCAAGCAGGAGTTCTGAGTCATCAGCTTTGAGCCTAGATACCGTGAAATCTCATGGGTTGAGGTCAAACTTGCAGCCTACTGAGTATCATTGACTGGATCCCTTAGCTAATGATTCAAAACTTTGCCAGAATTAAACACTATTTAGAGAAAGCACTGAAGGTGGAATGGGATTTCAATGTCCATTACCAAGAGTGGCTCAGCAGTACCACCACTGGACCAAGCTTAAAAAAAAATTGCTGCAGACAGAATCTAGCAGCTGCAAACATGGCTGACTTCCTTGCTAAACAGGAGAAGCTGTATATAGAGGAACCTCGATTATCTGAATACCAGTTATCTGAAAATAGGATTATCAGAAGGAGATCTCGAGGTCCCAATTGGAACATTACATCAAAAACGTGTTTCCAACAGTGATCGCGTCTTTTATTTACAGTGATTTAAACAGGAACCGTCTCCAAATGAATGACCTTCTGCCCTCTCTCTCCCCACACTTCCCCTGGAGTTTTACAGAGGGGTGTACCCTAACCCCCCCTCCCCCAATCCCAGATAACCTTTGGTGGAACCTGTTTTTAAAAAAAATTGCAATAAAAAGGTGTGTGTGTGAGATTTAACTCACAAAGGTAGCAGCCTTGTTGGTGTCCAGGCCGGCTGCCCCGGAGAGGGGACTGGGGGCAGTGTTGGTTAGGGGTCTAGGGTTGCTGGACGGGGATTGGGGCGGGGACGATGTTGGGGAAGTGCTGGGGGGGGGGGGGGGGGGGGGGCATGGGGAGGTGTTGGACGCAGTTGGATGGCGGGCAGGGGGTAGGCGGGTGGCAGTGTTGGGGGCTTGGGGGGCGGTATTGGTTAGTGTTGGGGGGGGTGGGCAGGGGGAGGTGTTGGTTGGTTGGGGGGCAGTGTTGGCTAGGGGAGGGGGGCGTCTTGCACGCCGTTCTTCTGCAGCCTCCTGAACGGGAAGCCGACTTTTAAAAACTGGGAGCCCCAGAGGAAACTCATTTAATCGATTATCTGAACGAAATAGTCCCGGCCAATCTCGTTCTGATCGTCGAGGTTCCTTTGTATACAGACAGTACTGAGCAATACCATAACCAACAGATCAGTTCGAAGCTGTACAATTTTTTCACATCCTGTTGTACATGATGGACAATGCAATAACTACCAACAGGTGGAAACTCCATGAATATCGCTATTCTTGCTCAGTCTACCATAAAATCCCTCCAGTATGTGACAGGCCATTCAGCCCAACAAGTCCATCCGACCCTCTGAAGAGCATCCCACCCTATCCTTGCAACTGTAGGCCAATCCATCTAACCTGTAAATCTTTGGAATTTGGGAGAAAATGAGAGCACTCGGAGAAAATCCAAGCAGACACTGGGAGAATGTGAAAATGTCATGCACACAGTCATCTGAGGCTTGAATTGGACCAGAGTCCCTGCTGCTGTGAGTGTAATTCGTGAGTTTAATTCATCAGTGCAACAGACAAGATTGAAGCATTTGCAACTATCTTCAGTCAGAAGTGCTGATTGGCTGATCCAACTTTGCATCCCCTTTTACGTCTGTGATACCGGGGATATTTCAGTCAATTAAATTAATTCTAAGTGATATCAAGAAATAGCTGAAGGCACTGGATTCTGCAAAATCTGTGCACTGTGACAGAATCCCAACATTAGGGCCAAAGGCTTTTGCTCCAGAACTACCTTTTGCTCCCAGACAACTTGTTCCAGTGTAGCTTGAAAGCTGGCATCTACTCAACAATGTGGAAAATTTTTCCTAGATATGTCCTGAACACAAAAAGTAGGACAAATCCTGTTAAATAGCCCTAAAGTCAGCCAAATAATGGAAGGAGTTGTTGGTAGCAACATAAAGTGCAAAGACATAACCTGCTCATTGACACTTTTTTTTAGTTTAGAAGGAACGGTGATCTAGTTTCAAGTCTGGATGGTGAGGTGTTTAGGCAAAATCTTGTGGGCTGTGGTGTTCCCAACTATCTGTTGCATAGTCCGAGATTATAGTATTGGTGGCATTGGAAGATACTACCTAAGGAGCCATGGTGAATTTCTGCAGTACATCTTGTAAATAGTATGCACTGTTACTGACCATGAGTGTGGATGAATTAAATGTTGTGAATGTGGATTCAAGCAGGCTGTTTTGTCCTGGCTGATGTCAAGCTTCTTAGGTTTTATTGGAGCTGCACTCGTCCAGGCAAGTGGGGAGTATTCCATTGCATGCTCAACTTTTACCTTGTATATGTCCTACAGACTTTGGGGAGTCAGGAAGTGATGTACTTGCTGCAGATTTCTGAGCCTCTGACCTGCTCTTCTAACCACAGTATCCTTGGATGCTGCCTGACCTGCTGCGCTTTTCCAGCAACACATTTTTCAGCTCTGATCTCCAGCATCTGCAGTCCTCACTTTCTCCTAACCACAGTATCTACATGGCTAGTACAGTTCAGTTTCTGGTCAATCCACAATATTGATAATGGAGAATGTTGGTGATACTGTTGAAGGATTTAAAGGTTGTTGGTGAGGCTACTTTTGGAGTACTGTGTAGAGTTCTGATCATTCTGCTATAGAAAGGATATTATTAAATTGGAAAGGAAGCAGAAAAGATTTAAAAGGATGTTATTTTGACTGTAGGGTTAGAGTTGAGAGGCTAGATAGTCTGGGACTTTTTTCAGTGATGTAGAAGTTTGAGGGGTGACCTTGTAGAAGTTTATAAAATCATGAGGGGCATAGATAAGGTGAATAGCAAAGATCTTTTCTTTAGGGTAGGGGAATTCAAAACCAAAGGGCATAATTTTAAGGTGAGAGGAGAAAGTTTAAAAGGAACTAGAGGGGCACCATTTTCACTGAAAGTTGTTCACATGTAGAATGAACTACCAGAGGAAGTGGTGGATGCAGGTACAGTTACAATTTTTGAGATTTGGATAACTTCATGAATAGGAAAGGTGTAGAGGGCTATGGGCTAAATGCAAGCAAATGGGGCGAGTTTAGTTTGATCAACTTAGTTGGCGTGGACGAATTGGACTGAAGGGTCTGTTTCCATGCTGAATGTGTCTCGGTCTATACATGTTAATTGCCACTTCCCAACCCTCACCTGGACATTGTCCTGGCTTTGACCAGATATGGGCTGCTTCAGTATCTGAGGAGTTCTAAATGGTACTGAACATTGTGCAATAATCAGCAAACCTTCCCACTTCTGACCTTTTTTGATGGGCATTGAGATAGCTCAAGAAAGTTGGGTCTAGGACACCACCCTGAGGAATTAAATTCTTGTGGTGGAGTGGAAATGTCCCTACCTCCTGAGTCAGAAAACCTGGGTTCAACCTCCCACTTGCACTAGAGATGTGTGATAACATCACTGAACAGGTCAGTGAGACAATGTCTACTTTTGAAATTCTGCAGAAATGTGCTGGACCTCAGATGATTGACTATCATATTCTTTATGCCAGCTATGAACCAACCAGTGGACAGCTTCCCTTGAATCCCTTTGATTCTAGTTTTGCTGAGGATCCTTAATGCTATACTCTGTCAGATGGAACATTGATGTCAAGGGCAGTGACTTCCTTCTTGTATCTGGAATTCAGCTCTTATTTTTTGTCCATATTTGAAGCAAGGCAATAACAAAGTCAGGAGCTGAGTGGCCCTGGTGGAACCCAAACTAGGTGTGAGTGAGCAGTATTGTTAAGCAAATGCTGCTTCAAACACTTTCCATCACTTTGACAAATTGTGGTAATTCGCTTGATTGGCTTTATCCTATTAATTGTTCACAGGTAGATACCAGTGCAGTTTTTCACATTATCACTCTTTACTAGTGTTGCAGCTGTACTGCAACAGCTTGGCTTGGGCACAACAGGTTCTAAGGTCTTCAGTGCTGCTGTTGGAATGTTTTCATGGTCTGTAGTTTTTGTAGTATCCACAGTTTCCAGCTGATTCTCTATTGCTGTTGTTAATACTTAGAAAAAAAAATTGAATTCCTCTGTATGTCTGTCTGTTGGTCATAATGAAGAGATGAACCAACTATTTCCCCAAATGTCATTGGGTGCCATTGAAGTAGCAGCTTACTTTGTCTCAGGGAAGCTCTCAATCCAGTGTTGGGCCATTAAATATTGCGGACCCATATCTACTTTGCAATATGAAGCAATGTATTGCATTACTACCTATCCATTTGGAACTAGTGTGCATGGGTGGACCAAATGGCCTTTGTTCCTGTGAGTGTTTCTAAGTTTGAGTTGAAATTAAATAGAAACAAACTTAAGCACATCTGCAAATATTATTGTGGGCCACAGATGGAATTGGTTTCAAAGCAATTATTTTGTTTACCATTTAAGATACATGCTTGCCATGTCTTAACTTCAGTCTTTAGCACAGTAATACATTGCAGAATGAAAATTTTGCAGAAAGTTATAAAGGGAATGTCATTTTTTAAAATGGAGGTATACAGTTTGTAAATTATCATTTTTAATACGGTAAAATTTACAACTTGTGCCGAACATCCAGTTGACTGAAATCTGGAGATAAACGGTGGCTCGGTGGTTAGCAATGTTGCCTCATAGCATCAGGGTCCCTGGTTCAATTCCAGTCTCGGGTGACTGTAGAGTTTGCACATGCTCCCCGTGTCTGCGTGGGTTTCCTCTGGGTTTCTCCCGCAGTCTGAAGATGTGCAGGTCAGGTGAATTGGCCATGCTAAATTACCCATAGTGTCAGGTGCATTAGTCAGAGGGAAATGGGACTGAGTGGGTTACTCTTAAAGGGGATGGCATGGTGGCTCAGTGGTTAGCACTGCTGCCTCACAGCACCAGAGTCCCAGGTTCGATTCCAGCCTCTGGCAACTGTCTGCGTGGAGTTTGTACATTCACCCCGTGGGTTTCTTCCCACAGTCCAAAGATGTGCAGTCAGGTGAATTGGCCATGCTAAATTGCCCATAGTGTTAGGTGCATTAGTCAGAGGGAAATGGGTCTGGGTGGGTTGCTCTTTGGAGGGTCGGTGTGGACTTGTTGGGCCGAAGGGCCTGTTTCCACACTGTAGGGAATCTCTAAATCTAATCTCTTTCTCAATGAGACATTTCTGGTTTTCATTAGTCATTTGTGGGGAGACTATCATTTAAAGACTTTTTTTCAAAGCTTTACATCTTGCAGTCATCAGAATTTCAGAAGAAACCCAGTTCAAGGGAAAATTGGTTGGCATGAAGAATGTTCTCATGGAGAGTGCATCAGTGAACAATTTGACAATTAACCACCAAGTTTCGTTTGAGTTTTGAATCCGGTAGATTGACTCTGGACAGGACATTGCCCTGAGAAATTAATCAGCAACTCAGGGTTGTCATTAGGACTTATTGCGGCACACCTGCATTTATTAGAAATTGCATATTAACATACATACCCCTGCATTTTGCATGCAATATGTACGTACACTGCATCAGTTACAAATCAGAAAAGTAGGTGATGGCAATATTCTAGTTCATTGAATTAGTATTCTTGTGAATTGTTCTGATGAGCAAAAGACAAAAAGCTTTAACAAAGTGCCTACTTGAAGCAATACTTAATTTCTCATTTTACGTAAAGTTTCAGCTTTTTATATTTTCTGTTTAAACATTAAGGTTCTTGGTTATAACTCTTGTTCTTTGTTTTAGTCTGTTTCCCGAGAGAGGTTAGGAAAGAAAGCTGAAGCACCCAAAGAAATGTCTGACAAAAAATTGGATATTGACAAAGGGCGAAAGGAACAAAGTGTGGATCATCGTAAGTACTAGTAGAGGATATACTGGTGATGTACCGGGGAGGTGATGGAATAAGTGGTAATGTAACTAGACTAGCATTCCTGATACCGAGACATGGATTTATATCCCACCATGCTAGCTAGCCTAATGATGACCTTTTGTTGATTATCAGCTGCTGTTGATTGTTGTAAAAACCCATCTGATTTGCCAATGACCTTTGGGGATGGAAATCTGGCACTACCTGATCTGTTCTACTTGTGATTCCAGACCCACAGCAATGTGTTTGACTCTTAACTTAAATGGGAACACCCAGGAAATCCAAGCAGACACTGGGAGAATGTGAAACTGTCACGCAGACAGTCACCTGAGGCTGGAATTGAACCCAAGTCCCTGGCGCTGGCGCTAATTCATCAGTGCAAAAGACAAGATTGAAGCATTTGCAAGTATCTTCAGCCAGAAGTGTTGATTGGCTGATCCATCTTTGCTTCTCTTTTATGTCCCCAGTATCACAGATGGCAGACTTCAGTCAATTCAATTCCAAGTGATATCAAGAAATAGCTGAAGACATTGGATTCTGCAAAATCTGTGCGTTGTGACAGCATCCCAGCATTAGGGCCAAAGGCTTGTGCTCCAGAACTCCATTTTGCTCCCAGGCAACTCGTTCCAGTATAGCTTGAAAGTCAGCATCTACTCAACAATGTGGAAAATTTTCCCAGATATGTCCTGCACACAAAGTAGGACAAACCCTGTTTAGTAGCCCTAATGTCAGCCAAGCGATGGAAGGAGTTGTTGGTAGTAACATGAAGTGCAAAGACATAACCTGCCCAACTGGCACTGATTTTAAGTTCTACCAGGATCACTTAGTTCCTGACGTCATTACAGGAGCCTTTATTAAAGCCTTTATTCAAACATAGATGAAAGAGCTGAATACTGCAAGGAAGGTTAGAGTGATGGTCTCTGACCTGACCTGTCCTGAATGCTGGCTAGGCCAGCATTTAATACCCTTCACCCTAAGTTTAACTCTGTACTCTGGGGATGGGCAATAAATGACCCTCCATATCCTCTTGAACTAATTTTTTAAAATGATGTTTCTATCATAATGTAATTTTATTATGTATTTTGATTACCATTTTCTCTGTCAAGTATCTTAAGTTTTAAAACTTTAAATTTTAGATATACTAATGTTTTAGCGGAAACTTCATACTGTCACTTATTGAAAGATGTTTAAATGAAGTAAGGTAGATTTAGATGTAAACATTTTCACTTGTCAAACAGATGTTAGAAATAGTTATAAGTAGTAATGGAAATAGAATTTATTGGTAAGCTAAATGAAAGTATTGTAAACATTGGCTTTTTCTGACTGAATAAATAGAATGTTAAAACAGTCGTGGAAGAAAATCGGGAAATAAGTGTACAAATTATGATGGGCTTCACAGAAGTGCACCAAAAAGCTTGTATTAAATAAAAACAATTCTTATAGGCTCATCATTATCTCTTGCCCTTTGTAGTCTATACCTCCTTGCGAGAAACTCGAGGAATCAATTAGTTTTAGTTTATAGCTTATTCATCTGGTGTGTTACCTATACTACATTGAAAGCCTGTAATGCCAAATCTCTGACCTTTCAGAGCATCAAGCTTTTATGTTCTTTTGGAGCTTGGTTACTGATTTAATTTTAAACCAAAATGTATTACCTAACCCTTACTAACATTCGATTCCACTTGTCACTTGTTAGCGCCTTTATCTAAGCTATCAAGTATCATTTCTTGCATCTTTTTTTTAGTGTTATCAAATATTGATTCTATCTCTTAATTTGCTATCATAAATATTTAATTATTATTACTATATGCACGGAATAGAAGCAACCTCCAGAACTGGCCAATCTTCTCTGCAAACAGAAGTCTAGGAAAAGGGAATCCCAAACTGTTTTGTGGGGCTTCTCCTCCTGAGTCATTTTTTTTTCTTTGTTTAAAACCAAATTAAAAACAAACTCTTGGTATGTCTTATGGAAGTTTTTAAAGTTGTGTTTACTGCTTTTAGATATCAATCACTATTCCTGTATCTTATGCTTTGATAGTTCCACAGCTCTGGTATATGGACTGTACCACCTCCCTCTGTTGCTAGGAAACATCAATGTCAGGATTGCCAGTTATATAAAAAATACTGCAGATGCTGGAAATCTAAAATGAAAACAGAAAATGCTAGAAATACTCAATATCTTCATTTAAGTACTGGTTAACATTTCAGGTTAATGATCTTTCATCAGATTCTTAAGTTTGCTCCTAATTGAAGATTTTGTATAACATTTTTTTGAATGAAAGTAAATTTTTGTATGGTCTTTGTGATAGCTATGCTACAGGGGTTACTCTATGTATATGACTGAGTGAATTGCTTATCTTGACTTTCTTTAGTTTAGTTGGAAGGAATTCTGAATATGGCTGCATCCCCCCATCTCAACTGGAAGCTTTGTTTTAGTATGGGGTTTTCTCCTTTTCCATAAACCTTAGGTCAGGTCTTGATGTGTCTCTTAAGCAGAATATTGTGTACATGATGTAACACCAAACTCCAAGCTCTCAGCTACGCAAGTTCTAACCTTGTAGTAGAGTCTAAAATACATGACTGTCATGGTCACAGTTTATGTATTCAAGAGCACAACTGCATATCCATTAAACTTCAACTTTGCAACTCAACTTAGACACCTACAAAATGTTATCACCTCTTGATCTCCTGGCAGCTTCTGAGATGGTCTGGTGCATCTCAATGCAGATAACCTGTGTTAAATGAATGGAAAATCTTTTCCAGTTAATAACGCATCCAAGATTCTACCTTGCTGTTGACACCAGCAATCTGCGGTTGGAACAATCTAGAATAAAAAAAAGTAAGTTAAGGCATACGGTGACTTCCATCTCTCCTACTGACACCCCTTGGGACATAGTCTGTGATTTTGATTGTCCTTTAAAAATACTTGGCAAAGCACTGTCTCCCCATATCCTGATCCTCTGGCTGGCTCTGAAATGACCTTGTCGTTCTATGGAATGTTGGAGGAGGGATATTAATAAGTGAGTTATGATCTTGCAAGGTGCCTCCCATTCTGGACATTTTAGCCTTTGCTCCTCTTTTAGGAAGATGATTCCAGAATGCTCATTGGAAAGCTCATTGTCTTTCTGAACATGATGAATGGCTAGGGATCTGAAAATTTTCAAGTTCAAAGATTTGTAGAACCCTTAAGAAAATTGAAATGGCAAGGAGAAATTGGTCAAAACATTGCTACAAAGACCAGCTGTATGCTTCAAGTTTGAATCATCATAGTAATAATATTGTGATATCTAACTCTGTTGCATGTAGATTTCTCAGGGTAACTATGATTACTGCATCATATCTAAGAAATGCACACCAGCTTCCCTTTTAGTGTGAAATAATAGTAATAGCTGGTTGAGTTGTGGCCTCTTAAAAGTCATCACTATGATGGATAGAACAAATTCACACAAGCAATGTGATTGTTTTTGTGTCTCAGTCCTTTAAATCTCTCTGTGACTCAACAAAATGAGATATTGAACTAAATGTAGGAACAAATTACTGCGGATGCTGGAATCAGTACTAAAAACAACAAATGCTGGAGATCACAGCAGGTCAGACAGCATCCATGGAGAGACAGCAAGCTAACATCTTGAGTCAAGGTGGCTGTTCATCAGAGTTGAAGTAAAGTTTGGAGGGGACAGCATTTATGCTATTTTTGGGATTGGGTGGGGTGGGGGGGGGGAGGGGGAGGTGCTAGGGGGTAATGAGTGTAGGTTGCCAGTGAAGAAAAGATGTTGATAGTTCAGATTAAGTGATTGGCATGTGAGAATTGCAGAGCAATAGTGTGTGTCCTTGAAAGGTCAGTAAATGGGATGGGGAGAGGGGATTGCATCTTGTGCTTCAAAACACAACAATATGCAGCTGAGTATCTGTTAATATATTAGTCAGTTTGCTATTGAATAGCAGAGCATTGAGAGCAGAGGAGGGTCAAGTAAACTTGAATGCTCCTAAGACAGCTGGGAAATTTGTTGATTTAGGTTATTTAGTTTTTTTAAAAAAAAGAATCACTTGGTAGTTTCACTTTTTTTTGTCGGTTTGTCACTGGTCATGAATACACAGTTAAACAGGGTGAACTTGTTTAGAAATTAGCCATTTAATATGAGAGTGTATAAGATGCACTGGCTTTGCACAGATTAAAGACAGGCAGTACAATTATTCAGGTATGAGATTGAAGTTGCATTTCGAGGAGTACTCTGGCATTTTCCCAAACCATTGGTACATGTCGCTTACAGGATGGAAAAGTAATTTTGCTTAGCAGAATCTCCAATCAGGTTGATGAAAAAATATCTTAAAAACTGAAGGCCAGTCAGTGCATCTTGCAGTGACTTGCTTTTAACAGTTTACTTCAGACAGATAAGAACTACTTGGAGCCGCACTGCTTGAAATCAGATTTCCAATATTCATAGCTGCAACTCACACCACCACCCCAAAAACACGCCTATAAGCTATAGTATGATGGAATCAGCTCAGACAGCAGTTGGATGTTGTCATGTCTTTGCAACTTACAGGAGAGCAGACGATCAATTTGCAATGGCCTGTTTCTGTTGCCTGCTGCATCTTTTCAGGCATCATCTGGTAAAGCATTTGGAGAGTGATTTGTTGCATGTATCAAGAGATGACAGAAGGCTTGCCACCAGAATTGTGGCTAAATGTAGTAGTATATTCTGGTGAAGTTGGCAGGGTATGTATGAACTTTGATGTCATTTTTCATTTCTTTCGAGTCTTCCATAAGAAATTAAGACTGATTGATTTCAGTAACCCTTTAAGTATGTAACCCTGACTGATTTCCTATTCATTCTGGCCTACAGCCCTGACTTTGTGTGCTTGCATAATTGAGTGCATATTGACCATCTTTGCCACTAATTAGCATACTTTATTTGAGAGGAAACTGTGGAAGTGAGCCATCCACTCTATCCCACCTTTGACCCCACCCACTGATTAACATATAATCTAGCCCAGGGTGGTTTGAAAATTAAGGTAACTAGCTGCAGTGTTATAATTTCTTATTATGCATCACAGTTGATTTCTGATGGTAGATAGGCTAAAGCAGTGGGATGTGTGGACATTTTTGGTTTGGGCGTTTGAACAAAAATGGTCTCATTCATTGTGTACTTTTGCCTTTGTCGTTGATTCTTGCTGCTTTTAGTGACTGGCAATAATATTCAATGACACAGATATGTGCTGTGGATGTTGGAGCAACGTGCAGGTATGTAATTGAGGCTCTGGTTTTCTGATTATAGTTGTATAAGCCTGTTCTTACTATAAAGCTGTCAGTTTTACAAATCAGCCAGAATTACACAGTTTAACCTTCCCTCCGAACAACTGTTCATGACAGTTATTTTTACATTTCAACTTATAAATTATCAATATAAGATAAGTACTTCTCTCAGACACTGGATTGCAACCAGCGAAAGTCAACTTAATGAAATAAATTAAGAAAATGTTCAATGTTGCCAAATTAGTTTTTCAGCAGTGATTAATGCAGGATTAATATTTGGGGTGTTTTACAGAGAGTTGCTGATTTTATACAGACAAAGCTATTTTTAAAGTGTATTGATTCCTTTGAATGCTGACAAGGCTAGAAAAAGGCCAATTAGATTAAGCTATAACTGTAAAGTTCTTCAAATCCTATCTATATGCAATTTATTGTGTACTTATTCTGTTTTTACCATCTTTTTGCTTTTATAGATAACAGAGAAATGAAAGGTCTTTTTGATAAGTTCCTGATTCCCTTCACTGATTCAACTGATGATGATGACAGGGAGAATAAAGACTCAGTTTCCCAAGGTTCTAAATTTGATGGGAACCGAACTAAAGGGAAGAAGCAGGTGGCAAAAGATAAGAAAAGTACAAAGGAGGAGAGTGATTGCAGAGTGCAGAGTGGAATTGAAGAGACTCAAGAAGTTCTTGATACCATGTCTCAGACCGAGGAAAATCCAGGTATAAACCAGACATTTTCTGGTCGTTGCAGAAGTAAATTTTATTTATTACCTTGAGTTACTATTTTGAGAAGGTGATACAATCATTTCATATTCCTCAGATGATTTTTTTTAAAACTTACTGTACTATAACTTCTTAATTGTTCTAGGTACTGTTTTCTGACGGGGGTATAGTTTTGGCATCAAAGTTCCAAACAGTTGAGCTCCCTCATTCTTATTTACATTGGAAAGGATTAAAGATAAACAGATAAAGATTAAAGATACACAGCCAGGAGACTATTGCTAATTTAGCATAGACAAGGGGGTAATGCATTCTGTTTTGTATGTCTTCATCCTGCACTCTGTTCACTCACTGAGTAGATGATCATGGTATTCCAGTCCTTGTAGGCATGTAACCTGCCTACCTGGGTCCAATATTGGAGAACAAAACTAATTCAAAATGTGTCCAGGGCAGGAAATACATCATGTTTTCTTTATAACATGACCCTTGCTCCTAATTGCTACTGCTATGCAGTGGGTCAGTGTACCTGCTGGCAGCCTATTCCAGACACTTGTTACTTTTTGGAAAAAGAACACCTGTTCCATGTTCACTGTATTGCCTCTGTTGAAAAGCTAAATTTATGTTTCCTAAGCTACTTCATTTTGTGAAACTGGAGTAATGTACCAACAATCATGCATCCAGCTCTTGCTTTCCTTCTGTAAACCACTGTTGAATTGCCTACAATCTACACTGCACATGCTCAGGTTTAGTTCTTAAGTTTGTATAAGTTTTAAATTAGAAATTATTCTTCTAGCTCGCTACCTCTGAATGTTTTCCAAGAGCATATATATTTCCAGCCTTGCAAGAGGACCAAACTTCAATACAGTACTAATGGTGTGCTATAATTCAAGACTTCTACAGTGATGAGTAATGCCGCCTTTCTGTATTCTATGAATACAACCCAGGATCCTATTAGCTTGAGCAACAGCTTTTCTGTATTGATCACGAACCTTCATAGACTTTTGAACCGTTCCACCTCGATTGTTTTCTCTTTGAACTACTTTCAGTGTCATTGCCTGGAAATTAAAAACAATTCCAGTTCTCCATTATTGTACTTATGTAGCAATAAATTGCATTATAACTGTTAATTTTATTCCTCTTTCTAATGTTTTCAATGTTTAGATGGAAAGCAGGAAATGCTTAAATTGGGTGTGGACCTCCAACTTGATTGGATGACTTTGGAAGATTTTCAAAAACACTTGGATGGAAATGATGACTTAATTTCTGCACCAAAAACAATATCTAATAGTGAGTTTCAATAAAACAACTTTTAGAATTAGTATTGACAGCATATTCAAATCATTACAAATTACTTTAAACTATATAAGTTACTTGTTTGCAATTAAAAGTTTTTGAGTTAAAGATTACATTTGGAATTAGTTTTATGGGTTAGTAATGTATATGTGAAATAATCTTTGGATATATGATATGTATTAATATTTTTTTAAGAGTACAATACTCAATTCAATTATTTTAATCAGTTCATACTATTACTTCAAAATGTTTTCATATCATAATGTCTTTCAAAGAATTGCACAGGTCTATGAGTAATTATTCAAAAATTCTTTTTCTGCATTGTTTAAAAGTATTGAAATTTGGCAGATTAACATTTTTTGGTAATTGGATGTAGAAATGCTTAAAATGGCTTAAATATTTTTTAAAGATATGTGGATTGTTGAACTTGTCAACGCTATGATCTTGGGTTTAGATGTTGAATAACCCAGGCAGTTCATTGTTAATATAAAAGTTCTGTTTCAAACATCAATACAAATACAACATTTATCCACATAATAATCTTTATAGTTGAGATCCAAGCTCAGCTATCATTTTATAGACTTATATGTAAAGGAGGATGAGTTTGAAATATTTCTTAACCTTGCCTCTGACATCATATGATAGAATAGTGTGCTAAAGCAGGCTTTTTGCCAACTGTGCCCCGAAATATATTTTTAACAAATGAAGGACATTTGAGTTCTGTTTCAAACTGGATAGTGTGCATCAGACAAATTATTTGACCACTTAATTAAAGTATGCTTGTATGCTATTGAAAATAATTCTTTCATGGACTATGGGCATTGCTGACAAGGGCAACATTTGTTCCCTCATTGCCCATGAGAACGTAATGTTAAGTTGCTGCCTTGAACTAGGGAGTACCTGCGTCAGTTTTCTGCATAATTCTGTTAGGAAGAGTGTTCCAGGATTTTGTTCTAGGTTCTTGATCTAGTAACAGTGAAGAACTGGTAATTTAATTCCAAGTAAGGATAATGTGTGATTTGAGAGGCAAGTTGCAATTGACAGTTGTTCCCATGCATTTGCTGCTCATGCCCTTGGGGGTTCAAATGATGCTTGGCAATTTGTTGCAATGCATCCTGTATATGGTACACACTATTGGAAAAAGTGAATGCTTGAGGGCGTGCCCGTCAAGCAGAATTTTTTTTTTTCTTTTTATGTTGAGTTTCAAATGTTGGTGGAACTGCATTCATCGAGGCAAGTGAGGAATGTTCCATCACAGTCCTGACTTGTACCTTGTAGATGGTGGACAAACTTTGAAGAATCTTCAAGGCATTTGACCAAGGTTTTACATGGTAGGCTGGTTAGCAATGTTAGATCATATGAAATCCGAGGAGAGCTAGTCATTTAGATACAAAATTGGCTTGAAGGTAGGAGGCAGAGAGTGATGATGGAGGATTGTTTTTCAGACTGGAGGCCTGTGACCAGTGGCGTGCTGCAAGGTGGTGCTGTGTCCACTGCTTTTTGTCATTGATATAAATGATTTGGATGTGAATATAGGAGGAATGGTTAGTAAGTTTGCAGATGACACCAAAATTGGTGGTGTAGTGAAGAAGGTTAATTCCAGAGTACAACAGGACCTTGTTCAGAAGGCCCGATGGGCCAAAGAATGGTGGATGAAGTTTAATTTAGCTAAATGTGAAGTGTTGCATTTTGGTAAGGCAAATCAGGGGAGCACTTGCACAGTTAATGGCAGAATCCTGGGGGGTGTTGCCAAATATAGAAACCTTGGGGTGCAGCTTTATAGCTCCTTGAAAGTGGAGTTCCAGGTAGGCAGGGTAGTGAAGGCGGCATTTGATACACGGGTTTGATTGGTCAATGCATTGAGTATAAGAATTGGAATATTATGTTGTGGCTGTACAGGACATTGGTTAGGCCACTTTTGGAATACTGCTCAATTCTGGTCTCCCTGCTATAGGAAAGATGTTGTGAAACTTTCAGAAAAGAATTACAAGGATGTTGCCAGGATTGGAGTGTTTGAGCCAAAGGGAGAGGGTGAATAGGCTGGGGCTGTTTTCACTGGACTGTCTGAGGCTGAGCGCTAACCTTTTATAGAGGTTTATAAAATCATGAGGGGCATGAATAGCCATGGTCTTTTTTTTCAGGATAGGGGATTACAAAATCAGAGAGTATAGATTTAAGGTGGGGGTGGGGGGGTGGGGGGGAAGGAAAGGAAATATTTAAAAGGGACCTGAGGGGCACAAAGGGTGGTGCATGTGTGGAATGAGCTGACAGAGGAAGTGGTGGAGGCCAGTACAATCGCAATATTTAAAATGCGTCTGGATGAGTACCTGAATAGGAAGGGTTTAGAGGGATATGGGCCAAATACTGGCAAATGGGACTTGATTGAGTTGGGTTATCTGGTTGGTGGTGCGGATGAGTCGGACCGAAGGGTCTGTTTCCAAGCTGTATGACTGTTATGACTCTGAGTCAGGAAGTGAGTCTCGAGGCAGAATTCTTCGCATCTGACTTTCTCTTGGAGTCACAGTATTTGTGTGGGTGGACCATTTCAGGTCAGTGGTAACCCCCGGGGTATTGATGTTAGGGGATGCAGTCATGGTGACGACATTGACCATTGCACTGTTGCTGTTGTCTCATTTGAAGTGCAGATTACTTGATACTTGGGTGATGCAAATTGTGATGTATTTGGGCACAGACCGTTTCAGTCTCTGAGAAGTTGCAAATAGTACTAAATTGTTTAATCATTGGTAAACATTCCCACTTCACATTTTGTTATAGAGGAAAGGTCACAGCAATGTTTGGGGACTGAGATTATTGGCCTCCAGCAACCACAATCATTTACCTTCCTTCATGCTAGGTATGACTTCATCTAGCAGAGAATACCTCCTGATTCCTATTGGTTTCACTTTTACTAGATCTACTTGATGTCATACTCAGTTAAATGTTGTTAAGGTCAACTCGTTTGCCCATGTTTGGACTAAAGCTCTAACAAGGTCAGGAGCTGAGTCACAGAGGTAGAACCCAAACTGAGTGTCAGTAAGTAGGTTATTGAGGGATTGAGGTGTCAGTACTGTTTGATAGTCTGTTAGGGACACCTTGCATAACATCATTGATCAACAGTAGGCTGAGTTATTGGCTGATATTTGGATTTGTTCTGTTTCTTTTTGACGGATTCCACCACTTGTACTTCAATTTTTTTCCATCTTCCCCAATCTGTAATATTAAGTGATATAATGTGAGCATGTCCATTCTGTTTCAAAGTACTGGAAAGCTGAATATGTCTTGTCTTACAGCACCGCCTATCTCAAAGTGCTAATTTGTTATTGTCCTCGTTATTTTGCTTAGAAAATGTAAATGTAGTTAAATCAGTTAAATGCAAATGTGAGGGTAAGGAAAGTTCCTAACTAACTCAAATAATTATTTTTACTTGATTTTATAAACTTGTTCATGTAGGTGTGTTGCGTGACGCAGTAAAAAGCGGGAACTATTTGACCGTAAAACTGGCTCTAAATTCAAGTGAAGAGTATAATCTAGATCAAGAGGTATGTATAGAGTCATCAAATCATGCAGCACGGAAACAGACCTTTTGGTTTAACTAGTCCATGCTGAACAAAATCCTGGACTAAACTAGTCCTACCTGCCTGTTCCTGGTGCGTAACTCCCCCAAACCTTTCCTATTTGTACTTATCTAAGTGTCTTTTAAAAATAACTCTGCCCACATCCACCACTTCTTCGGGAAGTTCATTCTACATGTGGACCACCATCTGTGTAAAACACTTGCTATACGTGGAAGCAGAATTTGTAATTCTCAGACAGCATTCTTTGCAAATGCTTATGTTTCATTTTTCATTACTATTCCTTCGTGACCTGTCAATAGACTTTGATAGAATTAGAGCTGTGACCGGTCTTGCATGATTCTGTTCTTGCCTATCCAGCTGTAGCTATAATGTCTCTTGCATTGTCTTCTCTTCCCATTCTGACATTGATTGTCCTTGGTGTTCTGTAGAATCTGTTTGCTCATGACACCCAGTTCTACCACACTACTGACTCTTGACCCCTCCATTTTGTCAAGCTAGCTCCTTTCACCTCAATAAACATCAGCTGCCTGTGCCTTGTCTCAGTTCATCTGTCGCAACCTTTTTGTTATTGCCAGACTTAGCTGCACCGCTTGTTCATCCACTATAACTTCATGTTTAACAAGAATCCCTGTGCTTGCTGGCTTATTTTCACCACCATTGCAACCTAAAAATGTTGTATACTGTTCAAATCCTCCTATGTCTTTGTTTGCTTTTTAACAGATTTACTTCTTTCCTCCAACTCTACTCTCTCATCCATTTTTCACTAATTTTTGCCTCACTTTTGACAGACATACTTTGTCGTATGGACTATGAACTGAAGAATTCCCTTACCAAAACTTTCTTCCACTCCTCCACAGCTTAAAATAATAGTCTTTGACTAAATGTTCAGTTTCCTGTCATTAATATTATTTTTGATTTCGTGGCAAATTCCACTTTATTGTTCTGCTGTGAATATTTTTTTCCCCCTATGTTAAAAGACTCGTATACAGCGTGTTTAACAAATTGCATTTATCTTTGTAGAATAGTTACAGTATAGAGAGGCCCATTGATGAACATAATTAATATTTTGTACTAAATACTAATTTAACTGTAGATTAACATTTTTTAATGAGCATTAGCTCCCATGATCCTTCATGATGGTGTTGGTTCCAGGTATCATCCCAGAACAGTGTCATCATTAATTGTCCCTTCAAATTATACTCCACCGTAACCAGAATTTTGTTTGTCTACAGCTGGAGTTTAGATGGTAGGACATGGTAACTAAAAGATAACAATTGATTTTGTGGAGCAAATTAGTTTGACAGTAAGAAAGTCTGTTTTAATAAGTCTGTTGTAACTTTATCAATTGTGAAAGAATATATATTTCTGGTAGTGGATTTAAGCAAATTTATGTTGTTTAAACCGAATATGCGAGTCAAGAAATCATTAGTTCAAGCACATAATCCAGACAATAATTCTGTGTAGTCTTGGGAAAATGTCGTCTTATCACATGGTTGATCTACCGTTTTGGGCCCTGCTTGCCTCTGATCAATTGTAAACAAAAAAGTATGGCAATATTTTGAAGAACACGAGGAGATGTTCTCTTGTCTGGTTGATATTATCATGAAAAGTATTCATCACAAGATATGATGCATTGATGCTTCTAGGACTTGGCTGTGTGAAGTTTAGTTGCTACGGTTCCAACATTGACCACATGTCAACAGTACTTGCTGTAAAATGCTTGTGATATTCTAAGGATAAGGATTTTTAACTTTGATTTGGATAATTTGCTTCAAAATTACTGTGATCAGAAGAATTATAATGCTAATGATAGCATTGTCAGCATTACCGAAGTAATTCAAAATAAAAAGCTAGGAAGCTTAGTCATGAAACCTGTTAAAACTGAGAAAATAGGCTGGGAGCCAAGTCCAGGAGATTTTTCATCCCAGACATCAGATTTAAGCGGGGATAGTGATGAACATTCTTAATTCAGTTGAGTAATCTGCTTTGAAAATTTCATATTTTAAGAGGATTTCTCTGTTATAGGACCCAAGTGGAATGAATCTAGTGATGTTTGCAGCTGCTGGAGGACAGGATGACATCCTTAGGTTGCTCATCAAGAAAGGTGCAAATATCAGTTCGAGACAGAAGAATGGTACAACAGCATTGATGCATGCAGCTGAAAAGGTAGCATTTATTATGCTAGTTGATCAATTACTTATACAGTTACAATTTATCTGCAGTTATAAGGCAAGCAAGGTGAAAGTAATAAAATTGATGTGCAATTAATTCCTTGTGTAATTCTGTTAAATAATAGTGCAATTTGATTTTAATAATTTTCTTCTATTCCTAATGTGATCATTCTCCATGTATTCTGCTCTGATATTTTATCAGTAACAGTTGGTTTTGGAAAATAATATTTGCATGTAATTTTTATTCATTGTTTTCTTAAAGTACTTCCCCCTCTGATCGAGTCTAAGGATAAATTTGATCATGGTGATATTAGTTAATGCAGTACAAACTAGACTTAAGGGTTGGAAGCTTCTTGTTTGTAAAAGTTAGCATGTGATGTTCTTCTTTATCCTTTAGCTGTTGGTGTGTTAACTCACCATTAAAAAAAGTTAAGTTTTCTTGGCTTTTTTTTTGTTTCAGTGGAGTCATGCAAAAGCTCTGGAATATGATAATGATTTGTATTTACATACAAACTTAGAAATGAAAAGCTGGAGTAACTATTTGGCTCCATCAGCCTGCTCCTCTGTTCAGTAAGATCATGGTTGATCAAATTACTCCTAGTTGCCTCCTTTCACACTTGCTTATCATGAAGATATCAACTTCTGCCTTTAAAAATATTTTTGTGCCCTTTTGAAGAAGAGAGTTCCAAAGAGTCATGACCCTTGGAGAGAAATGTTTTCCTCGTCTGTCTTAATTGGACAGCCTCTTATTTTGAATTTCTAATAGTAACCCTAGTTTGGTTTCTTCCCCCAAGAAGCAACATCTTTTTCACATGCACCTTGTCAAGACTCCTCAGGCTGTTGTATATTTTAATCAATTTCCCCTCTAAGCACCAGCAGATACAAATCTAGCCTGTTAAACCTTTTTTCTCATAAGACAGCCTACCTGTACAATGGATTAGTTTTATAATCCTTCTCTGAACTGCTTTTAGTATACTTACAGCCTTCCTTAAACGAGGCTACCAGTACCGTTCCAAATGTGATCTCACCAATGTCCTTTTATAACTGAAGCATTACTTCCGTACGCATGTACTCTAATCTACTTGAAACAAATGATGGTGTCCACTCACTTATTACTTGCTGTATCTGCAAACTAGCCTTTTTCAATACATGCACAATGACACCTAAATTACTGTTCGATCTCTGTCTAGATACTTCACTGTTGCTAATTCTTCCTGCCAAAACGGACTTTTGTGTTTTGACATCATGTGGCTTGATCTGTATGGAATACCACTTGTTACATCTTGTTTAACAGCGAATGACACCATTAATCTATCCTATTTCCTGTTAGCCAATCAATGTTTGGGAGAAGATTTGTAGCTCGGGTGCTCGTTGTTGTGGTTCTGTTCGCCGAGCTGGGAATTTGTCTTGCAAACGTTTTGTCCCCTGTCTAGGTGACATCCTCAGTGCTTGGGAGCCTCCTGTGAAGCGCTTCTGTGCTGTTTCCTCCGGCATTTATAGTGGCCTGTCTCTGCCGCTTCCGGTTGTCAGTTCGAGCTGTCCGCTGTAGTGGCCGGTATATTGGGTCCAGGTCGATGTGTTTGTTGATAGAGTCTGTGGATGAGTGCCATGCCTCTAGGAATTCCCTGGCTGTTCTCTGTTTGGCTTGCCCTATAATGGTAGTGTTGTCCCAGTCGAATTCATGTTGCTTGTCGTCTGTGTGTGTGGCTACTAAGGATAGCTGGTCATGTCGTTTCGTGGCTAGTTGGTGTTCGTGTATACGGATCGTTAACTGTCTTCCTGTTTGTCCGATGTAGTGTTTTGTGCAGTCCCATGCAAGCCAAACAGAGAACAGCCAGGGAATTCCTAGAGGCATGGCACTCATCCACAGACTCTATCAACAAACACATCGACCTGGACCCAATATACCGGCCACTACAGCGGACAGCTCGAACTGACAACCGGAAGCGGCAGAGACAGGCCACTATAAATGCCGGAGGAAACAGCACAGAAGCGCTTCACAGGAGGCTCCCAAGCACTGAGGATGTCACCTAGACAGGGGACGAAACGTTTGCAAGACAAATTCCCAGCTCGGCGAACAGAACCACAACAGCCAATCAATCATCTGGCCATGCTATAGGGCGGCACGGTGGCTGTGGTTAGCACTCTGCTAACAACAGCCAGGTTCGATTCCAGCCTCTGGCGACTGTCTGTGTGGAGTTTACACATTCTCCTGTGTCTGCGTGGGTTTCCTCCAGGTGCTCCTCTTTCCTCCCGCAATCCAAGGATGTGCAGGTCAGGTGAATTGGCCATGCTAAATTGCCCTTAGTGTTAGGTGCATTAATCAGAGGGAAAATTGGTCTGGGTGGGTTACTCTTTGGAGGGTCAGTATGGACTAGTGTGGGCCAAAGGGCCTGTTTCCACACTAGCGAATCTGATCTAATATAGTACAACATGCCTTGCCAGAGCTTTTATATTTTGCAGTAAATTTGGTATGGCACTTAATCAGATGCTTTCTGGAAATCTAAATACATCACATCTTATTTTGTCAATAACCTCTAATAAATTGGCTGAACTTGGCTTTGTTCACTCTGCCTGATTAACTTAAGTTAGTCCTTATGCCCTGCTATAATTTTTTAATGACTTCTAACATCTTCCCTTCTGATCGAAGTTAACTTCATGTGGCTGGTGTGTATTTTCCTGATTGCTAGTTTCCAAAAGTTATGCTAATTGTTGACTATAAATGTATTTGGGGATACTTTAGAAAATTAGAACCAACACATCAACTATCTCGCTTATCAACCTGTGCTCCAATAGTTTGTTGTATAATATTTTCTTGGTGTTTGTAGTTTTCTGGAGGTTCTCTCTCCCTTCAGTTTCCTGGTTTACAGGTACTTCTAGAATGTTCCTTATATCCTCGATAGTGAAAACTAATAAAATCACTGTTTACTTAATCTGCTTAATTTGCTTAATTTTTATTTTCTGTTATTAATTCCAGCACTCGTTTCCAACTCACTTCATGAACTCCTATTTTTAACTATCTTCTGAAATTCTTGCTCTTTTTATATTTCCAGCTAGCTTTCTCTTGTACTCCCTTTTTTCATGTTTTACTGTCTTTGCTCGTTTTTACATCCTATCTAATCCTCTAATGCCATCCGTTTTTGTGCAAATGTGTTTTTTTTCTTTGTTTTTATGCTATCTTTAGCTGTTCTAATTAACTTCCATTGGCAGTTTCTCTTCTTGGAATGTTGCTTTCTCATTGGAATGTACCTATTTCGATGTATTCTTAAATACTCCATTAAATGTCTGCCACTGATTTATCTATTTCTTAATCTAATTTGCCATTTGTTTTAGCTTCATGCCCTCATAATTTCCCTAGGCTTGAATCCACTTTCTCTCCTTCAAACTGATTGTTAAGTTCAATCATATAGCAGTGGTTGCTACCTTAGGGTCATTTTCACCTGAAGTCATGAATACCAGATCTAATACCTGGTCTCTGCTCAGCCATGGAATATGCTGTTCTAGGAAAGCATTCTGTGAACGAACTAGGCTACCTTTTGCTTGTCTGACCTTTCCATTAAAATCCCCCATGATGATCTCTGTACCTTTCTGACAAGCTCCCATTATTTCTCCCTTCGTGCTCCACCCTATCATGTGGTTAACATAGGGTGCCGAGACATGACTGTCACAAGTGACTTCTTGCCTCTATTGTAATATCCTCTCAGTTTCCATGTTCTGATTTCCTGTGTTGGTCATCAATCTCCACTGTGTTGGTCATCAATCTCCACTGTGTTTATTGGGTAATTAAATAACACAACCAACTCTCCACATTCTCTAGTTTCCGGTTCTCCCCCCTGCCCCCCCCCCCCCCCCCTTCTCAATTGAGGTACCAATTTGTCATCCTGCTGCCATGTCTCTGTAGGTATTTATTTCTATTTGTGTTATTAATTAATCTCTTAGATTTCAAATGCCACGTGTTCAGATTGTTTTGTCTTGCTTATTTTGGAAGATGTCCTTAACTGTTGAGTTTATTTTATATTTGCACTTGTTCCCCTCTTGTTTACAGTCTGTTTGTTGTTTCCTCTATTATTTGTCTTTGTTCTTTTGGTTTATCAAATTTTCCCAAATTTGATCCCTAATCCTCACTACTTAGTTAAAGAAACCCTTTTCTAGTTTTGCAGCTCACTGGAACTTCAGTCCCAGCACAGGTATAAACTGTCCCAAAGGAACAGCTTCCGTTTTCCCCCAGGACTAGCACCAGTGTCATACCAACCAGAACCTACTTTGCTCAGTCCCATTTGAACTATGCATTTGTTTTATCCAATCTTGTTCACCTGCTAATTTTGTGCTTGAGAGTTTGGTACATTTAAGATTCTGCTTCTTAATTAGCTACCTAGCTCTTCCTAACTATGCAGCATCTATTTTGTTGTCTTGTATATGTCATTGGTACCTTCTGTATGTCATTGGTTAGATCCTTACCTTTGCTCATGTTCATTTTCCTGAGCAGGTATCCTGAATTCTTGCTTTGGAAAAGCTGCAGAGAACTGCCTCAGTACCCTTCTCTGTACTGCATTCCTTTTTGCTCCTTCCCAGTTGAATGGCTTCCAACATAAAGAACCCATACTGATCCAGTAATATAATTTGAGAACCAGCTGATTAATGTCAAATTGTATAGCATTCAGTGAGGCCTGAGATTAGGAGTACATTTCCCATCCATGAACAGAGGAATAGATATGTGAAGCAATTATTTAGCTGAAACCGATAAGGGTAATGAATACAAGAATTAGCATATGTGGCCATAAGTAGTTCTAGAGTTAGTTGGATATTATGTGGAATAGAAGGAAATTGAAACCTTTTTTTTCCAGATGAGGTGAGGTAGAGATTGTTAAAACAAGTTACAATTAGCATGAACTAGATGACCCTGAGTATTTTTTCTGTTGCATACTTCTATGTGCGATGCACTGATTTTGTTCTTTATTTCAGAAAATGCATTTCCTTTATTGCCTTCTCCCTTGCTTAAAATCAATGACACTCTTGCTTTTTAATGTCCTTTCTGTTATATTGTCACAACTCTCAATGAAGTGTTGCAAAAGACCATTTACATGCTTTAGAGACTAAAGACTCTTATCTAAAATCATAGCCTATTACTTGAAGGTTAAGACTTGTCCTGATCATGATTGAAATAGCTATTATAACTGGAGACTTCTTACAAATTATCCCATTAAATGTAGCACAATGTAAAATATGGTTATCTAACCTGTTTTATTTCCTCTTTCACAACTTCCTTAGAATTATCTGACGACAGTGGCAATTCTTCTGGAGGCAGGATCCCAAGTCAATGTTCAACAAATCAGTGGAGAAACTGCATTAATGAAGGTATCTCATTTATTCTGTTGCCCCCAAAGTTTACAGAACACATTGTTCTGCAAAATTCAGCTTCAAAACGTTGTACAAACAGAAATGAGTTCCAATTTGTGATTATTCCAGATATTATCCTCCCAGTATGCTCAACATGACCTGTTGGTATTTTGTAGGGTTCTGCATTAGAAAAAGAAGTAAACTTTGTTAATCAGCTTGGTCCCTCTTGCTCAGCTGTTTTTTTTTAATAGTGCACAGACATTTATGTTTCCCTTTGATAAAAGTAGTGGTTGTGAGACTTCCTTCTTGTTGATCTTGGAGGAGCTTCAGAGTAGATGAAGAAAAAGTTTATTTAGAATTATCTAAATCAGTCTTGGGATAGTGTTGTTTTAAAACATGGCAACAAATGGTCAGAAAGCTGTCCATTTTAATTCAGAACGGTTTTGTGTTCAGAAAATGCCAAGATGCAAGGGAAAAATATTCTGAATAGTTATAGGGAGTTGAATGATAGATAATAGTTGTGAGAAGGTTTTAGTAAACTTTTTAGTGGGAAGAGAATTATTATTGACTGGTAGGGCTAAGGCAGCTCGACATTGTTATCAGTGATAGAATAAAGAATATTGTGTGTGGGGCAAAGGTAATGATCTTAAAACAAGCTTTACATAAAGTCACAGGAGGTTAGATGTAGGGAAGGACAGAGGGATTTGTTAATCAGAGTTCTGAATTCCAGGTGTTGGTGAATAGAAAACTAATAACTAGATTTTGGACAAGGGCTCTTAATCTGAGCTAGGGAAACTATGAAGATAACACAACTGGGAATGGATTATCACTCCCTCTTAATCAGCTTCCTGGTTCTCCTGTGCTGAACTTTAGAGTATGAGAGTGAACTTGCAAGTCACATAAAAGTGGATTGTAAGAGATACTATGTGTATGTAAAAAGAAAAGTGACTTGTGCAATCCAATGTAGGTCTGTTATATTCTGAAATGGGATAATAGAAAACAACAAAATGACAAAATGATTAAACACTATTTTATTTCTCTTGTGAAGACCGAACTGAATAAGTTCTCAAACACTAAGAAAACAATGAAGGACATTAATATCAAACAAAACAGAAATTTCAAGATCACAAGGTAAATAGGCCATTTTGGACTGAAATGAGAAATACCTTCACTCAAGTGATGAATTTGTGGTATTCTCTGCAACAGAAGGCTTTGGAAGCCAAGTTACTAAATGTATTTATACATACATAATTACAGATTATAAATATATTTCGAGAGGCTGAAGGTGTTGAGGCATAAGGGGCGAGAGCAGGAGTATGATATTGAGATAAAAGAAGGATTAGCTTTGATCATGTTGATGGCAGTGTGAGCTCAATATGAAGGTGGAGTGTCCATGAAGATTTGAACATATTCAAGGTTTTTAACAATTGAGCTGAGGAGGTCAGTATGGAGGTTGTCCACAAAGTTAAATTTGAAGGCAACAAATGAATAGTCAAACATTTCAGCATTAATAGAAGTTATATAAAGGTAGACACAGGTGATATTATAAAATTTTGGGAACAAACTCCTCAATACATATGCGATATGAAATTTGGTTCTAGTTCAAATGTAGAATTTAGATTTACATCATCACCTTCAGCTGGAGGGGATATGATTAGGATAGATGTATGGAGTTTTTTGTAAGGGAAGAAGATGGCCATGTTTCTCCCAAAGTTGAGTAGCTGGGTGGCACGGTGGCACAGTGGTTAGCACTGCTGCCTCACAGCGCCAGAGATCCGGGTTCAATTCCCGCCTCAGGCGACTAACTGTGTGGAGTTTGCACATTCTCCCCGTGTCTGCGTGGGTTTCCTCCGGGTGCTCCGGTTTCCTCCCACAGTCCAAAGATGTGCAGGTCAGGTGAATTGGCCATGCTAAATTGCCCGTAGTGTTAGGTAAGGGGTAAAGGTAGGGTGGGTTGCGCTTCGGCGGGGTGGTGTGGACTTGTTGGGCCGAAGGGCCTGTTTCCACACTGTAAGTAATCTAATGTAATCTAATCTAATCTAATCTAATCTAAAAGTGATACAACCGAACTATTTCCAATTGATGAAAGGTAGAAAAGAAATGTTGATTTAAGGTAATTGGTGGAAGAAACCTAGCCACCATGAGGAAAAGCTTTTAATGCAAGTTAGGACCTGGGCTGCACTGCCAGAGAGTTTGTGGCAGATTCGTTTTGTAAATAAGTTTGATTATTATCTGCAGGGAAAACTTGTAAGCATGTGGAGAAATTGCAGGCTGGTGGGAGTAGTTAAGTAACTCTTACGTAGAGCTGTCACAAAATAGAGCCCATCTGTGCTTGTTACCATTCTGTGATTTTCTTCTGTAGGTGGTAGTTTCTACTAGAATAGAAAGGAGGTGATAGTGGGAAGCTTTAGGGACTGGCTTTGTGCGTAAATCTTATCAAGGGTAAAATGTAAACAAGTGAAAATAAGAAACCCAGTGGTGATTAAAGAAATACTAACTAAAAATACATTATTACTTAGCAACAAAAGGAATATGATCAGGTCATTTAATATTTGTGTTTTGCCTTTTGTAGGCATGTAAGAGAGGAAATGCTGACATTGTCAGACTTCTGCTAGAATATGGTGCAGACTGTGGCATCCTTTCTAAACACCAGAACAATGCTCTATACTATGCTAAACAGAGCAATAATGTACTTGTATATGATCTCCTGAAGAATCATGTGGAAACGTAAGTGCACCACCAGGAAAATTACATTCAGTTGGTATGTCAGGTGACTATTTCTGTGGTTTCAAATGGCTGACTTCTTTCTTAATCAGTTCTTTAGAAGTGTGGTTTATGCTGCTTTGTATTATAATTTTTGCACTCTGGTTAAGTATCTTATGTATTCGCACAAGGGAACAGATTTTCACATATTAAGTGAAATCATCTGAAATCTGCACATTATTCAGCCTTTGGTTTGTGCAGAACTTCTGATCCCAAGTCTTTGGCAGCCTGGATTAGGAGAGGTTCCTCCACATTGTGATCTAAAGACCCCTGCCTGAAGTGAGTTTGAACCAGATGACTGTTTTACCAGCACTCAATGTTTAGACTTACAAATACAGTCCCCATTGTTATGTCATGACATTTATCCTAAAAAGCCCACTTATTTTTGGCACATGATAATCAATTACAAAGAGTGCTGCTTCAAAGAGTGGGTCAGCAGCTATAAAAATGCAATTACCTGTCCCTCTGGTCTACTTCCTATCAGAAGGATGTTGTGAAACTTTTAAATCTTTCTGAAACTTTTCCAAGGATGTTGCCAGGGTTGGAGGACTTGAGCTGTAGGGAAAGGCTGAACAGACTAAGGATGTTTTCCCTGGAGTGTTGGAGGCTGAGGAGTGACCTTATAGAGGTTTATAAAACCATGAGGGGCATGGATAGGATAAATAGACAAGGTCTTTTCCCTGGTGTGGGGGAGTCCAGAAGTAGAGGGCATAGGTTTAGGGTGAGAGGGGAAAGATATAAAAAAGGACCAAAGGGCAATTTTTTCATGCACGGGTGGTATGTGTATGGAATGAGCTGCAGAGGAAGTGATGGAGGCTGCTATAATTGCAACATTTAAAAGGCAGCTGGATGGGTATATGAATAGGAAGGGTTTGAAGGGATATGGGCCGGGTGCTGGACTAGATTGGGTTGGGATATCTGGTAGGCATGGATGGGTTGGACCAAAGGGTCTGTTTCCATGCTGTACATCTGACTCTTCCATCTCTAAGCCTGGCTGAAGACATGATGTGGAGATGCTGGTGTTGGACTGTGGTGGACAAAGTCAAAAATCAGGTTATAGATCAACAGGTTTATTTGAAACGGCAAGCTTTCTGAACCCCTGCTTCTTCCTCAGGCAGCTGGTGAGGGAATTACATCGGACACAGAATTTACAGTAAAAGATCAAAGTGTCATACAACTTATGTGAATTTACTGAACAAATCTAGATGGCAATTAAGCCTTTAATCAGTTAGAATGGAAGTGCAGGTTAAAGACTTAACCATCTAGGTTTGTTCAATACATTCGCAGAAGTTGTACATTGATCTTTTATTAGAAATTCTGTGTCCAAAGTGTCATACAACTTCTGCGAATGTATTGAACAAACCTAGATGGTTAAGTCTTTAACCTGCACTTCCATTCTAACTGATTAAAGGCTTAATTGCCATCTAGGTTTGTTCAGTAAATTCACATAAGTTGTATGACACTTTGATCTTTTACTATAAATTCTATGTCCGATGTATTCTGTTCATTAGCAGAGGCTCCGAAAGTTTGCGGTTTCAAATAAACCTACTGGGGACTATAACCTGGTATCATGTGATTTGAGTTTGGCTGTAGACAGGAATGCTTTGCACAACATAGTTATAAGAAATATCAAAAAACAGAGAAGCTCAGCATTTGTAGTCAGGTCGCTGACAGCAAATTCTGTCTGGGAGCATAAGAGCAATGGAATGGCTGCTTCATGTCCTCACAGACTACCTATCCATTAATCACTTCCATTAAGAAGCAAAAGGCAATGACTCCGAGAATCAAAATCTCGGAACTGGCAGTATTTAATGAATAAGTTACCTTTTAAAGGTGATAAAACTCTGAAATTAATCCAACATTCCTGTGAGTGAACATTGCATAAATGGATGTGATTATACGTTATGGTTACTGTGTTTTCTAATAAAACATCTCTAAGAGAGGAGGGAAACAAAGTTTTGTTTTAGGAGGATGAGCTTTTCTGTTTATTTACCTACATTTTTTTCTTCTGTCTTATTTCGCTCCATGCACAACTGTAGCTGAGAAATATACATTCGGAACTGTTGTCACAATTGCTTTCATGTTTGCCAAAAGCATTCAGTACATAGCTCCTCTTCAGTCTTTTTCTTGCCTGTTTCCTTCCTATGGCTAATTTCCTATCAGTGTGGTTGAGATCAACTATTTAATGACGATAGGAGTCACTGGAACAAATGTGCAGCAGGTTGTCCTGAAGTTAATCCTATGAAAAGGGCTATAAATGTCCTTTTCATGATGTTTGAAAGAAACTGGTAAATTTCTAGGATATTTGGAGTTGAGCTTAAAAATATGTAATTTTTTTTCTGACTAGCATATCTAGAGTAACAGATGAAACAATCAGAGATTACTTCGAAGCACGTCTGTCATTGCTTGAGCCTGTCTTTCCTGTTGCTTGTCATCGACTTTGTGAAGGACCAGACTTTGCTTTAGACTTCAACTATAAACCTCAGCACAATTCAGTTGAAGGTGAGTATGCTGCAATATAAAGATCAACCTCCTAATACTGGCTAGGATAGGCTTTGTTTGCCTATTTTCAAATAAATGAGGGGTATCTTTGTCCAGTTTGGGGAATGATTCCAAGTAAAATATCAGGACTTTTATTTTACTTATAGCTTTTTGTTTCTCTTTGCCTTGAGGCATGCTTTCTATGCTTAAAAAAAGCCTGTTTTTATTTCAGAACAGTTGTAATTTAAAATAAGAGACAAGTGTTGAACACAACAAGAAGTATGGGTCAACTTCTTGGGTTTCAACCTTCAGAAGCAGTGATGTCAGACATGGAGTTCTTTGATACACTTAATCAAACAGAGTGGAAGGGAGGAACTCAAGTTAAAATCAAGTATTACATAACCTTTAACTTCCGGGTTTTCAATTTCCAGTTTTTTCTTTGTATTGCCTTAAACTGGAGAAAACCTTTACACAAATTTAATCGTTTAAATCTGGAATACCTTAATTGATTTGCAGAAATCAGAACCTATATATCACACTCTATGGTGCAATATAAGCAGCTTGAATTTATGTTTATTTCTCTGATTCAATAAAACTATATTTTAAGTTCATTTTAAAATTAAGTAAGCATAAACTTGCATTTATTGTGTTCTTGGAGCATCCAAATCCCGGCAAGTTAAACACTTTATACAAAGTATGGCAGTTAATTTGTGGGATATTGCTGCATGCAAAGAATATTTGAACAAGTAGACATTTAATTTTAATGGTGTTCTGACCAATGTTGGCTCTGAGGTGAGGAGTACAATGGGAAACCCTCTGACAATGCAGCATTCCCTCAATACTACATGAAATGTCCGTCTTATCATCTATTCTATGTTCTACAATGAAGTTTAAATACACGATATCACTTCCATAATTTTGCACTATTGGCTGCTATTTGCAAGTTGATTCGGATAAGAGCAAAATCTGCAATCCAGATATTGAGCTATCTTGGTACTGAGGCAATATTGGATTCTTTATTATTGGAGGTATGCCTAGCATAGTGAAGGATGATTTGTAATTGTTGGTCAATCATCTCAATCCCAGAGCGTCATTTACCCGAGTTCATTAGGGTATTATTGACTCAAAGAAAAATGTTTCTTAAGTTTTTCATCAGAAAATTGTAGAGTACCTGCCATTTTTGGGAGTCCTTGCTAGCTTCCTGATGATTTTAAAATGTAAGTTTTACTTTATTCTTTCATGGAATGTGGGAGATCAGCATTTATTGCCCATCCATATTTGCCATTGAGAAGATGGTAGTGAGCTGCTTCCTTGAAGCAATATGTTACTTGGTGTAGGAAAACCTACATGCTGTTAGGAAAGGAGAAAGTGAGGACTGCAGATGCTGGAGATCAGAGCTGAAAATGTGTTGCTGGAAAAGCGCAGCAGGTCAGGCAGCATCCAAGGAGCAGGAGAATCATTCAGGAAATGTCGATTCTCCTGTTCTTTGGATGCTGCCTGACCTGCTGCGCTTTTCCAGCAACACATTTTCATGCTGTTAGGAAAGGACAAGTTTGAAAGTTCCTCTCCAATTCTGATTCAGAATGATCAAGGAGAGAGTTTTTTAAAAAAGAGTTATGTCAGCAGAAGGGAAAGCATATCAAAGTTGCTAAATGTTATTTCTTAATAGACGTTATGTTGGGGCATTTAAAATGGTACTTTTTAAAGAGACCCTGTCAGTTTAAATAATAGTCTGCCTTTTGATTCTTCCTACCAAAGTGCATGACCTTGCACATTCCTACAGTAAACTCCCATCTACCAGGTTTTTGCCAACTTACTCAAGCTAATGTTTATCTTGTGCAGATTCCTCGTGTCTTAATTGCAACATGCCCTACCACCTATTTTTGTATTGTCAGCAAATTTGGATCCATTACAAATTTGCACCCTCTAAGTCATTAAGATAAGTAATTTACCTCAATTATTTATTACCTATGAATTGTTTACTTATCAATTATTTACTTAATATTTTCTGAAAACATATCTGACTGGTTATTTACCCGTAACTAATTGAAACTGATTTAACCCCTTCAATTCAGATTACGGAATAGAGTGCTACATATCCAAATTTGCTGAACCCCAAAGGTGGTTGAAGTAGTATAAATGGGAAGCATAAAATTCCAAAAAGGTATAGATTAAATGAGCAAAATCCTCAAATGGATTTCAGTGTAGGAAATTGAGGTCAATCATTTTATCTAGAAAGGGTAGTACAAAGTACTTTGAATGGTGAACATTTGGAAATTCTGGAGACTTGGGATAGCAGTGCTCGACATATAATGGCATTGGAGTGACACAGATTTACTAGAATGATACAGCAATCCAAGAGTTCGAAGAAGAGGTTACACAGATTTGGGTTGTATTCCCTTTAATTTAGCACTTTAAAAGGTAATTTGATCAAATCTTTCATGGTATAGAGTGGAACTGAAAGGGTAGATAGAGATTATTTTTGCTGACTAGATAAGTTAGAACAAAACCTTTCAGTTATCAAATTAGAAACTGTTTGGGACTCTTTCTGCAAAATGGTTATTGCTTGATCAATTTTAAGTCTTGATCAATCAAATCTTTGTTAACCAAAGGCATGAAGGAATATTGTTATTGACGACAGTACATGTTCAAGAGCTAAAAATTACCCACTTGTTCCTATGTTGTTAGTTACAGCTGCTTTTGTTCTTTTTTTTGCCAAATGCTATTTAATTTAACTTTTAATATGTGGGTGGTATTTCTGGTTTTTGTTTGTGATCGACTATGGATGAAATGTATTTGAGAGGGCACATCAGTAATAAATTGCTTGAGGCAGCATTTGTATTGTATTGGCACTCATGCATATAAATTGACCTAATCCAGGACACTCTTTCTATAGGAACTGGGATTCTACTCTTTATCTTTCATGCAAACTTTTATAGCCACGACCACATAGTGGCTAAACTCTGTGGATCCTGCAGTGTTCAGGCTGTTATTCTAAACGATAAGTTTCAACTCCCTGTATTTTTGGTAAGTCCTTGCTTATCATTTTGTTTTTTAAACCTGATTGGCTTATATCCCAATTTAGTACCTTAGTATAAAACTGGCTTTGTTAAAGCAGTACCATTTTCATTTCCATTAATTTCAATTTTATGTTTTGATAATGAGTTGAAAATTCATTTTCTACAATTGAACCAATCAGACTACTTACAGATATGCTTCGTACAGAAATAACTACAATCCCAACAAATAAATTGAAGTAAGATTCATACTGTTGATATTACAGGGGGTCCTCAACTTATAAATGCTCATACGTCTGAGCACAATCTCATACAAGAATGTAATTTTATAGATCTAACATGAACATTTCCTTTGCTTACGAATGGTTCCTTTATGTTGTCCTGCATTGTGTTCCAACTAGCTTGCAAATCGATTTGCTAAACAGACTCTAGAATGGAACCTGTTTGCAAACTGGGTTCTGTCTGTATATGAACTGCACAGCTTTTTAAGGAGCATGTTAATCAAAATTTCACCATTGGACAGACCTAGAATATTGTTCCATTTCAGAGAACTGCAGCCTCTCTCCCAATAATATAATTTAGCTTCCTGCGTGCCCTCTTTATCAATTTTCATAGCAAACGCATAGTTTTAATATCAGAAAACTTGTAACATAATGTCATATAAATTGTGCATTAATGTACAGAATTGTAGTTCACATGTTGTAATATTGGCAATCTCACAGCACCTGTACTTGAGCTGTAATTAACCAATTCTGAGTGAAGTTGATAAAACAAATGGAAATCTGAAATAAAACACATGTTGGAAATGGTCAAGTTAGGTAGCATCTATGTAGAGAGAAACAATTAACATTTCAGATTGTAATCTCTCTTAGGCTGCAAAGTGTTAGTTGGTTACTTTGCTTAAAGCCAATTATAATCACATGCCAGGGAAGAGAAATCAAGGACAAAGGTTGATGTTCAGTTAGAAAGGCAGCAGTGATTTAAGTGACCAAAAGCTATGATAGTGAAGGTATAATGGTTTAGAGAAATGATTGGTCTAGAGAAACTGTAAATGGCAACAGAATGAGTATTAACACTTCATCGATGCTCATTTATATTTTGAACATTACAACTTGAACTTGTTGAAGTTTATTTTGGGGTCCAAGTCTGTAAAGTACCTAATTTAGGAGTGTTGCTGTTCTTCAATCTTTTATTTGAATTGACTGAAACAGTCGATGCACCAGATTGGAAACGAAGTGAGAATTAAAATGGCAAGTGACTGGAGTTGGGGATGGAACAAAGGGCTTGGCAAAATGTTTGCCAAATGTTATTTAATTTCCCTTATTGTAGAGGATCTGCATGTGAGCAGCAAATAAAAACAGATTAAAATAAATGTAAGTCACTTGTACAGTAGTTCAAAGGCACTGATCTGATTTTGGGAACTTTGGATTGCTCTGCAGCCACTTAACTGGGAGGAAATACTGAGCTGTTATCTTTGGCTTGTAAATTGGTTAAGAGTTTGTATCCAGCAATGGTGACCGTTTTCCATTTGGGGGCAAGAACTGATTGTCCCCCTCATCCATACATTAATGACAATGTAAGACTGGAACAAATAAGCTTCTATTTTGTCCCATACAAACAGGCTCTGCCAATTCCCATAATGACTGTGTGTTTTATTTGGAGAAGGTGAAAGGAGAGTTTTCTGTATGATAACAGGTGGGCAGAGGAGAGGAGGTGAAGCAAAGCAAACTGTTTGTTTCATTTTGCATACATAGCATTTTTGAATCTTGTAGTGATAGACCCTTCGATCCATTGAGTCTGCACTGGTCAAAACCAACCAACTATTTTCTAGCACTTGTCTCATAGCCTTGGGATTACAAATGTACATCTAAATACTCAAACATTATGATGATGGTTTTTGTCTGTACAGTCCTTGCGGATAGAGTTCCAGATTCCAACCACCACCTGGGTAAAAATATTTTCCTTGCATTCCTGTTTCTTCCCCCCCCCCCCCCTCCCTTACCTTTGGATCTCTACCCCTCAATTTTATTCATGTCATAGTCCTATCAATCATGTGCTCTGCTCTAAGGAAAACCAGTCTATCCAATCTTTCTTTCTTAGCTTAAACTCTTAGTGCTCAGACACATTTTGGTAAATTTCCTGTATCCTTTTTTCTAGTGAAATTGCATCCCTCCTATAATGTGAATTTTAGACCTGTCTCTACCATGTGCTGATACACTATAAAACTTGCATTTTAGCACTATGAGAGGTTGTGTACATTTTTAAAAATAGTCTTTAAGGTTTTTTTAAGGTTGAAACCTAATTTGTGACTAACTTAATTCCTTTTTTGTTTTCCAGGATAGTCATTTTATTTATTCTTTCAGCCCAGTGCCTGGTGCCAATAAGTTATTCATTAGACTTGCTGAAGCACCCACTGCTAAGGTAGGATTATATTGACGTGTTGGCTGAAACTCTGGAAAGTTGAAACAAACATTTTCAAACTCTGAAACAATCTATGCAATCAGAATTAGAGTCTGGCAGTAGAACAAGCAATTCACTAAATTTTTAATCTGAATTAGCAAGAAAATTGGTTTACTCCTGGTATAACGCTACTTTCAATATAAACTAGGAATACAATTTTAACTCTTAAAAGATGATGACACTTCAAAAGTAGTGATTTGTGGCTGATAGTAAACTCTGCCAATTTACTATTGGGAATCAAACAAAAGAAATTGAAGAAACTCTGCTGGTCTGGCATTATCTGTGGTGAGAAAGCATAAGTCAATACTGAGACCAGTGCCCCTTTAAAGTATTCATATTCTTGATGGCTCTGTTACCTAGTCAATCCCATTTCCTTGCTCAATCCATTATAAAACCTTCTGGCTTACTTTCTTCAGAGGCTAGGCCAGTTTCCTTTTGAACTTCTTTGTTCCCTCCACATTTGTGGACAGTGAATTCTAGGTCCTATTTATTTTTTAAAAAATTGTTTTTATAGATTTAATATTGGCAAAATAATTGTCCCTCATCTTTGTATTAGATATAGAAACATAGAAAATAGGAGTAGGCCACTTGGCCCTTCAAGCTTGCTTCACCATTAATTGATAATCCCAACTCCATAACTTGTTCCTGCTTTTTACATATAGCCTTTGATGCCTTTTAACCACAAGTACTATACTTTCTCCTCTTGCAAATCATAATTAGCTAATGGGAATAGTTTTTCCTTCCCTCCCTTTGCTGGCATAATCTTGTACATGTTTTCTATCAAAGCTGCCCACAGTCTCCTTTACTGTGAACGAGAGTAGCCCCAGCTTTTCCAACCTAACTCTTAATTAAATCTCCTCCATCCCCAGAATGAGGATCCTTTCTAAACTATTATGACCAACTAGATGTAGTACTCCATTTAGGGTCCCATTAGAGTTCTTTAAGTGCCTTTTGTAGTTCCCGTGAGATTATAAACAAAACAAATGAGCTAAGCAATCTGAATATTACCATTAAAATGCTTGAAATAAATAGAGAAATGTATGAGTCTGATGTTACTTTCTAATAGAATGTTGCTTTTGTTTCAGGTAAAGCTGCTTATTTGTGCATACAGAGTCCAACTCCAGTGAACCATGTGCCCACATTGTAATTTTTACCTACAGGTAGAAAAACTGCAGACACATCTGAGCATTTTTAAAAAAATGTATGGCTCCTCTGGGACAGTTGGAATTTTATGCTGCAATGTTTGAAAATTCTTAAATGGCAACTTCAGAAACATTGCATTTCAAGTTTTACAGACTGTTGTTTTTTTAAAGTTGTCTTTTTGTAGGTAGCAGCCGATTTATTGTGAGGAGATAACTGTTGCAGAGTCACTTGCCTGTGTAAAACCTGACTGTGTTTAGACTTTCCACAATGTGGAATGGAGTGGTTATATATTCCAGACTAAATATTTACAAAAAGTACATATGAACAAGTTCAGTTTTCTTCTTTGTTGGGGTTCTGCCCTTTTCTAACTAGGTACTAATTTTTTTACTTGGCTCACGTCACTTACCATAGAGGGTGGGAAGATGATCTGTTCTATAGTCTTCACCACTTATGCTGAAATACAGTGGGAACACCGGGATGGGATCAGTTTCTTCTTTGAGAACCTCTCACGTACCGTAGCATATTTGTTCACTGGTGTGCTACCTTTACAAGTTTGTTTCAAGTGATTTTGTATTTATGAATCTGTGTAGTGTATCATGGTGCAAAGCAGCATTTTAAACTAAGTATTCTGGCATTCCTATTAGACATCAATGTATAACAACTTAATTTGAAAATATTTGTAACATGCAAAATACATAGCAAATGATTCAAATTGTATATGAATTTACTTGTTTCACTATTGGTTAGGAACCCATCTTGTTTGTTTATTTTAATTTGTGTTGTAAACTCTTTGGTATTATTAGATTGGCTTTTGATAAAAGCTGTTACAATGATTCTTTATCTTTTTGTTTTATTTAAAAGGGAAGCACTGTTATATGATACAGGAACTGTATAATATTGCATGTTTAAAAAAATGAACATTTTACACAACATACATCTCCAGAATGTGCCTTGCTATTCGTTATGTTGTATGTCAACAACCAATGTGCCTAACTATGTTGCAAATATTACCAAAAATGACAACTTAAGGAATGTGATTGTTGCAAAAGTTTTGTTCTCCTGTAAAACCCCAATTCTTTACTAATCTTGTAAATTTCATGTAAAATATAATTTCTAATGTTTGAATTTTGGTATTAAATTGGTATTAAATTGTTAAAAAAAAAACCCCCAGCAAAGCAGGGGTCTTTATACCTGGTTACAACTAGAGAGTGCTCTAAACAATGTTCTTCCAATCGATGCATTAAATTTTCTACATGAGGGAAATGCATTCTTAATGTTCAACCTTTTCAGAGCACATTAAGTTTTCTCCTTACTCCACAATCTTTTGGAAATTGCATCTTCATACAACTGGGAGCAATATTTTGAAGACATTTCCTGCATTTACATAACTTGAGACATTTAATTACTATTGGAACTAGAAACAAAGTGTGATAACATTAAACATCAGGAGCCATTTACATGAAGACAAAACAAATTATACATTACACTGTCCTTTTTGTTCTTCAATCAGTCCAAAATATTTGAGGTCTTGAGGATTTCCTTCTGTTATTTTTCATTTCTCTTGCTTAACTTGCATTCCAGAGCTGTCTTTCATGATGCAAATTTTCCACACATTTTTAATTCCCTATTAACTTGACCCTTCCTATGAAGCAAAATTGGAGACTGAGTTGCTGTCTCATCTTTGCCTGCCCCACCTTGCAATTTTCAGGAATGTTGCCAAAATCTTCACCATTTGATATTGGATCACATGGGCTTGTATCCAGGTAAAGGTGATCTTCCATCCTTGATGTCTGTATACTTTCATCTTGGAGCTAAAGGGGCAATTTAAAACTGTTTATAATCTGACATTCTCACTAACTTTAAGTAAACAGTGATCGTAAGCCTTGGTGCTAAGCACCTTCTTCCTAGCAGAGCTAACAATCAAAATGGTCCAGCTTGTTGCAAGACTTCAGAGCTGGTCACATGATCCCACTTTACTCTACATATTTCTTTGCTACTGACTAAAAGTGACTTTTTACGATAAATTACATTTGTGAAAAGTGCACCTTTAAGTGAAACAACATTAAATAACTGAAATTTAAAACACTTATTGAAATGTTTTTAATATTTAACTTTGCAAAATTCTTGCAGTCAGGTGAAACATGTTTTAGAATAAGTTAAAATAGAGTAACTGCAAGATTTTTCTACTTATCCTCTACATGTCCTCTTTCTCCTTCCTTTCCCAAAACATTGCTGTCAGTGATTTTCAGATCAAAAGGTCAAGCAAACAATTTAACCTGGTTTAACAGTTATCCATATTTATTATTAGGAGAAACAAGATTCTGTTCATGTTAGCTTAACCAGATACTTGCTAAAACTATTGTTTATGGGTGGTTATAAATTCGGCTGCCAGGTCTTGGAACATGAAGCAAGTGAGACATAATTTACAAATTACAACAGTGGCTCATTTTTATAGACAACAAGTCAACTTAAAATTCTGGAAGAATTGAGAAGTGCATTATAATGAGAATTTTCAGTTCATAATTAAATCATCTAACACTAGCATTAATTCCCTTTATGTTCAGTTATTGAGCAATACATTGACACGTGTCCAGCATTGCTAAAATAATGCTTGTAATGTGAATGCAAGTTCTTCCTCAGAATACAAGGGTATTTAGCACTACTTGCAAGTAAAATAAGTTGTTTACCTTGTACTTTCATTCAGTTAAGTCCTTAGGATTTCATATTTGGTAAATTGTATTAAAAACATCAAATTGTGTATTCCAATGTCATCCACCCTTCATGAAACTGAAATTACCTAGAAATGAAAGATAAACTAGTGTGAAAAGGAGAACAACTAATTGTTTTGAGTAGTCTATTAATAATGGAGTTGAACTATAACATTTAAAAATACGATTAAATTTTAAAAGGACTAGATCACAAGATTAAAATACCATTTGACTCATCTGATTTTAATGACAGCCCTGATCTCACATTTGCACTTGCCCACTTGACTTTGCCATTCATGAAATTACCTTTGTTTCAAACAAAGCCACATTTGATCATTTCTCTAAATTCCCTTGACTGGAATAGCCATCCATTCCCTTCCATAGCCTCTCCACCCTCAATGGCAACAAAATTCATACATTTCATGATCACAAAGACTACTGTTTATTCTGTCTGGTGAGAAAAGGAAGGGGAAATGCATTACAAACAAGACCTCACCCACCCCACTATTTCTCCAATTTCATTCCTAGTTCATTTCATATGCTTATGAGGTGAGTTATCTCTTGTTCTACTTCATTCCCATGAAACTGATGGGACAGACGTTTAGCTCCCTCAAACTGTCATTTGATGAAAGCACCTGTTTTCCAACAGCATTAAGGAAAATGGTAGAGGAAATCTCATTTAAAACTTATAATGAAGCTGAATCTAGATAATGGTCATTTGTAGGCAAAGTTTACCAAACATTTTCCATCCTGTGAATGTGAAGCAGTGTACCATAATTTTATTCCTGGAAGGTCTGGCTCTAAAGTTTTAGAGCGCAGGGGTTGACAGTCTATTGCCCAATCAGTAGAGAAAGGGTAAGTTGTTAGAAACTCTAACCCTTTCCAAATAGGTTTTTAAATCTTCCCACATTTCTTGTTGGGAGGCTGAATCTCCCTTAAATAAAGGGGACTAAAACTGCTCACCATGCTCTAGATATGTTCTCACAACACCTTGCAGTTACAGTATGACTATGCTACTCTCATTCTTCAAATCCCTTTGAAATAAGGACCAACATTCCATTAGCTTTCCCAGATTATATTTGGCATGTGAGCTTTGAGCTTTATGCACAAGTACCCCCTACTCCCTTGTGTTGTAGCTTTTTGTCCACTCAAAAATTCTGTACTTTTTTTCTCCCTTCCAAAATGAACTTCATATGATACTCCATTTGCCAACTTAACCCATCTGTTTATACTCCTCTTGCAACTTGCCTTTGCACCTACTTTTGTTAGCTATAGATTTGGCTACAGTGCATTCACTTCGTTCCTGAAAAGTCATTAATACGTATAAAACAGTGGTGGTCCCAGCACTGATTCCTGTGAATGGTCATTTGTCAGCGAAGTGTTCCAAAAGTAAAGTAGTACTCCATAATTTTACTCATGAAAGGTCAGGCTCTAAAGTTTTAGAATGTAGGAAAACCATCTTTCTGCTCTCTGATCATGAGTTGACAACTTTTAAAAAAAACTCTTTATCTCCACTCATTGTATGCTACCCATGAGCCAATTCTCTATCCATGCTACCTTTTGAGGGTTATCCAGTCAAACACCTTCTGGAAATTCAAATACAACATCTATTAGTTCCCCTCTATCCACTCTAATTGAGACTTCCTTGAAAAACTTCCTTGAGACACGATATTCCTTTCATGAAGTTATACTCACTCTGCTTACTTAGCAGAACATTTGGAAAATCAAGCTATTACTTCCTTAATTGATTCCACTTTTTTCCAACAGATGTTAGTCTAATTAGCCTGTAGTTTGCCCACTTCTTGCCTCTCTCCCTTTTCAAATGCATAGGGGCATTCACACCAGAGGCAGAAAAAGAGATAAATGCATAGGAAATGCCTGGCATTGCAAAAACATGGCTGTATAGTGACCAAGACAGAGAACATTCAAATGATAAGGATGGGTCTGTATTTTCTAGAGTTTCTCAAATTAGATTACCGCTCATTCATTTAGGAAGGCCAAAAAAAAAGTGGAATTGTGTTTACAAGATGGGTTCAGTAGATACAGGGAAGATCTCTAAACAGAAGAGCAATATGTGGATTGGAATTATTTATAGCAGTGGTAAAGTAGGGTTCTTAAGAGGTAAGAGAAGCATGTAACATAGACAACACAGTTATCATGGATGTCTCCAAGCTACAAATAGGCTGATTAAATCAACTGAGGATCAAAGCTGTTGGGGTCAATTTTGAGTGGCTTCGGGATAGCTTTCTGGAGCAACACACTGAGGAACAGACCAGATGATAAGCTATTTTAGATCTCATGTAATGAAAAAGAGCTAATTAACTTTCGTAAAGAACCTTTAGGCATGAGTACATTAGGCATGAGGCATTAGACCATCAAGTGGAGGAGTTCAATCTGTAGCAAGGGTGTTAGACTTGAAAACTAGGTAAGCATGAGGTAGAGCTGTACATAGTTCTTTTAAAGACTGTCCATTAAATATTACATTTCTTACAACAACCACACTTTCCTTCAAAACTAACAACTCAAAAATAAGTCAGTCAGCCACAGCTGACAAAGTAAAGGATTTTAAGAATAAAAGGCTTATAAAGTCTCCAGAAATTGTAATAAATCAGAATATTGGAAGTTTTAAAGAATACAACAAAGGAGGCCTAAGAAACTAATGAAAAAGATGTATGTAATAATGCAAAAAACAAAAATGGACTGTAAAAGTTTCTACAAGTATGTAAAAGAAAATGTTTGGCTAAGACAAATAGTTAAACATGCTAAATGACTAGAAAGAATGATTTGAACAAAATTATGAAAATTGTACTGAACAAACTAATGGGGCTGGAAGTTGATAAATGCCTGAAACCGAATATTCTGCATCCCAGAATGCTGAAAGAGGTTGCTAAAAATAGTTGATTCCTGCAGGGTGGAAACTTGCAAATGTTACCTCACTATCAGAATTTAGACAGCTGTGATTGGGCAAAAATATGGCAGGTGGAGTATAACATGGGAAAAAATGTGAGTTCTCCACTTTGATTGGAAAACAGACATGCAGAGTATTTCTTCAACTGAGAAAAGTTGGAAAGTGTAGTGGTGCAAAGGAACACGGGTTCTCATTAGTAAGTTACTGAAGGCTAAGATGCAAGCCATTAGGTAAGTTCATGGAATGTTGGCCTTTATTGCATGAGGATTTGAGTATAGCAGTAGTGTCACCTTGCTTCAATCGTAGAGGAGTTGGTACTGTACCTGGGATACTATGCATAGGTTTGGTTTCCATCTCTTAGAAAAAATATTATTGCCATTGAGGGATACAATAAGGATTCAGCAGACTTGTTTCCAGGATGGTACATCATCCTATGAAGAGAGACTGGTGAAACTGGACCTGTATTTTCTAGAGGTTCTCAGATTACCTCTCATTCTACAAAATACTTGGACAAGGTAGATATTTCCCCTGGTTGGGGAAGCTAGAATTGGGGACACAATTTAAAAATAAGGGTGACACCATTCAGGACTGAGATGAGGAGATTTCATTTATTCAGAGGGTGGTGAACCTTTGGAATTCCCTATGCCAGAGAGCTGTGGATGCTCAGTCTAAGTATAAAAGAGAGGTTGGGGATTAGTGCGGGTAAAAAAGGTGTTGAAATATTTGACCAGCCATGATTGTATTTAATAGCAGATAGAGTTCAATAGGCAGAACAGCCTACTCCATTTTGAAGTTTCATGAAAACATGCCCTCTGTGAAATTCATTCTATAATCCTATGCTTCCATCTACTTTGATGCAGATAGGTGACATTGTAAACAAACAACTTTAACTATTATACATTTAGAATGCCAGATATTCAAAGGCCAATACCTCTATCCAAACGCCACTGGTCCCATTCCTGCCTATTATCTCAACTCTGGTACTAATTCTCCTTCAAAGCCCATACTTCAATGTCAGCTCATAATTCAGGAAGAAACTCTAATAAACTGTTTCCTAGAAGTTCATATAACACTATCCCACTTCATCATGTTTATGAATTTCAAGCTCTGCACTTCCCTAGCACGACATCTGAACCAGACTTGGCACAATTAGAAACTGCCCTAATCAGTCAAAAAGGTACAGTCTCTGAGATACAGGTACCTCTTGGTTCCTCGACCACTCTGCCCTTCTGACCACCCCATTTGTATCCAACACTTGGTTTTCAACTGAGAACATGACTGCCCTCATCTGGTACCTGTATGTGCTATCATAACCATAGCATCTCTAGCAAAGTTTTTTTCTCCTTCATTCTTTTCTCCCCACCCCTATTATATGTGGTGCAATTAAGGATCAGTCCTTCAGTCTATTGCTTTGCTTGCTGAACCTTAGTATCATTATCCAAAATGCTTACTTCCACTGATGTAGTATTCTTGTATAGGTCGTTCTGCTAGAATGGTTATTTAGTCAATTCAAATTTGCTGTAACGCAATTGACAAATTGGGGACACTATCTGAAGTGCTGACTGTAACACGATTACAGTACCAACATTTTAAGCATAGTTTTTCTTTGGCATTCATGTTATAGAAGAACTGTATGCTATCAATCTTTTGCCAAAAACAAATACTCATTCAACACAATTTAACTTTGGACTCCATTAGACCACTCTATGGCTGGTTTCCCATTCTGTATAGGATGGCTGCCCTAATGGATACCAGGGGTCATTAAATTGTGGATCTCATCAGCCCCTTTAATTCATATTGATTGGTATGGCCCAAAAGGACTGTTGATAACTGATGCTACAAAGCAAGCATGTGAACAGACAGAAACCCTGCTTTTTTTAATAACTTCCCCAATACTCAATAACTAAAGTCTTGCTCCTTCCCAGCTCCTCCAGACACCAGCTCTCAAGCCCCAGTTTTTCATGCTGCTACTATGCAAAATTGGAGGTATTAAGATTTAGGTTACACAGAAACTGAAGTTCTGTTATACTGGTTATACAGTACCTACAGAATTGCATTGCCTTCTCATGTTAATGCCTTCAATTTAAAATTCTCATTTATAGGCCCAAATAGCCTGGTCCCTCTCCACCTCCATAATGTTCTCAGCTGTGATTAGTGTATTTTATCAACTTTGGCTTCTGACACGTCTCACTCCTTTCACCTCAGTGGTAGCCATGCCTTCAGATGGTTGGGCCTTAAATAATTAGGCTTTAATTTTTCTTCCCTTTAAATCATCCTTAAAAATCACTGCTTTGACTAAGTTATCTCCTAATATTTCCTTTGAAATGCTGATATTTTTCTCAATATTGACAAAAATTGCTTGTTCGCTTAAATAATTGCTGTTCACCTGCTCATAATAACTTTCTTCCAACACAAATTTTATTTAATGCATGATTTTGTAGTCCTTGCCTCTTATAACATCCCCAAAAAAATTTCCTGATATCGATTGCTGAAATAGCGCTACTTCAAATTTGGTAAAAGAATTTCATCAGCTCCCCATCATTTAGAATTAAAAGGCTTCCTATTTAATATCAGAGATTCCTCAATCACATCCCTCTGACTTTCTTCCCAACCAACATTAGAATGTTATACAAATGTATCTTAAGAAACAAAACTTCAGCTTTGGCCATCAATGCAAAAATGAGAAATGCTGCATTTTGAAGAGCAATATTACGACTACTCAAAGTTCAGCCTTCAGCATTATTAGCATCCCCAGACTTATTAGATTAGATTCCCTACAGTGTGGAAATAGGCCCTTCAGCCCCACGAAGAGTAAATCACCTAGACTCATTTCCTTCTGACTAACGCATCTAACATTATAGGCAATTCACCTGAACTACACATCTTTGGACGGTGGGAGGAAACCATGCAGACACTGGGAGAATGTGCAAACTCCACACAGACAGTTGCACAAGGCTGGAATCGAACTTGGGTCCCTGGCACTGTGAGGCAGCGGTGCTTACCACTGAGCCGCCCCTTCTGATAGTTGGTTTGTGCCTGTTGTCTATCCAAGCTCTGAGGACAGTACAATTCCTTATTCTTCAATTATCAGAATGCGATACAGCTTCAGCATGTTGACTCATATTGAAATTTTTTCAAATTAAATTCAGCATTCTATTTGCTATGATTGATGTGACACTAAAACTATTAATATATTAAATTAACAAATCATTCCAGAATCTTTTAAACTTTTCTTTAGCTACCTGAATGTAAGTGCGTAGAAGGCATTACAAATAGGGAGGAAAATTAAATTGACTACTTTCAAACTTAAGTCTTTTGTAGTTCCCGATCTCCCCAATTGCACATTGTGCTCTTTCCCCTCATCGTTTTCTAGTTGATTCTGAAGTATGAATTTTCTTGAGCACAGTTCCATCCCACGAGAGAGTTACAGAAAAAAATACAATAAGGAAAATTAATTACTACCATATTACACAAGGTTAGAACCCTCAATAGAATATAAAGCTTTATTTTGTAGTGACGCATATATTTATGGATTATGAAAATTAGAATGTGGACATATTACAGCATGATCAGGTTGCAAAGGATTTATCAGCTAGTTGCTTGGAATTGGCCATAGTCCCCTTTAAATTTTCTGCCTAGTTGCTGTTTCCAAAACAAAAAACATATCCAGTAAAATTGAGAACAAGAAGGGTGGAGTTTCATTGCTTCAATTGTTGAGCAATTACATCGTAAAAACTCAACCTATTTATGCTGCTGTCACCCAGCAACAGCTGCTGGCTTGAGATAATGGGTGTTTTTTTCTTCAGTATAGGCAGAAGCTGTGGTCAGTTGGCGGAGGAGTTTGCAACAAGCGGGACTGTCAAGAAAAGTTGGAGCTGAAAGCAGCACACTCACTTTCTTTCTGAAATGTAGTACAAGAAAATAGATGAAGGTTCAAATAGTGAACAGGATGTAACTGAAGTTCCTCATCTCCAGGATCATTCTTGTGAATGTTTTCTGTATTCTCTTTAATGCCTTCACATCTTTACCAAATTGTGGTGCCAAATGGATGCAGTACTCCAGTTGAAGCTAAACTAGTATTTTCACAAATACGATTTATTAGTACTCTCACAAACTGACCTAAGTGATTTATGCACTGAATCCCAGGTCCCTCTATTCCTACATTAGAAAAATAAGAATCAAAAGAGGTAACCAAAATAAGAACAAACATTGGAGCAAGTCTGTCACTCATGCTGGCTGATGACGCAATGTCTTCAAGAGGCATTAATGAAGAAAAAGAAAATTGGAAGGTATATTTGGGAGGCTTCAAACTTTGTTACACAGAATTGTATTAAAGAGTGACTTAGTATTTGAAAAAATCATAACTGGGAGTAGTGAAATAAATTTCGCTAAAAGAAATGGATTTTATTTAGGGAAGTGACTTGGCTGGTTTAAAGACACTGGCTCACCAAGGGTGGTGGAAGAATAACAAATAGAAACTGAAATGATCCAGGAGGAACATCCTGGATTGTTTCAATTCTGTTATGACAAGGTTTCAGCCCCATTAAAATAAGGGAGGAAGAGGAGGTGATGAAAAAAGATGACCTGGAAATTCAGTAGTCATCTGACACTAAACAACATTTAAAACTCCTATATGCTTGTAAAACAATACCTACACCAGACATATTAAACAGGAGATATATTCAGAAAATCATGAGCATTAGGGCAAAGTTTCCAACAAAGGGATCCTTCGGAGAGCTGAATCACCTGGAATAGAAGCGGTTATCAGCAGAACCCAGCCCAGAGTGGATACTTAGTACGTATGACAGACAAAATCCCTAAAGTGGTTATGCATACACAATGCTGTGAGGTAGGCCATGATTTAACTTCAAGCACTCCTTAAAAGGTACACCTCAGCAAATGTGGCAAACCCATATAGACATAGAAAAGTGCACCAGGAAAAAAATATTAAATGGGGAGCAATCTTAAGTATTGGCTCGGTTTCCTTCAAATAGCAAAGAAGACAGACCACAAAGGACAACAGGCAAGCCAAAAAGTATGGTCTGTTTCAACAAAGCCAGACAGGTCAGAGTCTAGAAATACTGCTGTGAGTAACTCATCTCCTGACTCTCCAAAGCCTGTCCACCATCTACAAGGCACAAATCAGGAGTATGATGAAATATTCTCCACTTGCCTGGATGCGTACAGCCCTAATAACACAACAAGCTTGACACCATAAAAACAGCCCTCCCCTCCCTCCACCACTGACGCTCAGTAGCAGCAGTGTGTACTGTCTATAAGATGCACTGCAGAAATTCACCAAAGATCTTCAGACAACATTTTCCAAACCCATGACCACTTCCATCTACAAGAACAAAGGCAGCAGATATAGGAGAACACCACCACCTTCAAGTTACCCTCCAAGCCACTCTCCATTCTGGCTTGGAAATATATCACCATTCCCTCACTGTGGTTGGGTCAAAATCCTGGAATTCCCTCCCTAATGGCATTGTGGGTTAACCCACAGCAGGTGGTCTGCAGTGGTTCAGGCGCCAGATCACCATCACCTTCTCATGGGCAACTAGGGACGTGCAATAAATGCTGGCCAGCCAGCGACATCCCCATCCCACAAACAAATACATTTTTTAAAAAAGAAAATTCCTCCTTGTTCACATTGTGCAAAGCCACACAGGTCTGATATCAGGCTCCACAATCACACAAGAAATAACAGATGACTATGGTCACCTTTGATAATCAAGAGAAACTAATTACTATAATTTTTCCAAGTGCTTTGTTAAGACTTCCTCAATAAGATATTCTAACATTTTCCAGCTAATTGATACAAGTTTAACAAACCTTTAGTTCGGTTGTCTCAGAATTATTCTGTACACTTCCAATTCACTGGGAGTATTCTAAAACTCAAGAAATATTAGGAAATTATAATAAATAAGGAAATCACAGCCACTCTTGAGCTCGCCTTTATATCCCTAGGATAGAGGACATCAGCTTCTGGGAATATCAGGTTTATGTCCCTTAAGTTCTGCAAATACTTTGCCACGATTAATCATCTAAAAGGTCCTTGCTGTTTTAGTCCATGGTTATCCTCCATTTCTGGATACAATTTGGCATCTCAGTAGATTAAATAAAATTAAATTGCCAACTAGAAAAAGGCACTGCAAACTATTTTCTTTTTAAAGAAGAATATAATTCAGGTGTTCTGAAAGAACTGATTTGCAGTAAACAGTATTGCCCCATACATATTATTTAATACTAATTGGGAATCCAGAAGTTGCTAATTGCATTTTTTTAAATAAATGATTACAGGTTCTGTATTTGACTTAGGATCATACACCTTTGAGCATTTGTTGTTATAAGATGGAAAGCAGGGTTTTTTTTTAAAACAGACTTCTTGGTTAATGAATGGTATTTACTCAATAAGACATAACAGCATAGAGTTGATGCAAGACAATTCTATTAAAAGTAGTACCTCTATTATCTGACTAAGATCGCAAGGTCCTTATGCTTGGCTAAGCTGTGTTATCTGGCATTCAATTATCTAAACATTTGATTATCCAAACAGAATACTCCCTGCCTGTGTCATTTGGATAATTGAGGTTCCTCTGTATATGGATAAAATGTGGCTTGCATAGCAGCCCAGTGACTAGCCCAGATTTAAATTTGATAAAATTACAGTAAATATTATTCAAACTTATTTTCATTTAACTAGCTCGAGTCAAAATGTTGTTTCTCCTTGAAGGTGCTACCAGATCTGCTGAGTTTCTCCAGCACTGTTTTCATTTCAAATGTGCAGTATCTGCAATATTTTGTTTTGGTTGCAATTCTTACTTCAGTGTCTCTTAAAGGGTTTTACAGGTAACAAAGAATTCCAAAGTGTGGCCACTGTTCTAATCCAACACCACAGAAAAACTGTGCACAACTCCCATAACAGCAGTGTGATAATGTCTGATTGTTTGGTTTTGGTGATGTTGATTGTGAGATAAAATGCTGGCCAGAATACAACTCCTAACTCTTCAAAACTTATACAATTTGATGCAGTGCCAGAATAGCTTACTTTGAAGAGCTCAATAAGAACTTCAATTTCCTATGGATGTGAAGATATTTTTGTTGATAGAGTAGTGATAATGCAGAGAGTTTTGTAATGTTTTGAAGAAAATAAAGTTTTTTTTCTGGACGTTGGGTACTTCCACTTGTATTCTGGTCAGTCACTGCAAAAATTACCTTTGTGACATGAAGCTACATGAAACGCTCATTTACAAAAAGTGTCAAGGAGGCACTACTAGTTTTAAACAAAAAAGGAGGAAGGTCCACATTTTAGCGAGGCGATTACTCCATTCAGGGATCCATCAGAAATGCGGAGCCACACCTCCAATCTGACGGTCCTTCTGTATTGCAGAACTTTGAAAGGAAAGCAATGAGATGGAGCCTGGTTGGGTTCAAGCACAGGTGGCTAAGGACCCACCAAGCAAGGATTGGATCAGGGTTTAGGGAAGCTGTAGTTCGCGCTAGAGTGTAGCGTTAGCTAAGTATGGGACCAATTCAATAATTAACAAAGAGTTAGACTATGTAGGTCGAAACTCCCCCCCCCCCCCCCCCCGCCACAGTACTGGTTTTATTTAACTTCATTGGAACTATATAAAGTCTCTACTCTTTAATTGAGAATTTCAGAAGATTCCTGGCGTACAGGAATGGCCCAGAAGTAAATAAGATTTCCCAGGCAATTCCGCCAGATGGTAATTCTGAAGGGTCCGCATGTGCAACTCTTATCTCCACTGGAATAAGGATCATCTCATTCACCAAATTCAAGCTGACAATTGTATGATGCTTGCCAAAGACTTCAAACACTCCGATTATTGCACTTTACTCCGCCCCGTGAAATACACAATAAGAGAACAGCTTCAACTCAACGAAGCAGCAAAGTGAAACACTCAGTCACCCGGCTTGTTGCTTTTATCTAACTGGCATCGATACAGATGCAGGAAGACGCCATCAAGCACAGATTTGATATTATTTTTGACACAGGAACTAGTTGAAGGCTCCACATTCAATAGCTTCAAAGCGCTTCCGAGCCACTACTCTTGCCCGTGGAGATTTCGACTCCATATCATTTTCGCCAGGGTTTGCGAAAGTGTGAAGATAGCAAAGTTCCCTTTCTGTGCTCGTTTGATTACTTTTGCACTCAAAAAAGGACATTGCCATACCACAGAGTTGAATCTTTTAAAGATGCAGCATTCACTCGTTGCCGCTGTTTAGGATTTTTTCAAGTGATTTCATAGATTTTGCTGGAAAAGATCAGCAGGTCTAGCAGCATCTGTGCAGAGAAATCAAAGTTAACGTTTCAGGTTTGGTGACCTTTCCTCAGAATCCAGGAGGATCTTTTCCAGCAACTTCTGTTTTTGTTTCTGGTTTACAGCATCCACAGTTCTTTCAGTTTTTATGCAGGAGTTCACATTGCGTTGGCCGAGCTGGATATTTGAAAGCGAAAAGTAGAGTTCGGTATAAGAGAAAAATTCAAATAATTTAAAGCAAACAAGATGAAATGAATGCAATAAAAGGTCAATGCATTAAGAACAGATCGGGGCAAACTTAAATGAGAATAAAAGACCACGTCTCCTTTTTCCGCTCCTCTTAAACTCCCAAATATTGCAAACATTGGAACTTTGAAATCAAAATGCAAATTGCTGAAAATAATCAGCAAATTAAACTTGCATCGGTGTAGAAAGAAATGAGAACCGCACTTAAGCATGGAAGCTTCTGCGATTGAATCGACAGGAAACATTTGATAGAAGGGAGACGCTGAGGATCTAAAATTTGAATTTAGGCAACAAGTATATGTAGATTTTTATTTACCACAAAATGGTTTCTCGATTTAAAAAAAATACTACAAAATGGCCTGTGAACTTGTACTGCTGATTTGCAGAATTAAGCTGAAATTCAAAGAGGACAATAGAGTTTTCATAAAATGAATACTGACACATTAATTGACCATTTGAACTAACCTTGAACTGATACATGGCATGACAATTTACGTAAATAAGATATCTTTTCCAAAAAATACCTTTGGATGAGTCGGTCTTCAATCATGTCACCATATTACAGTTGATTGGACTTTTCTTGTAATTAAGAACCCTTTCCCAGGAAATATCATTGGATTAACTTGCTGTAAATCATGTCACCTTATTATATGTGATTGGTCTTTCATGCAATTAAGGCTGCACTATTTCTTAAAAAATCATACATAATGTGCAATTTTCAAATGTAATTGGGCAACTTCACCACGGAACACAGAAACTTCAACCTGTGTTGCTGGATAGAATTGTATGAAGGTACCTTAATTTAATAAACTAAATGACCCTTGCTTTTGAACAGACCACATTTGTCAATTCTTTTGAGCGATCTTGAACCAAGAGGCCCCTCTTGAGGGGTCATAGATCTTCAACGGGATCAGGAAAGGGTGTATTAATGGAGCGAGAAAAAAAAAATGAACTCAGGATGTATAAATGACAATAGCAGAGTCATTGCCCAGACCCTGAAGTTTGAAAAAAAAGTTAGATGTTTCACCCAAAAAAGATTTAATTATTTCGTTCTCTACAGATGCTGCTAGGTCTGTATTTCTTCAGCAATTTTGTTTGCTATTTTAGGAGAACTTCTAGGTTACGTTAACACAGCAATCTCCACACCGGTTCAAGTTCCTTCCACTGCAAACCCAGTGTCTCAAAACTGCCCCAAAGTGATTTTCTCACATTAACACTAAAAGACAACTGGAAGACAAATTGAATTTTAAAATGACAATAAAAGTAGATTTTTAATAACTGAACAGAAAGCACTAATGAGTTTACGTATAACAGTTAATTGCTTGATATGGTCTATTCCTTATAGCACCACACTATACGGATGCTAACTCATCTTTGAAATTACCAGTAATGAAAATGGCAGCAAGAAATAACAAAGAGCCCTGTCTTCAAAAACAAAATTCAGGGATGAGGGCATTGCCAGTATTTACTGTCCATTCTTAATTTCCTTGGTAAGTGGTCAGCTGCCTTCTTGAATAGCTGTAGTCCATCTGGTGTAGGTACACCACCAAGCATCCAGGGCTGTAGTGATCCAGGATTCCGACAGTGGAATGGAGGAAGTGGTTATAACTTTCCAGCTAAGATGGTGTGGGACCAAGAGAGAAATGTTCAGGTGGTGATGTTCTCATATCTGTTGCCCTGTCCTTGTCTTTTTGAATGGTAGCAGTCATGAGTTTGTATGGTGTCGTCTTCTAAAGGAGCCTAGGTAAATTTCTGCATGATAAACATAAAAAGGTGAGGTCACCATAACCATACTCCTTCATTAGAGAGATGGCTGGTGGAGGTGCATCTGAGGTCACCATACCTTCGGCAAGGAAAAAAGGTTGAGGAGAGTTCTTCATGGTAACCTCAATCGATGGAGGAATTAAATGTATGCTGTTGATATGACTGAACCATAAACCAGCCATCCAGCTAACTGAGCTAATTGAATCCTTAATGTAAAATTTAAATAAATTACGTAGGAGAGGAAGGGATGTTTGCAATTTTGGGATGCTGAACGTCAGAAAAGTACAAAGTATTAGCCCCATGTTTGAGATTTCTCCTCAAGGCTGAAACACGGAGTGGGAGCAGGAAGGATCCAGTTGTCATGCTCCATATACATACCTAAATTATTAGTGTGTGTAGGCAAGAGGTTCTGCTGAAGGATTACAAGCAGCAAAGGGCTAAATTTAAAAAAAAACACAGAAAGGTAATCATCTCTAAATTGTTACCTTAGCAAAATGGTGCAGGTAATTAAGATTAGAGGAGTTAAATGCATGACTGAAAGATTGGTGTGGCAGAAATCAGTTCTGAACAGGGTACGGACAAGAATGGGAAGAACGAGATCTGTTCCATTGGGATGGGCTTCATTTGAACCACATTGTGACCAGTGTCCTAGATATGTGATGTGCTAAGTTTTGTATAGGGCTGCAAAGTGACGGGGAGTGTGAAGAAGGCTGTTCATCTGAAAGACAGTTTAACAAAATCAACATGAAATTAGAGAAGTCCAAGCTGCTGAATAATCAAAAGTGTGACAGAAATGGGCATAAAAATTGATGAGGAGTACAGAGAATAATAAATGGTAACAAGTTAAAGCATAATGTGCTTTATCTGAATACTAAGTTATTGACAAACAGAAATAAACAAGTTACTTTTATAGTTATTATGCAGACATAGTAACAGGGTAAAAAATACTGGGATCTCTATTTAAGGGTATTTCTGTTGCAGAAAAATTGGCAAAAATGAAAAGGAGTTGGGGTAATATCGTTAAAAATGAAAGTTAATGTAGTGATAGAAGTGAAATAGATGGTGAGGTGTAATCAGTTTAGACTCTTAAGAATCCTATGCGTTTCAATTAGGGGTTTCAATATCAGGTTGAGTGAGTGAGCAAAAATTCAGCACACAAGTTCATTGTAGACAAGTGTAAAGTCATGCGCTTTAAAAGGTAGATCATTAGTTTAGATTAGATTAGATTAGATTAGATTACTTACAGTGTGGAAACAGGCCCTTCGGCCCAACAAGTCCACACCGCCCCGCCGAAGCGCAACTCACCCATACCCCTACATCTACCCCTACCTAACACTACGGGCAATTTAGCATGGCCAATTCACCTGGCCTGCACATCGTTGGACTGTGGGAGGAAACCGGAGCACCCGGAGGAAACCCACGCAGACACGGGGAGAACGTGCAAACTCCACACAGTCAGTCGCCTGAGGCGGGAATTGAACCTGGGTCTCTGGCGCTGTGAGGCAGCAGTGCTAACCACTGTGCCACCCAAAGAGACTTCAAAACATCCAGTGCAGAAGGATCTGGTGTTATTGTGCATGAAATCCAAGTGGCTAATGAGTAGCTGCAGCAAGTAATTAAGGTGGTAAATAGAATTTTGGCCCTTATTAATGGCTGGTTGGATTTTAGAATCAGGGAAGTCTTTTTACAATTATACAGGATAATTGTGAGGCTACACAAAGTACTGATAGTTTTGATTCCTGTATTTTAAAAAAAACATACTACCATCGGAGGCAGTTCAAAGAAAAATCACTAGGTTGAAGGAGCTAACTTATCAAGAACAACTTAAGCTTTTATACATTAGAGTTTAGATGAGTAGGGGTAATCTTATTGAAACATAAGATTGAGGGGCTTGACAGGGTAGATATTCAGAAAACAGTTCCACTGATGAGGGAAATCTCAAATAAGGGGATATAGTTACAGATTAACAGGACACACTGAAAACTGAGATGCAAAGGAATTTCTTCTCCTCGAGGATACAGAAGGTCTAGAATTCTCTGCACAGAAAGTTAGAAGTTAGATAGCTGAAAATATTTGAAAAGAGGAGGCACCTAGATTTTTGAAATACCAGGAAAAATGACAGCTATGCCGAACCTGTACGAGAGAGAAGTTGAGATCTGGAGCAGATCAGCCATGATCTTCTTGAACGGTGGGGGACGCTTGAGGAGTGAGGAGCCTACTCCTGCTCCTATTTCCTATGTTCTTATATTATCCAACAGAAATTAAATCTAGCGCTATAGAACATTAGAATTTATTTGGATATTTGAAACTGACCATTTTCCCCAAGTATTTAGCTGTGCAATGTACAAATGACAAAGCCCAAGTGCTAATGAAACATATAAACCGTTTTTTCCATAATATAATAGCACAATAAACCTATCACTGATTTCCATAATATCCCAATGGTATTGTGTAATGTTGCAAATTAGTCTTGTTCCATCCGTGTTCATAACACTGTCGATGATTACATAAAACTGTCAAGCTAAGGATCTTTTAAATTCAAATGGCTTGCAATACATAACAGTAAAGAATTTCAGGCAAATATTGAAACTTGAATTTTCAAACTCACATGGCCATGAACTTTTGAAACGTTGAAAGAAGTTGTAATAAGTTACTATAGTGTACGTTATACACTATTACAGTGAAGGAATAAAGAGAAATGAAGTAAAGTATTTTGATCTGGCACTCATGAGGAAACTCAAGTAAGAACTTTAAAAAGGAAGCAACAAGTTATGCAGCACAGAGTGTGTATTTGTTGAAATGGATATGCAGCAGGGAACTGTTCACTATCACAGAAACACTGAGCAAGTCAGCCATCTGGCTCTTTGAGAATGCTCTGCCATTCTTGATGTGACTGATCCTCTATCCCAAAGCCATACTTCATCTTTCTCCCCATTCCTCTTGATCCCTTTGGAATCTAAAAATGTATATTAAATTTGATATAATTCAATGATAAATTAATGATAGTGTAAGTTGAAACATAAAAACTTTGAATATGCTGGTTTAATGTATAATACAGTACTGACAGGAAAATAATACTTTCATATCACATCATCCAATTGAATTCTTAATTTTTCTGAGCTCGAGATTTGTTTCTTCTGGATAGATTTACCAAATATCATGAGCAAGTTCTCTTAATAAATTTGTTGGTCACTGTCAAGATTCTACCATCAGAAACCAGTTTTAAAGAAAACTTGCCCCTTGTCATAACAAGAAGTTCAGCATGTGTCTCAAAGGACTCCCTTTTAAGGTTTCCTAAGCTACACAATAAGTAACCATCTTACTGAATCTAGCCTGCAGAGTTTATGTTATGATAGCACTAATTATTGACCACTTATGATAATCCATATTTATCACTATAAATTTTTTAACTTCCAGCATCTGATTAGTATATCATAGGCCTCTTTTTTTTAAAAAGGACAGATACTGATCTAAAATTGTAGTGAGCACAAAATTGAGACATGAAAAGGAGATCCTTGTGAAATAAACAAAACTGGCTACATTTAAATTACCATTTTATGTAAAAGACATCAAAGCCAGGCAACTGAGTCAACACCAAGAATATCACATCCCATGCTTTAATTCACTTTGGTGTGCTAATTTCATACCTTGGGAAATGGAAGGTTTGCTTGCCAGTTAGCCAGCTTCAAAAGATAAGGGAGTTAGACTGGAATATACAACCTGATCGTATTTCAATAGCTGTTTTTGAGCAAAGGGGAAAGAAAAATGAATTTCTAACGAGAGGTGGAATACACTCTCCCTGATTCTTCCTCCACCTCGTAACCTCAGAACATGGGGCCCAGTGAAAAAGCAAATTGGGAAAACAACCATTCACAAAGAACTCAAAAGTATCTACAAACTTTGCTACTACTGAGTGTATGAAATCAACAGTTGAACAATTGTGGTCTCGGGTTAAGGCCTCTAAAGACCTTTAAACTGCATAAGCTTTAGTCTTGTGGAAGCTTTAACCTTCCTTTTAAAAACTTATGATGTTGCACTTTATCTTACTTTTCTCAAGGTTGGGTTGCTAGGTAAGAAAAGGTCTCCTCTCAAAGAAAACCTAGTCATTGCTCATTAATTTGATCTACTTGACTACAATTTTTAAACTTGTGATATAGATGCACACTAAAAAGAAATGAAAACATTTGATGCAATTGACAAAGAGCAGGTTAAAAAAAGAGAGATGAATAACTACTCACCTTGTCATAAAACCATTCTGAGGATTCTGCACCTTCCACAAAAGGTGTTTACAAGAAGTATTTATTTCATGCTAAACATCCCCTAAAGGACAAACGATGATAGGACATGCAAGTAAGTGAAAAATTTTGCTTATATCAAAATCTGAGAATTTTATTAGCAATTTGCTTATTTACTTTCACTGAGAAGTGAAACATTGTTAAAATGTGAAACTCCAGAAACTGTTTGGGTGATTTGTTTTGTACATTAATCCAATAGCCTTCAAAAGATGCTGCCAAATGCGCAACATCTCCCGGTCTAGGTTGCCGATCATCATAAATCCATCAGTAAGCTAAACTTCACATTCTACTTTATGCCATGTTTTATGGTCTAATGAGCCATATTGCTGCAAACATTCCGACCCAGACTGCCGATCCACCTCATAATTCTCAGTGACAAGACAATAATGACAAAAATACAGTTCTCATAGCCTTCATTAATGGACCAAAGCTAAACTGTATCTGCAGCTAAAATTAGGCGTTTGCTTAGATTTTCTTTTTGGTGGCGCAAGGAAACCAATCTCCTCTCCCTCTTGCAAACTTATAATTTCCCTTTTGTCCCGAAGAACTGGGAAGGTTACAGTTTGGAGGTGGTTATTTTTCAACACCTCATCAAAATCTATATGGCCACTAAGACAAAGGACAAATGAATACAAGACTGGAAGCGACCCAGTCATTGCCAGATGTCATTCATCTGCTACCACAGTTTCCTTTCCTTAATCCATTGCTACTGACAGTCATAGAGCTATACAGCACAGAAACAGACACCCCAGTCCAACCCTTCCATGCCAACCAGACATCCCAAAATCAATTTAGTCCCATCTGCCAGCACCCGGCCCACATCCCTCCAAATCCCTGTGGTGATTGGAACCAGGTGGAACTTGTTAACAACCCAAATCAAGAACCTCATAGTTAACCTGGGCTTATTGGGTAAACCTTGGCTGACCAACATAACATTAGAATCTCTTCAGTTGAGGACTGACTCTGAGCTGGATAGCTACAGCCAGTGTACTGCGCACCAGTAAATAAAGGGGGACTTGGTGATGGGACCTGGCCTCTGTGCAGTAATTTCAGTGACGATGGGAGAAAACAGTATGTGCCTGAATTGCTTGCAACTGTCATCTTAGAGTTGGGGTAAGCATTTCTGGCATCATGCCTCCATTTGGGAAGCATGATTCATTTGACCCTGCTGTTGAACACTGGGTCCAGCATGTTGAAAGAACCGTAAATATTTCCCCCCTCCCCTCCCAGGCAAATTACACTAGGGCAGATGAAAAGCATCAAGTAATCCTTCTGACTGTGGAGACCTGCAGCACTTTTGGTTATACGGAGCTTAACTTTCCCAGAGGCACCAGACACTAAAATCCTTCAAGAGTTGACAGTTGGTTAAGGAATATTACAACCCCAAACCTCCCCTAATTCTATCTGTTTTATTCGGCTGTTGGAAAACCGGGGAAATCCGTATCAGGAGTTTTGACAAGATAACGTTGACTGGCAGAGGCATATGAATTTGAGTTAACCCTGAATGAGATGCTGTGACACTGTTTGGTATGGGGGAATTAATGATGTAACCATGCAGAAGCCCGACTGGATTTAAAACACAGTCAAAAAACTGTGGTGCTGGAAAAGTACAGACTGTCAGGCAGCATCCGAGGAGGAGAGTCAACGTTTCGAGCATAAGCTCCTCATCAGAACTTCAAACAGGCAATACGCAGCTAGCCTCGTCATTAGCAAATGTGGCAAGTGGAGCATGGGAACTACAGGACATCCCAATGGAAGTGGACTCCCTCATGTCTCCAACTGAGCTAGGGGAACACCATGTTAGCGTAAGCAATGGCAGAGCCTCATGCAGGGCACGTCCTGAGCAGAGTGACTCTAGGCCAACCCACAGCAGAACCCTACAATAAAGCTAAGCCTCGGCCAAGTGGCTAAAAAGTTCTTGAGGATCTGGGCTGGCAAGCCATTGTAGTTGCTGCTGGTATGCGGACTCGAGACAGCAAAGGAGTCCTACAAGGCCTGACTTGAATAGGAAAACTCAGGAGCCAGTACCCAGGAGTGCACGCACCCTGGAAAGTTCCCCTACGTGTGGGTTGGAACAAATAAGTTGCTTAGTGACACCCAAATCGGAGCTAATTAAAATTAATGTTTGGTTAAATGGTCATTCAAGGTGAGGTCGAAACCAGCACAGCTGTATCTGTGGTTGCAGAATCGGTCTTTAACAAGATTCACTCAGGACTCAACCTTGAAGCTTGTGCAAGACCTCAGCCAGACTGAGAACATACACTGGGGGACCATTGCAAATTAAGGGTATGACTTTAGTTCCGGTCTCCTATGGGAAGCAGTTTCCACTGATGGTAGTAAAAGATTCGGGCCCAACCCTTCTGGGGCAGAATTGGTTCAGAATGATCCACCTGGGCAAGCTCAACAGGTTTTGTTTGGGAAATGGCTGCCTCAGTGAAGTCCTAGTGAAAAGACCAGGAGTTTTACAAGAAGGGTTGGGACTATTAAAGAGGCCAAAGCCTCTTTATACATTGACAAGGAAGCAATTCTGACACTTTGGATGGCCTGTCTAGTGCCTTTTGCCTTGCAGGCAAAAGTAGGAGGAGGAAATCGGGAGGCTGGAGAGCAAAGGAATGATCAAACCAATGCAGTCTGCAGAATGGGCAGCACCAGTCATATAGATTATGAAGTAAAGAGTGTGGTGCTGCAAAAGCACAGCAGGTCAGGCAGCATCCAAGGAACAGGAGAATCGATGTTTTAGTCAAGAGCCCTTCATCAGAAATCAGAGCCGGATTTCTGATGAAGGACTATTGCCCGAAACGTCAATTGCCCTGCTCAGTGGATACTGCCTGACCTGCTGTGCTTTACCAACACCCCATTCTACACTCTGACTCTCCAACATTTGCAATCCTCACTTTCTTCTATATTGATTATGAAACCTAAAGGCTCGATTCTCCTTTGTGAGGATTTCAAGCAAAAGATAAACTGCTTCTCACAGCTGGATAAATAGCCCATCCCTTACACAGTGGACATGTACACAAAGTTGGCGAGGGGTCTGCCCATTACGAAGCTAGACATGAGCCACGCCTACCTGCAATTGAGACTGGATGAGGAGTCCCTGAAGTATGCTACAAGGAATACCCAAAAGGGGTTATATCAATATACAAGACTGGAGTATCAACAGCCTGCAATCTTTTCCAGCGGACCATGGAGAACATTTTACAAGGGCTACCCCAGTTTGCCATTTGTCTTGATGGCATACTAATAACAGGGAAGACCAATCAACAATACTTGGAGAACTTGGACATAGTGCTTAAACATTTCTCCCAGGTGGGTGTATGCTCACCTCAGATGGGAAGATTGCATATTCCAGTCACTCCAAGTGACCTACTTGGGTTACAGAGCTAATGAAACCAGGTTATACCGGTTGAAAGAGAAATTGAGGGAGATCAAAGGAGTTCTGGCTCCCATGATTGTACTGGAGCTTAGGTCTTTCCTTGATTTAGTGAATTATTACAGAAAATTCATACATAAAGCTGACCTCCATCCTGGCACCCTTATACCTGCTATTTTAAAAAAAAGAATCAGCCTTGGAAATGGTTGTGAAGTTGAGAAGCAGCCTTTAGGGAAGTGAAAAAAAACAGCTATTGTCATCTAAGGTCACTGATTCAAAGCAAGTAGTGCTGATATGTGATGCTTCCCCGTACGGTATCGGGTTATTGTTGGCACACCTCCGTGGCCCAACAAAATGGAATGCCCAATAGCATGTGTTTCCTAGACTAAGGCTAACGCTGAACGCAGGAGTGGCCAGTTACAGGAGGAAGGTTTGGCATCATCTCTGATGTGAGCAAGTTCAACCAGTATCTTTACAGATGGGAATGTGTCATAGTAACAGATCATAAATGCCTGCTGGGTCTATTGAAGGAAGACAAGACCATAGAGAAACAATTTAATTCAGGGGATGAAGTTTGCTGCCGGAACCATGGGAATCGGCCATATGTGGGTACAAAGGAGGTTGATATGAGGTCAGGTCCCATCACTTCCAAAGTTTGGATAAGTGCTACTATCCAGAATAAACACATGGATCAACTTTAAGCTGTTACCTTGCATATGGGGCAGAAGCAAAACATAGCTGGCCAGCCAGAACAGCCTGAAGGGCTGGAAGAAACTGCACATGCTCTCCCTCTGTCTAGTGTGGAGGGAATCTCACAGTTGAAAATGAATGCAGCCTCTATATCGTTGTCACAGAAGAGGAGACATTTTCAAGATGCTCTGGAACGCAGGAAATGGACCACGATCCACACATACTGCCCATGTCTGAGGAACTGGACCTGGGACAAAAAAGCGTTGCAAGAAAAGCTACAAGTTAAAGACCAGGCCTATATTCCTGGATTTCTTTTTGGGGTTGGAGGGGGGGTGGGGGGGGGGGGGGGTGGGTGGAGAGAAAAGAAAGAGGTATATAGTGATTGGAACCAGCTGGACCCCGTTAACTATGAGGTTCCTGATTGATCGGGAATGTTCATCTGGGCCAGAAGAGTCTTGGCTGACTGACATAACCAGGATATTAGAATCTCCTTAGTCAAGGACTGACTCAGCTCGCTGGCCATAGCCAATGCAGTAGTAAATAAAAAGGTGATTTGGTGATAGAACGCAGGTTATTTCATCTTCCTATTCATACATCCATCCAGATGCCTCTTAAATGCTACAATTGTACCAGCCTCCACTTCTTCCTCTGGCAGCTCATTCCATACATGCACCACCATCTGAAAAAAGTTACCCCTTAGGTCTCCCCTGTTGAGAGTTCCCCACAAAGATCTCTCCAAGTTCAGCAGTGAATTTCACCACGTATTTATTCTTCTTAGAACGAAAGCCAATGTCCAGAGATACTTGACACTGCACAGGCAGTAAGCAGTGCAGATTCACTGGTGGTTGTAGCTGAAACCAAGCAGCCAACAGCCAAAAATCAGATCTTGGACCTGTCTGGTCTGTTAAGTAAGCTGCAAGCTATCCTTCACATTCTAGGATAAAGAGTCGACTTTGATCTTCAGGAACATTTTGTGCCTTAGAACACTGTCAGCAAATTGTTTCCTTTCTGGAATTATGGAAATGCCCACCCATTTATAAACAAAACTATTGGCATTAAATAGAATTCTAAATCCAGGACAGTCTACACATCACCATGATGCCTGCCACCCAAATCAGTCACCATAAAAATGACGAACAAATTTGGTTGTACAAGATTCAGTACTAGAAAGCTCACTGTAACATTTCGGACTTTTCCTACTCTACATTTTCCTCAAATTCAGCATCACTAATTAGCTCAAAAAAACCCTATAATCTGGAGTACTTTTTTTGCCTCAAAAGATCATTTATGCCAAGATCCAAGAATACTACAAAACCGTTTTTCCTTCATATCCCAACATTAGGAATATATTATATTTGCCAAAAATCACTGCACTCCTTACAAGACAGACACAGACTATGAAGCAATAAAGAATTTTATTTATACAAAGCAGAATGAACAGTACAAAGCAAAAGAATATATCATTTTAATACAAACATTTATGTAATGTCAAATCTAAACAGCTTACTGTGGCTCAAATCTGGTTTAGATCCTCTGGAGCTTTGTCAGCAAAACCAAACACTGATTATGCTCTTGAATGGCACATGCAGCTCAAAATAAATCAGATATCCCTAGTGTTGAGAAGTCAGACAGAGAAATGCAGTCAGAGACCCCTGTTCCCATTACAAAATTCTGAGATGGGTATAATAAACCTTAAAATATGCCCAATTCTTTGGTCCATGTGAAGGAGCAATGGGAATTGTAGACGTGCAAACCACGAAAATATAATCTACGTGCCTTCAATATTATATAGAAACAGGATAATAGACTTAAATGAATCTTTTATAGACATTTAGATAGTGAGACATGGATCAACAGTGAATAGAAAGCCAGTGGCAGATACAGGATTGAACGTAACCTATTAATTAAGTAGGTCACAGCAGACGACTAATTTTTTCTTGTCCTTAAATTATGACCTTGTGGGCAATTCAGAAAAGATTTCTGCCAAATACAAAAGTAATTCAACACACAGCTTCACTTTAATGTTTAAAGTACAAAACCTTTGGGCCACCATTCGTTTTACGTGGTTCAAATGAACCCCTTCAACAGTTGCTCTTACTTCAAACACTTCATTAGTAGTTGAAAACCAATAAACAATATTTCCTATGTGTAGTTTTATCATTTATTTACATACAGAACTGTCACATTCTGTAACAAGCATACAAGTAATTGTGATTCCATCATTCCAAATATGTTTTGACATGAGTATAAACCTGAGTATATAACACTTTTCCTAAATTTTGTGTTTTACTTTAAAAATTAAACTGATAATGGTTCATTAAGTACCAAATCTTTATCTGGGGATTCATATTTTTAAGGAGGAGAAAGTGAGGACTGCAGATGCTGGAGATCAGAGCTTAAAAAATGTGTTGCTGGAAAAGTGCAGCAGGTCAGGCAGCATCAAAGGAACAGGAGAATCAACGTTTCGGGCATAAGCTTATGCTCGAAATATCGATTCTCCTGTTCCTTTGATGCTGCCTGACCTGCTGCGCTTTTCCAGCAACACATTTTTAAATTCATATTTTTAATGCAATTTTCCTTGTGAACTTATGCATATTCATGCTTATCTTTAGTGTTATTATTCTGCTCTACTTCCTACTGCAATTTTAATGTAAAACAATATGTTTACACAAATTCTAATGCAGTCAAGTACTAAGAGGTTTGGTGAAAGACATAGTCAAAGGAAGAAATGGGGAGCATCACAATAACAGAATATTGTGAGTTGCCTAGCATAATCGCTGCCACAATATTAACAAATGCAAATTTCAATACTACTTATGATTCCCATATAAGGATAGATAGAGCTCCAAGATACTCAATTCTTAAAAATGCTCACATCACTGGGTCATACTCCTTGGTTTTCCCTTATCCAACTGAAATATGGTTTTAATTCAGCTTACTGTCAGCATTCATGATGGCATCTGACTCCTTGCTTCCAGAACCTATTGCATTGGTCAAACTTTTGGACTATGGGATTTAAATGTTTGGGACTATTTTAATTGACTGCCACTCAAGGCTAGCATAATATTCTCACGACAAGTAACTATCATAGCTGGTTAAAGCTATGCTCCACCCCAACAGTACTTCTACTTAATAATCAAATTAGAACAGCATTCCCAACAGCAAAATGACAGATTTAAAAGGTTCAGTAATTTTTCTTCTGCTTCTGTGTGTACACTAACTGCAGAAGTGATCTTACTCAATTGCACTAAATTGGCTTTAATATTGATCACCCCCAAGTACATTACAGATATAACACAGGCAGCTCTCCAGTAGAGCTGGCAAAGACATATCCCAATGTAATTAAACAAGTTAAAACAACAAATATTGTTTAAGTTTCACTTCTAACCTTAGTTAAAGTGGTTGCAATGGTACCAAGTTTGGTCTCTGTCTTTCAACAGTTGGTGATTTGAAGTGGAATTTCTGACATCAACCATTACTGAACTGATTCTAACACATTCACAAAAATGTTAGACAATATCGTACAAATGAAGATGAAGAGATTAAAGGGAAGTTATGGAAACAGACCGTATGAGATTATGATGTTGGGATTTTAAAAAAGACAATGTGGGTCAAATCGCTTGTGCCTGTTATGAAATTTGTGGTTCTTTATTTCAAGTGCAATTAAACTCATGACCACACAGGAAACCTTCTCAATGGAACAAGGAAAAAGAAAAGAAAATGCCTCATTGTGATTCAGCTGTTAACACCATCAGTACAGAGATATAGGCGCAAGAATAAATTTCAAAAGATTTGTCAAAATGATCTCTTCAAAATTATTTAAATATATTTTAAGACATCATTACAAATTGTTGAGATGATAAATGCCCTTTTCCACTTATTTCACAACAAAGGGCACTTAGAGTGATTAGAAGCAAACAGTATACATGACAAATAGAGACAGAATGTAACAATAACCCCACATCAGAGTTCAAAATGGTAGCATGATAAAAAATCTCAGCAATGTGGCATAAAACATGTACTCTATTTTTCTATCGAGACTGGCAAATTTGATGGGAAAATATAGCATGTGAGTTATCTGCTACTGGCCTCAATATAATCTCAACTTTTTTTTGGTTCATTCTTGAGATCAGCAGTCAGCCAGCATTTATTCCTCATCCCTATTGCCATTAAGAACCTGGTGATTTGTTATCTTTGGGAACTGCTGCTAGTTAAAGTGTTGTAAATACACCTACATAGAGCAGTCAAGAAAAGAGTTCCAAGATTTTTAGACCAGTGACCAGAGATGATCAGCAACATGGCCATAGTGAGCATCTTGCAAAATTAACTTTCAGATAGTTAATAACAGTATGATAAAAAAAAATTACAGTAAATAGATGCATCAAAATGGCCAAAATCTAGGTCAAATCTATGAATTTTCTTATGAGAAACTTGGAACATCTAAAACTAGGAACCACTAACTTGCCCAGTCTCTCCACAATAACGTCCAACTTGTTCAGTGTTCATTTTCTGATTTTGGACAATGATCAGTATTCTGCTTTATTAAAAACTGACAAAATTAGGCAAAAAGAAACTACCTAAAATTTTTCTCTGGGATTAAGAACTATAAAAAGTGTTCAAGTTATAAATATTCTTGCTTCAACCATAAACAATACTATGCTTCCAGCTTACACTAATTAACATGCCAAACTGCTTTGGCTTATTTCATTTTTAGTTGTCAATCTTAAATTCCATTAACCGATTTGTCCAAGATTGAGATACAACTGAGTGCAAGTATTCCCTTCCTTTGAAAATTAGTTCAAATAAGTAGGAAAGCTTGGTGACCATCAGGGGCAAAATGTGTTATATATGCAAAGTCTCAATGCTTTATTTTTAATGTCAATTATGTTGGATTGGGATGAGAAGCAGGGGAAAAGAAATGGTCAAACCCTTATCCCACAAAACTGGAACATGGTTGAAATGCTCAGCAGATCATTGAGTATTTGTGCAGAGAGAAACTGCAAGTTAATGTCATCTCTGTTAGAGTAACTGTTTTCAATTTATTAATTCACTTGCTGCCAGCTTATGCTGGCTGGCCCAGCATCTATAGACCATCCCTAGGTGCCTTTGAAAAGGCAGTGGTCAGCTACCTTTTTGACCTGCTGGAGTGCATTTGGTGTAGGTACTCCCACCGTTAGGAAGAGAGCTCTAACAATATATTTCCACGTCAGGATGGCAGGTGTAGTATTCCCTTGTCTTTCAAGATGGAAATGGTTTCAGGTTTGAAAGGTTATTGTCTAAGAAGCCCTGGCAAATTTCTGCAGTGTCTTGTAAATGGTACACAAGATGCCACAAAAAGTCATGGCACAGAGAGTGAATGTTTATGGATGTAGTGCTAATAAAGCAGGAACAAAAATTATGACCTTACACCCATTACAGAGACATGGTTACAAGGTGATCAAAGCTGGAAACTAAATATTCAGAGCCATATGCCAATAGTTCAAGATTTAAAAAAAACCATAACAGGACATAACTGATATAAATCACACACCTTACATCATACTACACAAATACCTTGTCCCGAATTTCCCATTGGATTTATTGGTCATGATCTTAAAAGTTATGGCATGTTGTAGTGTTGGTTTCCCTCAAAACAAGAAGATACAATTTATATTTTAAATAAACCCATTTGTATTACTGCATTTCACCTATTTCCAAAGTACAGTTCCAGCTTTTCGGCTGTTCCTAATAAGTGCATCCTCTCAATCATTTTTACGCATCTATTTTGCATTTGCTCAAATGCCTTTAGACACTTTTCAGTAATATGAAGATCAGACACAGCACAGTATCTAAGTGGAATAAAACCAAGCAACAGAAGAAACAGGTGCAGGAACTGGCATTCAGCCCCACAAAATTGTTACCATCCAGATAGATGACAGTTGATTTTCCACTTCCATGTATTTCTCTACATAATCCCTTAATATCTTTAACATGTAGAAATCTTTCAATAACAGTTTTAAATATACTCAATGACAGAGACTCCACAGATATCTGGACAGAAGATTTCAAACACTCACCATTCATATCTGTCAGAAATGGCATACACCTTATTCTGAGGTCCATCAACCAGGAATTCAGTGTGGAAGAATCTCTTTCCACATCTCCCCTGTTGGGTCCTTTAAGAATTGTGTGCTTCAATGAAATCACCAAATTAAAAAGTAACATGTAAGCAAAATGCTCAAAATGAGCAATTCCCAAAGAGCGACTAATCATCCCACCCCATTTATGTTCAATGGCATTACCACATCAGAATCAATACCGATTGTAAATTTAAATGGCACAACCACACATATATGAAAGCTATACCGGTAGGTTAAATGCAGAGTATTCTGCATTGTATTTCAATTACTGAAAATTGCGTAGTGCATGTGCATTAGCCATTTTATAAGTAAGGAATTTTTGGAATAGGTTCATGGATAAGTCATATCAATTCACTTTTGCCATTAATGGACCTCATTTCAAATGTACATTAATTTGAGAAGTGTTGAGAACATGATAGGTTATTTCTTTTAGTAAATTACTTGTTCAGACATTGCTAACTCCATCTGCAATTGCTAGCGACATTTCTGCTAGTTAAATGCAAAGTTAAACTGAGGAGATGATAATAAAGGCCAGAAAAGCTGAGATTAACATTTGTTCCTTTTTTGCTTAGTTTATCATGCTTTTTCTCCAGTAGTTTTTAGTGAATTTTATCTTATACTGATTGCTGTGGACATCAAACATTTGGGTGGTTGGAACATACCTAAATTTGCTCCCATCATAAAAGGTGCACATCCCACAATTGTTTTGTGAGATTCGCCAGGAATATGTCCTATGAATGGAGGAATTTAAATGTTGATCCAACACCTATCCCAAAGAAATCACCAATCACGCCATTTTTCAGACCAAGTAGCCACCCATAACCAGCACATTCTTTATTCTGTCGCTAAATTTCAATCTGTTCTGTTCACTGTTCTGAGAGATCCATCCTTATGGTAGGTATGAGTCCACTTTGCAGTACCTAATTGAAGGCCTTTTGAAAATTAAAAATTTATTTGCATCTATGATATTATCTTTACCTATTATTGCATGAAATAAACGAGCTAGCATTATATTTTTGGTTTCTATATATTTATCTACCTGAAAATGGAATGCCTCTCTCATGGAATAATAGACATGCTAAGTAGCAAAAACAGACAGCTCTGTAACCTGTGAATGCTGTGATTCATTGAACAAATAAGCTCCAGTAACAAATAAGTATCATAAATGCTGGGGGAGTTCTGAATGCATGAATAAAGTACAAACATTTACAACTAAATTAATTCAGAAAGAAACAAACAAAAGGTGCCATGTGATACGAGGGAACAATTCTTCTTGACTTTGTAGTTTCCACTACCTCCGATTTCTGACTAACTACTGTCTTTCAGTGCACGTGACATTAAGAATAGAGCATTGTGCAACACACAACACGGACTCAGTCTGCAACAGGATATCCGTAGTCCTGAGTATGTGTTCTGTATCACGATTCATTCTACTGGGCTAAGCTGTTCCAATACAACTACAATGGCTTCACCTACTGTCAAGGCCATAACTTACACAGAAAATGGCTATCCAATCATCCCACCAATTTCCTCATATATAAGAACATTGACAAGAGTGTCAGTGGTATGAAAAGTACTTACCAAAAATTCATGAAATCTATTTTTTGTGAAGTTCTTTCATAAGATGTCAGGATTGCCTATCTCAAATTGCCCTTCAACGGAAGTGGCTTGTTAAGCTATTCAAGAGGGTGGTTACAAGTCAACCACATTGCGGTGGGTCTGGAGTCACATGTAGACCAAACCTAGTAAAAGATAAGACTTCCTCCTTTAAAATGGAGATAAAGGTGAATCAAATGTATTCTCATAATGATAATTTCATGGGCACCATTACGAAAATAATGTTCAATTGCAGATTCTGTAATTTGTTGAATTTAAATGCCATCAGCTGTTATGGTGAGATTTGTTTTGGTCTCTGGATTAATAAACCAATGACATTAAAGCACCTCATTAACCTCACTCCTTCCAAATTTAGGTAGGATTTCACTCAGCCCATACTGCTGCAACTGATTACAGCTGGGGTCTAAACAAAGGCGTAAGAAATCCAGTGGTGAGGCATCAAGGCAGAACATTATCAAATCTGGTGTAAAAGGAGCACCCACAATAACTAAGCAGTGCCTGAAGTCATATACAGGTCAATCATCTCAGCTTGAGAATATAGCTGGTGATTTTCAAAGTAAATACATAGGATGTCCATCAATTTGGCATCCCAGATGCTCCAAGACCTTATTTTTCTTCCAGCAAAATACATTATGACAATTTTCAAGACAATATGAAGTCCTGCACATATTGTGGTCAAAATAAAATTAATTGATTTTCTACTTTACACAGGCAAGCTAGCAGTTTTCTAGGAAGAGCAAATTGCACCAAAATTGTTCTAATACCTAACAATAAATATTTAAAAACATAAGCTCATAAATGATATTTAGTCCAAGAGACTGGTTATCAGTTTCTACAATTATTTGATCTGATTCATTTCTTTAGTCTGTGGTCACTGCAGTCCAATTTAGTCACAGGCTCCAGATATACAGCAACTGAACAGAACAAAAAACTCAACACCAGATATTTAGCTAAGTTACCCCCAAATGGAATCCATAGAGTTACATGTGTAATAAGAGGCTGAAAATTGAAACTAAAAGACGAGGAATTGAGATACAATCTAAATGCAGCTGATGTCAGGAAGTGAAACAAATAGCTGACTCTAAACCGAGATCCAAAAGGCTATAGATATTGCATGACGAGCGAGAAACAGCTTCCATGTACCATTTTAATGGGCGTGAAATGTGATGACATCCATTTAAGAGGTTTAAATTAATCTTACTCAGAGCTGAATAAAAGCAAAAATAACGTGGATGCTGGAAATCCCCCCCCAAAAAATTGAGAAACTCAACAGGTCTGGCAGCATCTGTGGAGACAGGAATAATATTTCAATGCTGATAGGATTTTCTTTTAAAACAGAGCCATGATTTCAGTTTATCTAATTTTATTCCAATTACACTTAGCATCTTTAACAGAAGCTCTAACTGAAGAAAAAGTATTTTTGGACCTGCAGCTGTGATTACAAATACTCCAGTTCTTAAACGGAGAGTTAAACCACTGAGGTCTCTGTCAAATAATCTCAATTGTTGTAGTACTATTGGCAAAGGGATCATGGAGGAATAGTAACAAGGATTTCAGGTCCTGATATTTTTGCAATTTATACATTCCATAATAGTTGAGATGCCAATGAATTCCTATGCCATAGAACACTTTCCCACTAATCAAGTTTTACATGTAATCAATAGGAATAAGAGATGTAATGAATGGGGTGGCACAGTGGCTTACTGGATAGATAGCACTGCTGCCACACTGCACCAAGGACCCAGATTCAACTCCAGCCATGTGTGACTGTCTGCTTGCACATTCTCCCCATATCTGTGTAGATTTCCCCCCCCAATGTCCAAAAATGTGCAAGTTAGGTGAACTGGCCATTCTAAGTGGCCCTGTAGTGTCTAGGGACGTGCAGGCTAGGTGGATTAGTCACAATAAATGTGCAGTTATTGGGGTAAGGTCAGGGTGGGATGATCTTCGGAGGATCGTTGCAGACTTGCTGGGCCAAATGGCCTCTTTCGACACTGTAGGGATTCTATGATTCCATCATTGTAATAGCTTGCCACTTCTGAAGGATATACCTTCACAAATGTTAACATCTTGAACAGAGGAGAAAACAGAAATGAATATAGTGTGTGTGAGGAAACAAAAATGCAAAACGAAGAGTGCAAAGTTATTTTCCTATTAAACTGAAAAGTGCTCAACTAGAAGAAGTGTTTTGACTGTGAAGAGTTAGAAATTATAATTATCTAGTCCTATAAATAAGTCGTACTTTGCCAGGGTTTAATTTCAGGCCTGGAACGATCTCTAATTGCAACAATTAGTAATCAATGACCTCTTGTTACAGGTTTCTTAGATTTAACCTGGTCTAACATCAAAATCATACTAGTACATGGATAAGGACAGATCACTGCAAGATCACATGGCTAAGGATACCACCACCTTCAACCTAATATTGTTCAGAAGCATTACGTAGCAACACTCCATCTCACTGCCACAGTTTTAAAAGCAAAACGGTGATAGTTTCAAGAGATAAATTGTCAAACAAAAGCAATTACTATGACGCACAACAAATATAATATACAGCAATACAGATTTAAAGCAGTTTACATGTTCACTGAGTACTGCTAAACATTAGATCACAAATAATAGTTTAGTTTTATACACTTCTGATCAATTTCCTAAAATAACCTTTTGGGGTTTCAATTCACTTATTGGATCACTTAAATATAGCTTCAAAAATGTAGATATTTTAAGAAAAGTAATGAGATACTCCTCAAGCTCTTACTTAAAGAACTTGCAAATCAACAGCATCTGAGGCAGTCTTGTTTCTTGAGGATATTTGACATGTTCACAACTTTTGGATACAGGATGGAAACACAATTGATTCGCCTACATTTGTTGTTCAACGTTTAGATCAAGTGTACTAAAAATCTTAGTGTTAACTTGGTGATATATGAATCCAGGCTATTGCAGAATAATTTTATATTTTGTGATATTTTTGAAAGGATAGACATATTTTATCATGCAAGATGATTTCTAAAACATACAAACAGCAATAAAGTGTTCTCTTCTAGTCTAGATATTTGCAATACATTAATGCATTTAACGAAAAGAGAAGATATTAAATACACCAAATAAACATAACTGTAAATGTCAAGGAACTACACTGTAGAAAAAAAACTAACATTTTCCAGGTAGATTTTTTAGGATGTGAATAAGATAGTAATGTAACTAATAAAAGGTATCAAGGGAAGGAACTCCATATAAAATTTTTAGAACTAACCACAATGTTGGGTTGAAACTGTACGTCAAATCAGGCTAGGTATGAATTGCATGTTTTCTTTCCTGTAAAGGGTACCACTATTGGATTTAAATCATAAACTAGCAGCTTTAGGATTTTTTCTTGGTGTTAATCCAGAAATTTGATATATCAATTTGTTAATACAGGCTTTGAATTCAATCCCAGAATACAAGTGCACTATTATAATTCTTACACTACATCATGGTGACCCCCAACAGGATCATAAACAGTAACTAATGTTCAATGGTGGATATATGCTTCCATCAACTGCAAAGTAGCAAATCTGATTCTTCTGTTCTTTTAAGGGTGTGAAGCAGGAAACTACACACCAGCACATTGGATACTTTTCGCTATGACAGACTCAAATTGATGATTAAGGAGCACTTAGAAAAAACATCAAGGCAATTGGGAAGAGTCAGTATGGGTTTGTGAAAAGGTAGTCCTGTTTAATTATTTTAATGGAGTGGTAAGAAGAGGTAGCATACACTAAAGATAAAAGGCAAGGCAATTGATGGTTGTCGACAAGACATTTGCAGAAGTGCCACCTAAAAGATAACTGTACGGTGTAAGAAACTGTCGTATAGAATGGAAAGATGATTGATTGGCTCACAGAAAACAGACACTATGCATAAATGTTTCTTTTCCGAATTGGCAGACTGTGATAAGTGGAGTCTCTGTGAACCCTCGACTTTTTATTACTTCCTGATATAAAGCCTTGGAGTCAGTTAAGTGGAGGTTTACTAAATTGATACTTGGAAATGCATGTGTTGGCTTCTGAGGCTAAATCAATGTCTAACAGTCAATGACTATTATTCTACAGATTTTTGTTACGCAGGAAAATCAAAACATCAGGATTGGAGGAAATATGGAATTTGAAACAAGATAGATTAACCTTGATTTTATTCAACAAAGCTGACTGGAAGAACACAATAGTCTACTTCTGCTCCTAGTTCAAATTAATGTTTATGTTCATTGATGAAGCAACATTTAGGTAGAATACTGTCCCTTTAGTTATGGAGATGATTGCTTGAAAAGTTGCCTAGTGGGATTAATTGACCAGTGCATTAACCTAATTTTCCTAAAGATGTTATTTTGTTGACAAGGAAACTAAAGTGACATATAGTGAATGAGTAAATGAATTTAAGAGACTGGTTCCAGCTCAAAGTCCATTTCTACCATGCCAATATTCCATCATGAGCATGATCATGATCATTCAACTCAACTTTGCTGCTCCCAGTTGTCTGTTCAGCAAGCTCCACCAGGAATGCAGTTCCAGTTCCTCTGGTCACGCTCCATTTTCACCATCTCATGCAGTATATGGTTGAGTTGCCTTTCCAAATAAAAGCTTGTCTTACAGTGAAGTGCTTCAGCAAAATTAATATGCTTTATATACACCACCTATTATAAAAAAAATTTTAAGTTGCAACTTAAATCTGTGAAGGTAAAACAAGTAACTGAATTGGTGGCAAAGGAGCCCAATTTTAATTAATTGTTTGATTCTTTTGCTGCTCGTAACAGTTTTAAATATACCCCAACTGGTAAACTCAAGGAAAAGAAATGTTGCATTTACACTTTAGCAAATCAGTGAACTTCAATTTTCACTTGAGGATTTCCAAATTAAAGTAAATAAGTGTCAATCTGAAATACCATTTTCACATTGTTAGTACATAATTTTTGCTTATTTTAAAATTGTCAGAATATTGGTACAGTTGAGCTCAGCTGACAGCTATTTCAAAAATTATTTCAGACTTTATTGCTGCATTTAGTCAGCAACTTATGTAAAAATGCATTCAATAATATAGTCACATGTTTCTACAACCACTGATCCATGTGTAAATTATATTTTGAAAATACATTACATGTTGAATATAGATATATACCAGGATGGAGTTTTTTTTAGATTTCTTCCATTACTAATGCTTTACAACTTTGTAAGGTAGAGATATTCAATCTGCGCAAGAGAAAGAATTAGTTGATTTGAAATTCTTAATAATGCTCACTCAAATATGAAAGCAAGGATATAATCAACCAAGAGCACTTATAAATTCATCAACAGGGAGGATAGTAATTGACAATTTATTACTGCATACAAAATCTATACTGAAGTTGCAGAAATACTTCATTAGACCATGAATTAAAACTTATCATCAGAAGGAATCACCCAAATATATGTCTCGAGCCATCAATCTTCATTCGAAAGAAAATATGCAAGTGCTCAAAACATTAAGTTTTAAGGATACATCTGGCATCCATTTTACACAATTCTGTTTGAAATCATTCAAAAGATAACCTCTACCAAATACTACAAAATTACTAATCATAGACAGACGACAACAGATAAAAAACATTTTAAAAACCTATTACGTTAATTAACCTGTGTAAATGCAAACATTGATTTTTGCTAGCAGTCTCAAATTGATGTTCCTTAATTTCCATTCATCTAGAATAAATGTTTTTATAAAAAAATGTTTGTACATATACTATAGTATAGTTCACTGGTTTGTACAGATCAGATTGATTCTTACCTGTATTTCTTGACTGATACTGTCTAGAATTTTTTTTTGCACGAATAAAATACATTACATCCAGTTGTGCACAATGTGTGATCCAAGTACCAAGGTTGACATGAAGGGCATTTCACCCAAAAAAGGAGCTGAGTCTAAACAGATATTACCTCGTTATTTGTAAATTTGTTAAACCAAATATAAACAAAAAAAAAAGGTAACTGGTGTAACCATTTAAAAAAAGACAACAAAGAAATATCGACATTTTATTGAATGTCAGAAAACATTCTCAAGATATCCCTCATATCTCCAAGCTTTAAAAACAAAAGACAGCTTAAGTCAATTATCTACTTGGCCACGATCACTCTAAATGGAACTGCCCAGTAAAGTCACTTAATTTCTACAATTTATGTTGAAGAAGTATCTTTAAGAAAACTGAACAGCAAAGACGTCCTGGATGTCAAGAGTACTCATCTCATTGATATTGAAGAAACTTGCCCAGAGAAACCAGACAGTAGTCGTTTAACTTCTTGAAAGCCACAGCTGACCTGTAGCCCAATCCATATTGCCTTTGATCCATAGCCCACAACACCTTTGTTGAACGTTTACAAAGCAAACTTCAAAACAAAAAAAAATCAATAATTAAATTTACCTTTAACTGCTATTTTCAAACAAAAGTCCCAGATGTCCACTAGTCTGTGTGAAAGTGCTTATGATACAACCCATTGGTTGTACAAACCATGCTCTTTCTAGTATCTCATGCCTACGACTAGCCAGAACTGCATTTTTCTAACAAAATACATTACACAATGAAAAATTGAGGACCAAGAGTAGCCAAAAATCTAGCTCAGTTTCTAGTCTATGCTCCCAGCCAATGATTCTAAAAAACACTGGCTTTTTCTCTAGCACCCCTATGTTTCTTGCATAAATCAATCAACCATTCTTTACATTTCTAAATTCCAGGGAATGTAACCCTAAGTTGTGTACGTCCTTTTGTAACTTAATCTTCCGAGCCTAGACACCATCCTGGAAAATCTAACATGTAATCAAAGGCAATTATCGACTTTCCATTTTGCATTCATTATATTTGTACAGTTTACTGTTTCATAATGATGTCGCTTTACGTAAATCAAGAATCATAATTGCCTTTAATATTTCTCCCTCTCAGCTACATCATGATCATTGCTCAATAAGTCCTCACACATCATTTACTTAGGAAATATTTGCTCATCATTCATACTAAGTTTAACAACAACATGCTGCTTTGTTGGTTAGCATGTGCTGGTCCATTTATCCAACTATATAAAAGTTAAAGCCTCCATTAAAATTATTAGCCCGCATCCACAATCCTTATAACATTTAGTTCTCAGTCCTACCCATCATGTCACATCTTCCAACTTGCACCTGCATTTCATTCCTCTTACACTGCTTTGTACCACACTGCCAACTTGTCCTTTCCTAATGTTTCACTCACCTGGTTTAAATTCCTTCACATCTTTTAGCTTTCCCTTTACTTGCACTGCCTAAAATGTCAGATTTGACTTCTATCCTCTTCCCCTTATTTTGAATTACTGCTCATAAATGTATTTTTCACCTGGTTCTACCATCAGCCTATTTCCACCATTAAAGTTTGTGTGAACACCCTTCCTAACACATTCTGCTTGAACATTCTGGTCTCAAGGATGAAGTGTTACTGTCTTAGTGTTGTCTCTATTGTAACATGAAACACATCAGCCCACTCCATTCCCTTGGTGATTCTGATGCAAATTCACAAATGACTGATAATCCAGAAATCATAAGCAATACTGTTCTGAACGCAACTTCTAGCTCCAGATATTTTAAAAATTGAATTACTGCCTACCCTTCCCCCATTTTATTAGTCCCATCCACTTCATGCTCCGTTATCTTTTCAAATTAATTTAACCAGTTCCTCAGTCTCCCTAGCATCAAATTTTGTTTTGCATTGTGCATGGCAGGATCAGCATTTGCTGCTCACCCCCAATCACCCAAGCAGCTTATACTGAGCTACTTCCTTAAAACACTTCAACCTACCTGGTGCAAACTCAGTATATTCAGGAAAAGAGGCCCAGGATTCTGATTCACCAAGAAAGATGTTGTGGAGCCTGGAAGGGTACTTGCAGGTAGTGTGATTCTTATACTTTCCTTCCAGGTAGTAGAGGTTGGCAGTTTGAAAGGTGCTGTCGAAGACTTGCTCAGCTGCTTCTGTGATTCTAGATGGTATAATCTGCAGTATCGGTGATTGAAGGAGTGAACTGGTTTTGATAGGTTATAGCAGGGCTCTGGAGGAGATGGGTCTTGAACCCAGACCTTCTGAACCAGAATTAGTGCCATTACCATTACATTACAAGACACTTCAAAAATACTCTAAGCAACGTTTTAAAAAAAAACAAGAGGCGATACAACCGGTCTCATATAGGATTTGAAACAGCGGTCTTGGGCATAATAATTCACTACAGGCTGCTCAGCATGTCTGTAGATCAATGAGTCAACCATTTAAAGGTATTGAATAGGGTCCCTATCTTTGTCCTAGATGGTGTCAAGTTTCTTGAGTTTTGTTACAGCTGCATTCACTCAAGTAAATGGATGAGTATTCCAGTGCCTTGGAGATGATTGACAAGCTTCAAGTTACTCGCCATAGAACTTCCAATTCTTTGTGGCCACAGTAGTTAGATAGCTAGTCTCAATCTCAATTCAAATTGATGGTAGCCCCTAGAATGTTGATGGCCAGCAATTCAATGATTAATATCAGTGAATGTCAAAAGGGAATGGCTTTATGCTATATGGAGATAATCACTGCCCGGCACCAATGTGGCATGATGTTACTTTCCACTTATGAACCCAAGCATGAATATTGAGCAGGCCTTACTGCAAGTGGATACAGATTTCTTCAGTATGGAATTGACAAGTGGGGTACTAGTTGAAAAGTGTGGCGCTGCAAAAGGCACCATCCGAGGAGCAGGAGAATCAATGTTTCAGGCATAAGCCCTTCATCAGGAATGGTACTAGACACTGTAGAATCAGCAAACATCCTTACTTTACCAATGGCAGTCACTGAGGAAGCAGCTGAAGATGACTGGACCAAGACACTATCTAAAGAACATCTCCAATAATTTACTGGGGCTTAAGCTACTGGCCCCAAGAACTACCATCATACCTGTGCCAGATATGATTCGATCTAGCAGAGTTCCCCTACCTCACTCACATCCTCCAATTCTCATTCACTTCAATTTTGAAGTCAAGACCGTCATTCTCATCCAACCTCTTGAGATAGACAAAAAAAAATTGAAGTTTGTCAAAATCTGTAATTAGGTCAGCAGTTTAATAGGCCTCGCTGAATCCAAACTGAGCAGTGATCATCAGTGGTGGCTCAGTGATGATACTTGCCATTTTGCTGTTGGTTGAGAGCTAACCAAATGGGGCAGTTACTGGGAAATGGTTCTGGCTTTTTTTTTGTGGACAGAACATACTTGTGCAATGCTTCATTTGTCTGTGGTAGCTGTGCTGGAATCACCTGTGTCGAGGTGTAGATGGTTCCTAAATCATACGCTTTCAATCCTTCTGCTAGGATATTATCAGACCCATAGCCTCTACAGTATTCAGCACTTTTGGCCATTTCTTGAGATTATGGAATGAATCAAATTAGCTGAACAGTGGCTCCTGTTATGCATGGGGTCTTGAGATGGGAAAGAATTGGTTCATTCTCTTAACACCTCCGCCTCAGATGGTCAAATGCTTCAGCCTTGTTTTCTTGAATACTATAATGGATTTTCCTGTGCTCCAAATGACTGTGCTGCATGGACCAAAAGCTCCAAGATATTTTCTAATCAACGTACTCACGGCTGTCCTGATACATCTCTGGAGCAGGTGTAACTTGAACTCGGGTCTCATTGCTCAAAGATAGGGGTACTACTACTGAAAAAAAAACACACCAGCCTTTTCTTTTGCAACTATATGCTAGGCATACCCATCAATAAGGATGGGAACATATTAAACCCTCTCGTTTGGGTTAATTGTTAGTTTTCCACCAGCATTCATGACCGATTGTGGCAGAACTCCCAATATTCAATGCAACTAATTAATTATGGATTTCTTAGCCTGTTATATGTTTAGCAAGCATGCATTCCCTTGAAGTACTTTTATCACATTGACAATGTTTTTTTAATATAAAAATATACATCTGGTGCTGCTCCTCACACATCACCTGCCCTTTACATGTACCAGGAATGATCCCTTGCTCTGATGGTAATGATAGTGAGGAATATGCATGAGATTACAGATTCTAGCTGAACACTATTCTGCTCATGATTATGCCAGGGCATCTTGAGGATATCCAATGTTGAGCTGCCAATTTAGTTCTGAATGCGTCCTTTTTACACAACTCAATGGAGGATAAGGGCTTTGTCCCCTCACATATTTGTGCATGATCACTCTACTATACTGTTATTCATACATGCTTCTGCAGCAGGTATGATTGGAGATAAGATAGAGTAGGTTCTTCCATCTGGTTCATTATCTCACCTCAGTTCATAAGTTCTTAAGATATAGAAGCAGAATTAGGCCACTCAGCCCATCGAATCTGCTCTGCCATTCAATCATGGCTGATATGCTCCTCAGAGAAAGTGAGGACTGGAGATGCTGGAGATCAGAGACGAAGAGTGTTGTGCTGGAAAAACATCATCAGAATATGCTCCTCTCCTTCATTTTCCTGCCTTTTCCCCATAACCCTTCAACCGATTATCAATTAAAAATCTGTCTAACTCTTCCTTAAATTTACTCACTGCTCAGCATCCACCCCACTTTGGGGTAGCGAATTCCACAGATTCACCATCCTTTGAGAGAAGTAGTTTATCCTCAAATTTGCTACTTACCCTGAGACTATAAGCTCTTGTCCTAGAAAGGCCCACAAGAGAAAATATCCACCCCACATCTATTTTATCCATACCCTTTATCATCTTGATTACCTAATTTCGATCTCCCATCATTCTTCACTCATCTCTGGGATCAATCTAGTGAAGCTGCTCTAAATTGCCTCCAATGCCACTCAAAACAAAAGGGGGACCAAAACTATGCACAATACTCCAGGTGTGGTCTCACCAATGGCTTGTATAGTTACAGCAATACTTCCTTACCTTTTATATTCTATTCATTTTAGCTATTAAAGCCAACATTCCGTTTGCTTTATTATCTGCTATACCTGCATGCTAGTTTTCTGTGATTTATAAACAAGGACATGCAGATCCCTCTGCACCACAACACCCCAAAATCTCTCCCCACTTAGATAATAGGCCATCTTCCCATTTGTGGCCAAAATGCATGACCTCACACTTATCCATGTTAAACTCCATCTGCCACATTTTGGCCCACTCTCCTAATCCATTTGTTAAGGTCCTTATTTCTTCATTGCAATTTACTACCCTGTCTATTTTTGTGTCCTCCATAAATTTGGCTGTAGAGCTTTCTACTCCAGTATCCAAGTTATTCATGTAAATTGTAAATAGCTGGGGTCCCAAGGACCAACCCCTATGGCATGCCTCTAATTACATCTTGCCATCCAGAAAAACATTATCCAGACTCTTATCTTCTGTTCGGCAGCCAGACACCTATCCAAGCTAATAAATTACCCCATATCCCACATGATCCAACCTTGTGAATTAACATTTTGTGCGGCACCTTATCAAATGCCTTGCAGAAGTCCATATATAATATATCTGCAGGATTCCCATTATTCACTTTGCTTGTTACATCTTCGAGTAACTCTAGCAAATTAATCAAACAGGATTTGCCCTTCATAAAGCCATGCTGACTCTGATGGATGGTATTTTGGCTTTCCAAATGCCCTGATATTGCTTCCTTGATAATTGATTCTAACACTTTCCCAATAACATATTAAATTAATTGGTGTGAAATTTCCCACATTTTGCCTTTCCTTTTTGAATAAGGGTTTACTTTAGCATTTTTCCAATCCACTGGAACTTTCCCATATCCGGGGAGGTCTGGAATATTGTAATTAATACATCTGCTATCTCTGCTGCTACTTCCTTTAATACCTTAGGACATAGGTCATCAGGCCTGGGGGACTTATTTGTCTTGAATCCTAATAGTTTGCGGAGTACATTTTCCCTGTCGATGTTGATGGTTCCAAGTTGCACCCTTTCCATAGCCTCTGACGTTCCAATAGAAATAGTACAATTTGCCAGTTTTCACAGTGGAGGACAAGTATTGATTTAGCATCTCTGCCATTTCAGTGTTCCCCACTATTAACTCTCCAGTTTAAATCTTCCAAGGGACCAACATTCACCTTAACGGCTCTCTTCCCTTTTATATACTTTTCAAAGCTTTGACTATCATTTTTGTTATTTTGTAATATACTGTAGCTCTTTATATTAATTTATCTTCATGTTTGAAAATTTCCCTATCTTCCAGCCTGCCATTGGCATTTGCAATATGATATACCTTATAGGTTTTGTCGTCACCACCCCCCCCCACTTACCATCGTTCTTCCTCACTGGGATATATTTAGGTTGTGAGAAATTGAGTAGCTCCAACAACAACTGCCACTGCTTATCCACTATCTTACCTTTTAGCCTTCCTGCCCAATCTACAAGGGCCAAATCTGTCCCCATGCCTATATCATTTTCTTTGTTTAATTCCAGGTTACTATTGTGGAACTCCACTTTCTCATCCCTGAAGTGAATTTTGAATTTTATCATATTATGGTCACTACTGCCTAAAGGATCCTTAACTATGATGTTATCAATTAATCTCTCCTCATTACACAATACCAAATCCAGAGTAGCCTGCTCTCTAGTTGGTTCCACAACATACTGCTCCAAGAAACCATTTCTGCCTCCAGGTCACCCTTGCCAATTTGATTCTTCCAATCTACGTGCACATTAAAACCACACGATTATTGCCTCTAATATTTCTTAGTTCCTCAATGGGGCACAATAAAAACTATGTTTGGGGGCCTAAGGATTACTCCTACCACGTATTTCTTCCCTTTGCTATTAAGACTGATTCCACATCTTGATCTCCTATGCTTACATCATTTTTCATTACAGCATTGATCCCTTCCTTCACCAGCAAAGCTACACCATCTCCTTTTCCTTTCAGTCTATCTTTCAGAAATGCTGAGTACCCTTGGATATTCAATTCCCAGACCTGGTCTCCTTGTAACTCTGACTCGGTAATTGCTACCAAACTGGACCCTTTTATTTCAATTTGCACCATTAACTCATTAATTATGTTTTGAATGCTTCGTGCATTTAGATAAAAAGCTTTTAAATTTGTTCTACTGGTTAATTTCTCTACTTTTTAAAAAACATGATTCCTCGGCATACATGCCTCATTGCTAACCTGTACTCTTACTCCTTCCTCTAATTTGGGTTTTCTAATTTCCCCTACAATTGAACGCTCCACCCCAATTTCCCCTCACCTAATTTAGTTTAAAGCCCTGTCTACAGCCCCATTTATGCGATTCGCTAGGACTCACAGCACGATTCAGATGAAGGCTGCCCCATTGAAACAGTTCCCTTCTTCCCCAGAACTGGTGTCAAATGTCCTATGAATTCAAACCCATTTCTCCAACACCAATCTTTAGGTTACACATTTACCTGCTTAATCTTATTGACTCTGTACCAATTAGCTCATGGCTCAGTTAGTAATCCAGAAATTACTATCTTTTTGGTTCTGCTTTCAATTTAGATCCTAGCTGTTCATACTCCGTTAGTTTTATCTATGTTATCTACAGGGCTAATATTCCAGCACTCTGGCAGCGTACTTAGTCATGTTACTACCAAACCACTCATGATGGACACTGAAGACACCACAGAGTACACTCTGCCCCTATTACCTTAAGTGCATCTTCCAATTGGTCATCACGGAAGTGTCACAAAACTTTTTTTACTAAAAGCAGTTCCTTTTCAAGGACACTGTGCCCTTGGTGGTTTTGCAGAGGGGTAATAAACCGCTCTGTGCCGATTAGACTAACTTGGTACAGAGATTAAAAGGGTACTGAGAGACCTTTTTGTTTATATGTATACAGATGAGAGACTTCAGGTTAGTGGTCATGTGTTAGAAGTGATTTGTATAACGAAAGGGGAGTGGTCAGCTCTCTAACTGAGCAGTTCAGTCCAGAACTTGTGAGGAGTTCAACAGTGAGCTGTGTGGAAATTATCTCCCTCTCTTTCTGTCCTTCAAACTTCAACACGTAAGCATGTGTTCCATTTGCACTGGTTTTTAAAAGGGGTTTGCTTATTGGGACTGTTGTGTACATTCGAAACAGCATAACTAAGTCTAATTTGGGTAGACTGAGTTCTGTAGGGGTTCTTTATTCTCCTTTACTTTTCACTGAGCAATCTTGTGAATAAATTGTTTATTATAAAACCTGGTAGTTAACCTAACTACCTCACTCCAGGTAATTGTTTTGGGAAGCATACAGTGAAAAAGTTCAACGTTATGGTCTAGGCTGCCCACTTAAGAATGTTTTCAGTGGTCTGGCCTAGTCCATAACAAATTGGGAGCTCTTTGCAGGATTTTAAACAGGGAGTGGTAGATGCTAGTGTCTTGATTTTGGGTTTGGTTGGGTCGGGTAGACAAAGTTTGGGATAGTAATGGCTTTTTCAGTCACCAGAAATGTTCTGGAAGTGGATGTGGTGATTTTGGAAGTCTTGCAAAACGTGAATAAGTCCAAACTGTAGGAGTTAGCAGACAAGCTGGGATTGGATCTACCAGCTTCTGTGAGGAAAGGAGAGATAATTACAGCAGTAGCTCAGCATTTAAACTTGCTGGAGAAACCATCAGAATCTATAGAGATGGCAAGAATTCAATTGCAAATGAAGCAGCTTGAGTTACAGGTGAGAGATAAGGAAAGAGCAGCAGAAATGAAACAGTTTTGAGTTACAATTAAAAGCAGAGAGAAAAAGAGTATAGAAAGAAAAAGAAGTGCGAGCTTTTGAACTTCAAAAACTGACACTTAGAAAGAAAACTTAGCTTAAAAGGCTGGAGATAAAGGCTGAATGTAACCTTAGCGAGGACTTACTGCAAACTCATGTGGAAGCGCAAAGTGTTAAAACAGCAAGCATAACAGTTGAAATGGCTATTCAATGAGTTGGTCCATAAAACTCTGTTTGGCTTCCAGAATCAATTTTAGTCCATGAGGGATAGAAATTGAGGCAAATAGAAATTCTCACATAGATCCCAGTGAAGGCCATAAAGCATAACTTGCCACAGGATTAACAAGCACTTTGGGGGGTGGGGTGCAAGTTAGTTCAGAAGCTCCAGTGTTTTCATTGTAATAAAGTGGGCCACACAAAATCAGCTGCTCGTTGGATGCTGCCTGAACTGCTGTGCTCTTCCAGCACCACTAATCCACACAAAATCAGTGTTAGTGGGCTAAAAGAAAGCCAGATACAGGAAAACCAGACAAGCCTGGAAGATTTGTTGGACTAGTAACAGAAAGCACAAGGGAAGTTAGACATCTGTCTCAGAGCGTACATGATCAGTAGTGCTGGAAACGCACAGCAGGTCAGGCAGCATCCGAGGAACAGGAAAACCGATATTTCGGGTAAAAGATGAAGGACTTTTCCCCGAAACGTCGGTTTTCCTGCTCCTCGGATGCTGCCTGACCTGCCGTGCTTTTCCAGCACCATTCTAATCCTGACTCTGATCTCCAGCATCTGCAGTCCTCACTTTCGCTAAGATGATCAGAGGTTAATTAAGGAGGAAATGCCAGATCTGCTTAAAACATATACATGCAAGGATAAAGATTATTCACACAGGCCAGGAGTAACAGGTAAAGAGGTTACAATATTAAGGGACATAGGATACTCTCAGTCTGTAATGCTGAAGGATGAGGAGATAGGCACTCCTGAGAGACTACTGCCAGAAAACATACTGGTTACAGGAATTCATGGTGAGACAAAAAGTGCTCAACTATGTAAAGTGAGGCTTGAGTCCAGAGAAGACTGGAGAATTTGTGATAGGAGTACTGGGCTGACTCTCAGCTCCAGGAATACAATTTGTCCTTGCAAATGATATAGCTGATTCACCGGTAGGCATGCTGCTTACGCTGGCTGAAAAGCCAGTGGAGACGCAGGCAACTGAAGATATGGAGAATGTTTATCCAGGAACTCTCTCCGATTGTGCCTCTGTGATCTTGTGATCATATAACCTGAAGCAGGAGGGATCAAAAGGCACAGATAAAGAAGCTGACATAGCATTATCCAAGAATTTTTTTGATAAGTGGCACAGAGAAGGAGCAAATAGGTAAACACGCAAGTATCAGGTTCCTAGCTCCTTGAAAGTAGAGTTGCAGGTAGATAGGATAGTGAAGGCGATGCTTGGTTTTTCCTTTATTGGTCAGAGTATTGAGTATAATGAGTTGGGAGGTCATGTTGCAGCTGCACAGGACGTTGGTTAGGCCACTTTTGGAATATTGCATGCAATTCTGGTCTCTCTCCTATCAGAAACTTGAAAGGATTCAGAAAAGATTTAGTGGGATGTTGCCAGGGTTGGAGGATTTCAGCTACAGGGAGAGGTTGAAAGGCTAGGGCTGTTTTCCCTGGAGCGCCGGAGGCTGAGGTTTATAAAATCATGAGAGGTATGGATAGGGTAAATAGACAAGGTCTTTTCCCTTTGGTGGGGGAGTCCAAACTAGAGGGCATAGTTTAGGGTGAGAGGGGAAAGACATAAGAGACCTAAGGGGCAGCTTTTTCATGCAGAGGGTGGTGAGTGTGTGGAATGAGCTACCAAAGGAAGTAGTTGAAGCTAGTAAAATTGCAACATTTAAATGGCATCTGGATGGGTATATGAATAGGAAGGAGTTGGAGGGATATGGGCTGGGTGCTGGCGGGTGGGACTAGATTTGTTTTGGATATCTGGTCAGAATGGATGAGTTAGACTGAAGGGTCTGTTTCTGTACTGTATATCTCGATGACTCTGCTAAGCTGATTGTTTTATGTTTTCATCTTTCTGCTGTAATTCTGTTATATCACAAGACATTTATAGAGGAGCGCGAATGCATCCCTGTGTGTATTACTTAACAAAACATGTCTTAATGAGGAAATGGAGACTTCAAGCAGATGAGAAATGGGCAGAGATTCATCAAATTGTTTTGCCAGTAGGGTAGAAAGGAGGTGCTGCAAGTGGCACATGGGCTACCACTTGAAGGTCACATAGGGGTGAGGGAAACACAGGTTAAATGCAATCACATTTTTACTGGCTTGGACTACACAATACACAAGGATGTAGTTTAATTTTGCCAGATGTGTCATATATGTCAGCTAATCAGAAAACCTGCACCTTTAATATCTATTCCAGCATTTGAGAAACATTTCACAAGAATCTTGATTGATTGCGTAGGTCCTCTACCTCAAACAAAAAGTGGGATTAAGTATTTATTAATAATAATGGATGCAGCGATCAGATTTGCAGAGGCAATCTCATTACGCAACGTCACAGCTAAAGGGGTAGTCGAAGAATTAGTTAATTTTTTTTTAAAAACTAGATACTGACTACCAATAAAGATCCAGTCAGATCAAAGGTTCAAACTTCAAATCCAAACTATTCGAGGTGGTTATGGATAACTTGGGATTAAAGCAATTCAAATCTACTGCGTACCATCCAGAACCGCAGGGAGCACTAGAGATGGCATCAAATATTAAAAGACCATGTTGAGGGTTTATGGTCAGGATTAAGGTCAGGATTATCCAGATGACTGGGATAAGGGAGCTCTGTTTGTACTTTTTGCAATCAGAGATTCAGTTCATTTGAATTAATTTTTTGGGCATGAAGTAAGAGGACCGTTAAAATAGATTAAATCAAAATGAATAAGTCAAAATTCAGAGACCACCCATTTGGACTGTGTGTCAAATTTTAGAGAATGATTAAATAGAGCTGGAGCGTTGGCTAGACTGCATTTAAAAAGTATCACTCATACAATGGAACAAGAAGTGGATATTAAAAAAAAACAAATTCGCAATTTTGCAACTGGGGATAAGGTGCTGGCATTACTTCCAGTAACAGGTGAGCCAGGTTTAGTGGACCTTATCAAATTGAGAAGAAATTGAGTAAGGTGAACTATTTGATAAGGACTCAAGATAGGAAGAAATCTCAGTGTGTCATGTGAATATGCTCAAATGGTATTTTGGTAGGAAAGAAAAGAGAGAGAGATGAGATGTTAAATGAATACAGCACAGAAGGAAGAACCAAGTTCACAGGATTCTGAATTGGATATGCCTCAAATCAAGTTGAACAATGAGTAAGTTGTCAAAAATTGGGATAAATTATTGAGTTACTTTCTACAAGGAAATCAAAATGACCTGAAAGGGTGATCACTATCACATGCAGAGATATGCGGAAATAAACTGGGAAGTACTAACCTAATTGTGCATGATGTAGATATAGGAGATGCCATTCTGATTAAGCAACATCCTTATGGGCATAACCCTCTAAAGTTGGCACAGGTTCTGAAGGAGATAGAGTGCATGCTCCAAGATGGCATAATTGAAGTGAGTTAGAGTGACTGGAGCTCACCCATGATCATGCTGCCAAAGCCAGATGGTACCCAATGGTTATGTGTGGACTATCGCAAAGTCAACGCCGTTACAAAAATTGATGCACATCCGATTCCAAGGTTGGAGGACTGTCGAAAAAGTGGGGCAAACACCTAAGTTGGACTTGCTCAGAGGCAACTGCAAGTACATCTGTTAGAGAGCGCAAAGGTGATTTCAACTTTCGTAATGCCAAATGGAACTGTATCAGTTCAAAATCATATCATTTGGTATGAAAAACGCTCTAGCTACTTTTTAAGAGACTGACTAATATGGTCATTGCCAGATTACCCAACTGCGTGGAGTATATGGACGAGCTGATGATTTTTAGTTACTCATGGAATGAACATTTACAGTATTTATCAGGCTTGTTCAATTGATTTTGGAAGGCTTGGTGGTAAACTTAGCTAAGTGAATTTGCCAAAACCCAAGTCACACTCCTGGGCCATGTTATTGGTCATGGACAAATAGCCCCATGGAATATGAGAACGAAAGTAAGTGGAGAATTTCCCACATATTCAATGAAAAAAGCAGTGAATTTTATTGCATATTTGAGCCGAGTCTTAGCTGTGTGGCTCCACTCAGCGAATTGTTAAAAAATGGCAAGAAGTTTCCGTGGACAGCGGACTGTCAAAAGGCATTTGACAGCTTAAAAACCATATTAACCACTGCCCCAGTATTAGCTACGCCTGATTATATGAAGCCTTTCAAGGTGGCTATCGATGCCAGTGATGCAGAAGGATAATGAGGGAATGGAAAGACCTATCGGGTTTTTTTCCAGGAAGCTGAATGTTCATCAACAGAAATATTCAACGGTAGAGAAAAAGACTTTAAGCTTGGTGTTGGCATTACAACATTTCAGTGTTTATATTACCAGCAATTCATCTGAGACAATTGTATACATTGATCATAACCCACTGACATTTGTGGAAAAACTTAAGGACAAAGATTCCAGTTTAGATGGAGCTTGTGGCAGCTATTCAATTTGACGATTGTGCACGCGACAGGTCACGAAAATGTGATTGCCGATGTCTCTAATGAAATACAGAGGCGTTTGGTGGCGGGTGCCACAGCCTGAATTCGCATGTAGTTGTGCATGCTTATAGTTAGTAAAAGTATGTGTGTTTTAACTACAAACTGGGTTTTTAAAAAGGGTTTTTTAAAAAATGAAGCCATCTTTTGATAGTGATGGCTCATTTCTTTAAAAAGGGGGAGGTGTCATGAAGTTGTTTTTTTTCCCCCAAAAGATGTTCCTTTTCTCAAGGATACTGGTCTCCTTGTTTTTCTTCAGAGGGGTAATAAAACAATCTGGGTGCCGATTAGACAATCTTGGTATAGAGATTAAAAGGTATTTTGTTTATATGTAAACAGATGAAACTTCAGGCCAAAAAGTGATCATGTTTAGAAGTGACCTGTATAATGAAAGGGGAGTGGTCAGCTCTCTAGCTGAGCAGTTCAGTGAGCAGTGTGGAAACTCTCTCTCTCTCTCTCTCTCTTTGCCCTTCTAACTTCAACCTGTTAACGTGTTCTATTTGTACTGGTTTTAAAGGGGGTTTGCTAATTGGGACTGTTGTGTGTATCTTCAGAACAGCATAATTAAGTCCAGTTTGGATAGATTGAGTTCTGCTGGGGTTCTTTATTCTCGTCTTTGTGATTCATTGTGTAATCTTGTGAATAAATTTTTGTCTGTTTTAAAACTTGGTAGTCAACCTAGCTACTTCACTCCAGATAATTTTCACTGTACACTTCCCGAAACAAAGTGCAACGTTATGGTCTGGGCTGCCTGCTTAAGCAGATTTTGAGTGGTCTGGACTAGTCAATAACAGAAGACATGGAGGAGATATTCAATGAATATTTCATGTCAGTTTTGTGATGAAGCTGTTCCTTTAACAAGGTTATGTTGTCCTTGGGTTTCTTTTCCCCCCAGAGAGGTTGTAAAAGACATATACTCCAAAAAGTTTAAGTTGAAGGGGTTTAGGGCCAGTTTGATCATACCTACCAGATACTGCCTCAGATAACAGGCTTTCAAGTTTCTGAAAAAAAAACACTTGGACAATAAAAGGGAAGTGGCTAGTTCTCCCAGCTCAGCTTTTCTCTGGTTTGGTTTTTAGCAGTAGTGCTGTTAAAACTGCTGAACCCAAAAGCAGGTCCTTGCTCATCTCTCTCTGACTTCTGTCATTTAAGAGCATGTGTTTGATTTTACCTTTTGTGCCAAGGGGTGTTTATGGGGATTGTTGCAAGTATGGGGAACAGCATCATTAAGTTGGGATAATCTGTTGGGTCTTTAGATAGGTTAAGTTGCTCTATATTCGGTTATCTTTTGTTTCCGTTTCATTTAGTAAATAAATTTTGTTTTGTTTAAACTTAACGGGTTTGACCAGCAATACCTCTCCTGGAATATCCACTTTACACCTGCTTAAAACAACTATCAAAGTTAGGGTCTGTGCTACATTCTTGAAATGTTTTGGTCCATAAACAGTTTTTACTGTGGAGAAAGAAATGGAGCCTAGAGAACTCCAGGAAATAAACAGATGTTTTAAAAAGTTCATATTACAGAAAATGGAGTGCTGGAGATCATAGAAAAAAAGGTGGATAAATCTCCATGACCTGATCTGGTGTATCCTGGGTTATTGGGGGAATGTAAGGAGATGGTTGCAGGGCTCCTTGCAGAAATAGATGTACCATCTTTAACTACAGGTAAGTTGCCAGATGACTGAACAGAGGCCAATGTTGCGCCTTTGATGAAGAAGGGATGTAAAGAAAAGCCTGGGATCTTTAGACCTGAGAGCCTGACTTTGGTGGCAGTCAAGGTGTTGGAAGGGATTTTGAAAGATCGGGTTTATACGCATATGGAGAAGCAAGGAATGATTTGGGATAGTCAGCATAGTTTTGAGAGACAGTAGTGTCTCAAACTTGATTGAGAATTTTTTTGGGGAAAGAAGCAAAGAGACTGACGAATAGAGCGGTACATCTTCTTTAGACTATAGTAAAGCCTTTGACAAGATTCTGCAATGACAGACTAATTGGTAAAGTTAGATCACATAGGATTCAGGGTGATCATACCAATTAGGTACAAAATTAGCTTAATTGGAGGAGATGGATGGTGGTGGAGAGTTTTCAGACTAGAGGCCTGCCACCAGCTGTGTTCCACAGGGCTCTGTGCTGGGTACATGTATGCTTGTTATTTATATAAATGATTTAGATAAGAATATAGAAGGCATGGTTAGTAGGTTTCTGGATGACCTCAAAATTGGTGGCATAGTAGACAGTGAAGGTTATCTAAGATTACAAAGAGATCTTGGTCAAATTGGTCAATGGGCTGAAAAATGGCAGAGAGAGTTTAATTTGGATAAATGAGAGGCATTGCATTTTTGGTAAAACAAGGTCAAGACTTAGGCTATTAAAAGCAGGGCCTTCGGAGTGTGGGGAACAGAGACTAGGAGTACAGGTACATAATTCTTTGAAGTTGTGTAACATTTAGACATTTAACACGCTTGCCTTCATGGTTCAGACATCTGAGTGTAGGGGTTGGGATGTTATGTTGAAGTTGCACGCAACACTGGAAAGGCCTCTTCTGGAGTACAGTGCCCAGTTCTGGTCACCAAGTTATAGGAAGGATATCATTAAGCTGAATAGAGTTCAGAAAAGATTTCCCAGGATACTGGCAGGAACGCAGGGGTTAAATTATAAAGGACAGGCTGGATAAGGTGGGATTCTGGATTAGTGGTGCTGGAAGAGCACAGCAGTCCAGGCAGCATCCGAGGAGCAGTAAAACTGATGTTTCGGAAAAAAGCCCTTCATCAGGAATACAGGCAGAGAGCCTGAAGCGTGGAGAGATAAGCTAGAAGAGGGTGGGGGTGGGGAAAAGTAGCATAGAGTACAATAGGTGAGTGGGGGAGGGGATGAAGGTGATAGGTGGGGGGGGGGGGGGGGCGGGGAAGGGTGGAGTGGATAGTTGGAAAAGAAGATAGGCAGGTAGGACAAGTCTTGGGGACAGTGTGGAGCTGGAAGTTGGGAACTGCAGTGAGATGGGGGAAGGGGAAATGAGGAAACGGTTGAAGTCCACATTGATGCCCTGGGGTTGAAGTGTTCCGAGGCGGAAGATGAGGTGTTCTTCCTCCATGCGTCTGGTGGTGAGGGAGCGACAGTGGAGGCAGCCTAGGACCTCCATGTCCTCGGCAGAGTGGGAGGGAGAGTTGAAACGTTGGGCCAGAGGGCGGTGTGGTTGATTGGTGCGGGTGTCCCAGAGATGTTCCCTAAAGCGCTCTGCTAGGAGGCGTCCAGTATCCCCAATGTAGAGGAGACTGCATCAGGAGCAACGGATACAATAAATGATATTGGTGGATGTGCAGGTAAAACTTTGATGGATGTGGAAGGCTCCTTTAGGGCCTTGGATGGAGGGAGAGGGAGGTGATGTGGGCACAGGTTTTGCAATTCCTGCGGTGGCAAGGGAAGGTGCCAGGATGGGGTGGGTTGAAGGGGGGGCGTGGACCTGACCAGGTAGTCACGGAGGGAATGGTCTTTGCAGAAGGCGGAAAGGGGTGTGGAGGGAAGTCTATCCCTGGTGGTGGGTCTGTTTGGAGGTGGCAGAAATGTTGGCAGAGGATTTGGTTTATGCGAAGGTTGGTAGGGTGGAAGGTGAGCACCAGGGGCGTTCTGTCTTTGTTATGGTTGGAGGGGTGGGGTCTGAGGGCAGAGGTGCCGGATGTGGACGAGATGCGTTGGAGGGTATCTTTAACCACGTGGGAAGGGAAATTGCGGTCTCTAAAGGAGGACGCCATCTGGTGAGTTCTGTGGTGGAACTGGTCCGCCTGGGAGCAGATATGGCAGAGGCAGAGGAATTGGGAATACGGGATGGCATTTTTGCAGGTGGTGGGGTGGGAAGGGGTGTAATCCAGGTAGCTGTGGGAGTCGGTGGGTTTGTAAAAAATGTCGGTATCAAGTCGGTCATCATTAATGGAGATGGAGAGATCTAGGAAGGGGAGGGAGGTGTCACAGATGGTCCAGGTAAATTTAAGGTCAGGGTGGAATGTGTTGGTGAAGTTGATGAATTGCTCAACCTTCTTATAAGAGCACGAGGTGGCGCCAATGCAGTCATCAATGTAGTGGAGGAAGAGGTGGGGAGTGGTGCTGGTGTAATTATGGAAGATCAACTGTTCTACGTAGCCAAAGAGACAGGCATAGCTGGGGCCCATACGGGTGCCCATGGCTACCCCTTTGTTCTGGGGTAAGTGGGAGGATTCGAAGGAGAAATTGTTAAGGGTGAGGACCAGTTTGGCCAAACGAATGTGTGTGTTGGTGGAAGGGTACTGTTGGGGACATCGGGAGAGGAAGAAACGGAGGGCTTGGAGGCCCTGATCATGGCAGATAGAGGTGTAGAGGGATTGGATATCCATGGTGAAGATGAGGCATTGGGGGCCGGGGAAACGGAAGTCTTGGAGGAGGTGGAGGGCATGGGTGGCGTCTTGAACGTATGTGGGAGTTCTTGGACTAGGGGGGATAGGACAGTGTCTAGGTAGGTAGAGATGAGTTCAGTGGGGCAGGAGCATGCTGAGACAATGGGTCGGCCAGGGTGGTCAGGCTTGAGGATCTTGGGAAGGATGTAGAACAGGGCAGTGCAGGGTTCCCGGACTATGGGGTTGGAAGCTGTGGGTGGGAGATCTCCTGAGGTGATGAGGTTTTGTATGGTCTGGGAGATGACGGTTTGGTGATGGGGGTCATGGTCGAGGGGGCTTCAGCGATGTAGAGGTCAGTGCGCCAGACCACCATTGTGCCCCCTTTATCTGCTGGCTTGATGGTGAGGTCAGGATTGGAGGGCTGCGCGTTGTGAGGGCAAGAGGTTAGAGTGGGGGAGGGGAGTAGACAGGTTGAGGCGGTTAATGTCCCGGTGGCAGTTGGAAATGAAGAGGTCGAGGGCGGGTAATAGGCCAGTGCGGGATGTCCAGGTGGATGCAGTGTACTGGAGGTGTGCGAAGGGATCGTTGGAAGGTGGGCGGTAGTCCTGATTGTGAAAGTAGGCTCGGAGGCGGAGGAAGAAGTGTTCGACGTCACAGCGTGTACTAAATTCATTGATGCGTGGACGGAGGGGGATGAAGGAGAGTCCTTTGCTGAGGACTGATCGTTCGTCCTCAGTGAGGGGAAGGTCTGGAGGGATGGTGAAAACTCAACAGGGCTGGGAGCTGGGATCTGGTGTGGGTGTGGAGCTGGGACTTTTGTCACTAGAGTGTAGGAGGTTAAGAAGTGACCTTATAGAGGTTTAAGGTCATGAGGGGTACAGATAAGGTGAATGACAGGTGTCTTTTCCCTAGGTGAGGGATTTCAAGATTGGGGGCATATTTTTTAAGGAGAGAGGAAAAAGATTTTTAAAAAAAGCAGCAGGGCAGTTCTTATATATAGACTGCTCATGTGTGGAATGCACTTGCAAAAGGATGCAGGTACAGTTACAATGTTTAAAAGACATTTGGATAAGTATATGAATAAGAAATGTTCGGAGGGATATGGGCCAAGCGCTGGCAGGTGGGGCTAGTTTAATTTGGGAACATGGTCAGTGTGCACTGGTTGGACTGAGGATCTGTATGACTGACTACAATTTCATCCTCCTTGGGGTAGAGGTTGGCAGATGGTAAACAGAAGTTGGCATCCTCTCCCATGTTTCACACAATACCACGAGATTCATTGATGTGAAGCCAATATTGAGAATTCTGAAGGCAACACTCTATCCACTGACTACCACATTACCATAATTTCTAACAGGCTTATCCAGATGGAGGGGTACATCTGAGAATTTGGCTGTAAAACATTGTCCAGTAGGTATGATTAAGTCATGCTGTGAGACAGCTCCCCCAACGTCATCCCAAGAAGTTGGCAAAAAGATTGTCACCAAGCCAGCAGATTGCATGAACTATTTTCATTTCTTGTCCTTAGGTCAAGGCTAAGTGGTATTGACTTATGACTTGTCCGCAATCAGCTGCAACCAAGTGGTTAGAGTCACATGCAGGCCAGACCATGTATGGATGGCAAATTTCCTAGAAATGGCGTTTTTATGACAACTGATGACAGCTCCAATTATTCAGAATAGATATGAATGACATTGATGCAGGAACTCAAGGTGTGATCACCAAGTTTGAGGATGACAAAAGCAATTTTAATGAGTGGGCAAAAACTTGGTAGATAGAATAAAGTGTGGGAACATGAAGTACTCTGCCTAGAATAATAAAACAGTTGAATATTATTTAAATGAAGACAGACTGCAAAAGCTCCCACACAGGTGGATTTGGGGGTATTCATATATGAATCACAATAAGCTAGCTTCCAAGTGGAGTAGGTAACAGGGAAGGCAAATGGTTGGTTTATATTTCAACGGGTATGGAATATTAAAATAGGCAAAACTACATAAGGCAATTGGTAGATCATACCTAGAATACTCTGAACAGTTTTGGGCCTCTTATTAAGGAAAGATACACTAACACAGTGGCAGTCCAGAAAAGGGTCACCAGGTTGATCTTGAGAAGGTTGGTCTTGTGCTCATTAAGAGTTTAGAATGACAGCTGACTTTATTGAAAGATAAATACATGACTCTTGCAACATCTCCTAAGTAAGTCAGACATAAGTAGAATCTGTGGATTATAAAAAAAAACTACAAGAGCTGTTGATTCTTGGTCATCAAGTAATTCAAGGTGGAGGTAGACAGACCTTTAAATCAGTAAAGGAATCAAGGTTTACAAGGATAAGGCAGAAAAGTGTAGTTGAGAATTATCAGATCAGCAATGGTCTCATTAAATGGCAGAATAGATACAATGGCCAAATGGCCTACTCCAGCTCCTTTATTTTATGGATGGCTGATAATTATACACCATTCCAAGGACTCTAGTGGTGCACTGATAGTGCCCCCACAGCTTGACCAGAAGACCAAAGTTCAAGTTCCACTTGCTCAAGAGCAGCATTGAACAGGTTGATTAAAATATCTATTGAAAGAACACGTAAAATGCTGATCGGCAAGAGAACAGGCTCAGTGGCCAAGTATTTTTTTGTTTACAATTCCTCCAATTTTACCAGCAACAGAATCTGTGGATCTTTGTTGTTAGGACAATCCTACGTATAATTGCCTTAAGTTCTAGGATTATCTGCAACCGAAGAAAAATATCCCAAATTTCAGATACATATATCCAATTATATTAAGATGGGTGGCTGCTAGTCTAGAAGTACGACCAGATTATTCAGAGATCAGATGACTGAGACTTCTACAGAAGACAAGTTTTACTCGTTAAGTACACCTTGTATGATTCTTGATAGTTCCAGCCAATTACATTATCGATTGTTATAATCGATTGATATTAGCTAACCGTTTTAATATGGTCAAAAACATCAAACTATTTGAACTAATATCACCAACTGTCACGCTATTCAAAATTCAATTACTGAGAATTTAAATTGACTCCATTGTTTACTTGAAACAAAAAGCAAAAGCATTACATATGCAGAGGCAGATAAACAAGATTATAACAGAAAAACACAAGCCCCAAGATGGCAGTTAACTTAAAATGATACCACTTTAAAAAAAACCATAATCAATGACTATTACTAAAGAGCATCTCAACTCCATAGAAAACATGGAAATACTGTTGGCCTGCATATTGCTCTTCAATGTTCTATTGTACAAGCTTAGATCACACTTTGCCATTAACTTCAAAGGCAAATCAGAATTAACTACAGCCACAAATCAAGTTGAGCAAGTCACAGTGAAAGATAACTGGCATTTCTGACCATCTAGCTGCACAACTATCAAAAGATTTGATTGCTGGTTCAAAGACGACATTCTAATTATTTCCACTAAAGGATGGATTTAGAAAATCTCCTATACAAATAAATAGACAAAAGTACTGCAGACGCTGGAAATTAGAGTCAAAGTGTGTGGTGCTGGAAAAGCACAGCAGGTCAGTCAGTACCCAGGGAGCAGGAAAATAGACGTTTTGGGCAAAAGCCCTTCATCAGGAAATCAAACAGGTTTTTGCCTGAAAAGTCTATTTTCCCGCTCCTGAGATGCTGCCTGAACTGCTGTGCTTTTCCAGCACCACATTCTTGACTATACAAATAACTGCCCAGCAGACTGCAAAACATTAATCTAAATTAGAGCGGTAAGTTAAACCTGCCAGTCATGAATTTCAACCTTTTACCAAACGAAATCCGATGCATTCTTCAAACATACTTCCTGGGTTAAGCAATTTTTTTTTCGAGGGGGTGGTACTACAGCCTAAGTAGTTCAAATACACCAAGATTTTAAAAAGCTAATAATTGGTACCATGTATGGTCATAGTTACCAGTGCTGTTACAGTGTGCAAACATTAGATAATAATATTAATATAATTTTATACTTTAAATGCATCAAGTTGTATAGGGAGAAAGTGGGTTTATGGCAGAGAGGAGAGCCATGATCATAGCAAGTGGCAGAGCAAATGGCAGCGCACCTCTGCTCCTAGTTTCTATGCTATAATTTCAAATTGAAATCTCCCACCATTGTTACAACCCTGATGTGACACAAACATGAAGGACCAGACAACTGACATACTGGAAGATGAACAATACAGTGCAACTCAGTAAACTTAATCAAATTCAAGGAGGGCAAAGGGAAGCAACGTAGGGAAAATGAAACACTAGTAACCAGTATTGATTTGTGTCGTCATGAGGTGCATTTGGCAATTAATAGTAGATGTATTCACCACCTAATTATAAACAAATCCCTAAAAACCATTAGGAATTCTATTGGATCATCCAATTACCAACTGAAAAACATAAACAATGCCTATCTCAATGACCGTGAAGCTCTTTAAAAGGTTAGAGATGAAGTGTTTAAAAAAATTATTTGCAGGAAGAATATCCCAGTTTATGGAAACCAGACAGTTTACAATCACACTCAAATTATTTCAGCAAAATGAAAGTGATGCAGCCAATTTAACTTCAATAACAAAAAGATATTGAGTATACTATCAAATGACAAAGAACTGGTTCGATAGCAATACAGAAACATAATAGGATTGTTTGGAGTTGAATCACTGATAGGCTTCTACAACACTGGTACCAAACATTGTACAAAGAACACTTATGAAAGTAGTTTACTCAGAATTGAAAGCCTAATGCTTAATATTTTAAAATGAAACTACAAATTATGTTGAACCATATATCCAATCACAACCCATAGAAAGCTACTGAGGCTGAAAGAGTTTATTATACATGTAACCAGTTTAGTTAATACATACAAAAAGTTTTGCACTAACCCCACTGTATACAAATATAATACATTTGTCACTGTGGAACACTTACTGAAATTTATACATTCCAAATTACAAACTTAACATCTAAGGAATCAGGCTTTTAAAAGCAAAGTCCTCTAATCAGTTTGCTTCATGAAATAAAAATCAGTCTGTGCGCCAACATTTTTCTTTAAAAAGTAAGGACTTAACAGTTACATTTTAGCTGTTATGAATAGATCATAACAGATGTGTTTAACCATTTAATCTCCAGGCTACTGCTTCCATTCTCAAATTATAAGTTTGTAGAATTCTAGCACTACACGAATGTTGTTATGTATCTAAAACCTCCATGTATTTGGAAATGGGTTATCAGGCTTTCAGATAAAATCGGTAAAAGTCATCTGGTTATCCAAGTAACTACACAGAAATCAAATAAAATTGCACAAATCAGCACTTACTCAGGTATTGCAATTGTGAATATCTACCAAGAAAAATAACCGATCAATAATGTTATTGAGCTTTCCAGCAAAAATAGCCTGTTCACCTAAACAGCTAACTTTTAAAACAGAAAAATAGCTTAGATCTAAAATCGATGTGAAATGATTCATTAATTTTTCTGGTAAGACAAGCACTGACAAAAAGATCTAAGACTGCAGACATGTACAGGTCTTTTTGCAATAAAGTCAGAAATCAAAGACATTAGTCCTTCACGAGATGTTCAAGGAGAAGCTAATTAGAAACGAAAACAACTGAGGAATTAAACATATCATTTGAGTAATTTTTCCATTTAAAGTTGTCGTAATATAAGAATGTTGTGGATGTATGCCCCTAAAATTGCACAACTTCCAAGGCTTTCTTCAGGATTAATTAATTTTCTACACACTTCAATTTCCCAAAAAGCGTTTGTGAAACTGGGGAAAGTATTACACAAGCCACTGCCTTATACATGCATTTGGCTGTACATTCATCTCTAGCCAAATTGCCATAATTGGAGTTTGACTAATCCCAATCCAATTAACAAAAACTTAAGTTGCATAAAGGCAATTACGTTGGAATCTGACTTCACTAATAGTGAAACTACTGGAAAGAATCATACAAGATATGGTATGCACTTGTAGAATTCATTCAGAACAATTAGTTTGGTATATATAGAACTTTGCTGAAAATGTGTTGCTGAAAAAGCACAGGTCAGGCAGCATCCAAGGAGCAGGAGAAATCAACGTTTTGGGCATGAGCCCTTCTTCAGGAATGAGGAAAGTGTGTCCAGCAGGCTAAGATAAAAGGTAGGGAGGAGGGACGTTAGAAATGCGATAGGTGGAAGGAGGCCAAGGTGAGGGTGATAGGCCGGAGTGGGGGTGGGCGTGGAGAGGTCAGGAAGAAGATTGCAGGTTTGGAAGGCGGTGCTGAATTAGAGGGATTTGACTGACACAAGGTGGGGGGGGGGGAAAAAAGAGAGGAAACTGGAGAAATCTGAGTTCATCCCTTGTGACTGGACGGTTCCTAGGTGGAAGAGGAAGCGTTCTTCCTCCAACAGTCGTGTTGCTATGGTCTGGCGATGGAGGAGTCCTTGGTGGAGTGGGAGGGGGAGTTGAAGTGTTGAGACATGGGGTGGTTGGGTTGGTTGGTCCGGTGTCCCAGAGGTGTTCTCTGAAACGTTCTGCAAGTAGGCGGCCTGTCTCCCCAATATAGAGGAGGCCACATCGGGTGCAGCGGATGCAATAAATGATGTGTGTGGAGGTGCAGGTGAATTTGTGGCGGATATGGAAGGATCCCTTGGGGCCTTGGAGGGAAGCAAGGTGTGTGCGGGGGGGGGCGGGGGGGGGGGGGGGGGGTGTGTGTGGTGGGAGGAGGAGGTGTGGGCGCAAGTTTTGCATTTCTTGCGGTTGCAGGGGAAGGTGCCAGGAGTGGAGGTTGGGTTGGTGGGGGGTGTGGACCTGACAAGGAAGTCACGGAGGGAGTGGTCTTTGTGGAACGCTGATAGGGGAGGGGAGGGAAATATATCCCTGGTGGTGGGGTCCGTTTGGAGGTGGCTGAAATGATGGCGGATGATACACTGTATATGGAGGTTGGTGGGGTGGTAGGTGAGGACTAGTGGGGTTCAGTCCTGGTGGCGGGGCTCAAGGGCGGAGGAGCAGGAAGTGGAGGAGATACAGTGGAGGGCATCGTCGATCACGTCTGGGGGGAAATTGCAGTCTTTGAAGGAGGAGGCCATCTGCATTGTACGGTATAGGAACTGGTCCTCCTGGGAGCAGATGCGGCGGAGACGAAGGAATTGGGAATATGGGATGGCGTTTTTACAGGGGGCAGGGTGGGAGGAGGTGTAGTCTAGGTAGCTGTGGGAGTCTGTCGGTTTATAGTAAATGTCCGTGTTGATTCGGTCACCCGAGATGGAAATGAAAAGGTCTAGGAAGGGGAGGGAGGAGTCTGAGACGGTCCAGGTGAATTTGAGGTCAGGGTGGAAGGTGTTGGTAAAGTGGATGAACTGTTCAACCTCCTCGTAGGAGCACGAGGCAGCAGCGATACAGTCATATATAGAACTTTCCTTATTGAACTAGCAGGGTTCTTTAAAAGTGGCTCAGGTAAGAGACTGATTGACGTTACGTATCTACACTTAAAGAGCGGTCAGTAAATCACCGCATAAACATTGCTACTGCAAAAGAAATAACAGGAGTATAGGAAAACTTCAAAGTGACTACAGAATCTAGATTCAAAAGGCAACACAAACACCAAAATTGAACGAAGGAATTATTTCAAAATAAAACAAAAAAAATTCTGATCAAGAATGCACTACCTGAAAAAGGTGGCTGGACCAAAATTTTATAATAACTTACAATTATTTTTACAATTTACTTCTAAAATGGAAAGATTGCTTGGGGCTAATGGGAAAGCAACAAACTCCCAAAGACCTTTCAAACAGCTGATAGGCTGAATGTCTCCCTTTTGTGCTATATCATTCTATAATTAAATAAAAATAGTGCAGTGTCATGCACACAAATTATGAAACTGCAGGTAGGTTTATGCACCTAAGTTATAAACAAGGGAAAGACCTAGCAGTGAAATAACTTGGTCATTTCCTCAAAAGGCATATAATGTAGAATAGCAGCACAGAAGTATTTTTTGATACTTTAATAAAATAAAAAATAGAAAAGCTTTACAGACTACTTACATACTACCTTCAGTTTTAGCCCCTGTATAAGATGAGAATAGTAAAGCTAAAAATGGTAGTGTTATGGAGGATAACCAGAGTAAAAACAAATCTTGAGATAAGAATATGCACCAAGAGCTAGATACTTCAGAGAAGCAGAGTTCGAGGGGATAGATTTGAGATTTTGAAAATGACAGTTCAATTGCATACAGTTAAATCATACTACACGAAATAGAGGGGACTGGAAGCCATGCCTAGAAAATCCTTAAGTAAAGAATAAGACAAGACGCGGTAAACAAACATCAAGATGGGTGCCCAGCAATGAGATCCTAATCATTCAAATGGGATCTTGAGAGATTCATTGGAGAAAGGGGATATTTCCACTTACAGAACAAGTTGCTTTTTACCTGTGTGACTAGAACGTTAACATGCTAATGCCAAATCTCCAGGAGTTTACCTGAGGAGGACCTCTCAAAGTTGGAAAGAAATGCTCCAGTCTTTCTCAGAATTTGCTGTAACTTGTTTTCTCTATTGGTAGAGAGGTCAGATCAAGATTGAAAGAATGAAGCACATAGCGACGTGCTTTACCGATTAAGTCAGTTTTGTGGCTGAAGGCACCTGTCTCTTTTCTGAATGGTCACATTCAGATGTTTATTATCACTTCACATGCAATGAAGTGATAATTTGTATTAATAATGAAATTTACAAGAAAAAAAATGTGAACTGGCAGCCACTCCAAAACTTCACCTAACATTGACCATAGTTACCCTCACTTTACAATTGTTAATACTTTCAGACATGACGGAGGAACATGAAGTAAAAGTGAATTCGTTAATGAGTTCACGTAAGGAATCAAAATCTAACAAGCCACAGAAAATCAAATCAGTAACAGTTCTTTTAAAAAAAAACTCTATGCAGGTCACAGCAGCAATTTCTCAGCATGTAAATCTCCAGCTCAAAATCAGTATTGAAGGCAGGTTAAACTGGGAAGTTTTTTTTCTGAAAAAAAGTACTTTCATTTTTGTAACGTAATCAAATTATATGGTCTGGTGCAAGTAGTCAACACAGTCGAAGACAAACAATGGACTGTCAGTACAGAATTGTAGTATTGCTGATAAAAAGGCATATTTTGTCAAAGGTTTTCATTTTGCATTCATCAGGGTAATTTGCAAATTGCTCACGTAAGAGAAATCAACATTTTTACTGTATGATAGAAGAGTGCTGATTGGTCGGTAAGTAGATAGATTGATACATTCTTTATGGTTGTGCCTCCACCAATTAAATTAACTGTCAGGCTTTAAATTTTAAACTATGCAGATTGACTAGTAAAGGCATTTCCCTAAGAAATGAACCAGAGAATCGCTGTCACCTATTCTGTTCAAATGAAACAAATATCTTTTCTGTGAGTCATTAAAAAGGATGCTGTTGCCAAGCTAAAAATCAATTGCGCCCATCACACAAATGGACAATGGCAATATATGAACTTCAGTACCAGTGTGATGCTAGGTATGTGGTCTATATATCCTGACAACTCACTGATCTTATTAAACAGCATATCCCTTTGGCTGATCACAAGGTGCTTGCCCATGCCCAAAGCACCCACATTTCCAAAAGTGTCCAACTTTGGATGTTATTCCACAATCGAACAATGTTTGTTAAATAATTGCAAGGAAAGAATTATGTTAGGATCAGTCAGGCTCAGTGTGCTATGTGCATACATTCCAGAAGCAAAAATATATGGAATACGGTTTCTTTTGCAGACAGAATACTGTCTATTTCAACTCAACAAAATTATGACAGCCATCCTTGGTTCATTTTTCAGGCCAGTGGCTTGACCAAATTGGAATCAATCTTGTTTAAAATGTAAACAAACCTGGCAGTTAACCATTAGCCATCACATAACTAGTGTATTCTCCAAGGCAACACTTCCAACAATCCAAGTCTACTTGCCGACTGGTTAGCACTATCCTTTAAGACAGTATGATAATGTTTTACATTCAAATTACAAAACGTCCTAATGAGTACAAGATGAAAACTTCAAAGTACCTTTTTTCAGAAATATATAGAAATAGGTCCATACTATCAGAAATGAACATTTAAAAAAACGATTCAACTGAAAGTGTAAGAAACTTTTAAAGTACAAAATGTTTTTAACTAATTTAAATTGAAACCACGTTAAAAGAAAATCAAGATCAAACTGTGTTTTAACACTCAATACTACTGCTAAACTAAAACGGTTTATGCAACTCATTCAAAAGTTAGAACGGAAGATTTTGTCAATACTTTCATTTTTGAGACACCCAATTCCTTTATTATGGGTGGAAATCTGAGAGGAACTCCAAATACTGTATAATTTGATTTTAGAAAGACCAACTGTTTGGCAAGAAATAACCACTGTTTTGGGGTACTGAAGACCAGTGCAATCCAGGCTGACAATTTAGTGCATCTCCAAAAGCACCTTTTTGGCCTTAGGCTGATAGGGAAGTGAAAATTTTTGAGATTACAATAACTCCAAGTAAACGATAAGTATTTTGATAGTAGTTGTTTAACATCTTTTGTTAACCCATTATAAACTGATTTTAGCATTCCTGGAAGACAGCTAATGTTGCATCTGATTTCAACATGACGACATTAAACAGAATGAAAGAAATTACTGTACTAAAGAACAGTTTCTTATTCACCTCTTCAAGTGTTTACACACACACGCGCCATCATAAATATCATTTGATTTAGTTGACAGGAGTAAGCAGGATTGTGGATGGAGTCAGGGATTTCTCCTTCAATTGCATCCAAGCAATTAAAATTTCCAGTAGCTGTTAAATTATAGTTTGCATAAGCAACAGGTAAAAAAAAGTCTGAAGCAGTATTTTAAATCCTAGAATAGAAAGATTTGCACATCTTCAATACCAGGAACTATAACTGTCAACTGCACCAATTTTCCAATTTTGCACAACATACATATTGTGCATTGATATAAATGCTTACTTTTCAATTATTCTTACAAAAATAAAATGGTTGATTTTTTTTTGCTTTATTTATTATTCCAGAACTCCATGGATTTTACAGCATGGTCACATTTTAAGATGTATAGTACTACATTCACAAGGAGTTAACCCAACTTGCTTAACAGTGATGTTTTATGTGGTTGCTGTTCTATGCTACATAGCCCGAAGCAATTACTTCAATATAAAGGTTCAAAACAAAAGATATTACATAAGAAAAACAAAATTCAAGATCTACATCACAATAAAAAACAGTGTCAGGTAACAGCAGATAAAACTCAACTGATATTTTTAAATCACCAGATTTCCGTATGCCTTAAATTGTCACAGAAGGGAATGATCTATTGTTACAATTCAGAAAGTCTAAAATCTGCTGTGGACTTTGTTTGCATCATAATTACCCCTTTGATTTCCTCTACCAAAACCACCAGGTGTACTACTCACACCAACACCTGCCATGGGCTGTTGAGGAGTAGCCTCAGGTGCTGGAGTTCCACTCAGGTTTCCCCTATTGATCATAGGAGGAGAACCCATCTGTCCAGGACCTCCCTGGGGAAATCTATCATTGCGCTATTGTCCATTCAGATAGCGATTGTGTTTTATATAAAATGTCCATAACATGTTCCATTGTAGGAACGGACCAAAAGGTGGCAATTTTATGAATTGATTGGCGACATCCCCGTATCGGTGTCATGAAGTTTGGCAGGCAGTCCAGCAGTACCAGGAACATACAAAAAGGAGATAGAAAGGAGCAATTACATTAGTTAACGTATAGATCAACGATGCTTTGAATTATGCAAAATCATTTATATTTCACCACCTACTTTTACGATGACAACAAATGACAACCATAACACAAAACATTTGGAGCAATCATTGTAAGAACCTCAAACTGATAAAAACTAATTACGTAATTCATCACCATAGACTACATTTTTGAATAATAAATGTAATTTTCTCTGCATTTTAAAGGCTTGGGTTAACGTGAAAGCCATATTTATGGCAAAAACAAATAGCTAAAAAACTCCCATGGGAAATTTCAAAACAAAGTTTGAAAGTTATAATTATGCAAACAAACAATCAAGGCATCATCACACCTCAATATGCAAGAGGGTAAAAGGGCAAGCTGCAAGTTTAAAATTACCCCTTTATCTTACAACTGCACCAGTTCCACATTCATTAACACAACTTTATTTTTAAATTAACACCTCATTGATCTCTTACCACTAGTTTCCCAGTCATCTGGTTTACATGATGTTAATCTTGGTCTGCTGCTAAGACTGCAACATCCTCCAAAACTTAACATTTGCTTGATGCTTTAGACAAATCACAGGACAATAATGGTTTATTTTTGCTTGTCATTTAAATAGAGCAGGGGCATTCTTTTGAAGGGTGTAACAAATAGGAAGTGTGTACCATATAGTTCAATTACTTCATTAACATATTCAAGCTTCACTTGTAGAAGTCAATGGCTCATACCATTTTCACCATATATCCTGCTCTTCAAACTTTTGAGCAGGCCTCACAACTCATTTATTGTTCCTCCTGCACCCTACTACCAGTTACACATCTTCAGCATTTTGACCATCTCCACTCTCCAGCTATCCTTGCAATTCCCACCACCCCCAGTTGCTTCTCCCAGTAGGGCAGATTTCGCTTGTCCTATATTTCATCCTCCCATCAGTCCTTGGTCCAACTCATTCTTCAGATCTTATTTTCTTGAATTTCCTCACCTCCCATTTCTCACTTCTATTTTTCTGCCTACTCCTGCAAAAACATCTGTAAAAAAAGTGGACGAAGAAATCACAAACAGGCATTTTAATTGTGCTTTGATTTTTCAGTCTTGGGAGGAAGCAGATGCAGCCAAGGAGCTGACATACCTTGGTTCAGTTACTCTGTGCAAACTCAGAATTTAGTGGGTTTCTTTAACTGCAAAACAACCTTTCTAGCCCCAGCAGAGACAGCAGTGAATAAGAATAGTTCCCTGAGTGAGGCACTCCCTTCTCAGAGACCATCAGGAAATTAAACTCCCCAATTCTAAATGGGTTGAATAAACCCAATCCCAGCAATACTACTTTTCTCAGAATCTACTTTACCAGCTTAATAGTAAAAGTTTCAACTGAAGAAGAGTGCTTCTGGAAGTGGAAATGAAGTGAACCCTGATGTATTACCAGAGCTATAGTACTGCTTCATTCCTTACCAGTAGATTTTTGGGAAACTCATCTTGAAACTAAAAAGATGTATTGTGAATAATTTGGAAGATGCAGACATGCAAATGTTGAGCAAAACATATCAAAGGTGTACCATTTTGATATGATAATGCACTAAAATATTGTTTTTAAAACTGAAAAAGTAAACACTGAACAATCCCAAAACAATAGTAACTTATTTTTGCATTATCTGTATTAAGTCACATCACAAAATGAACTTCCAATGTATAAATTTATGGTGGATACAAACTAATACAAAGCAAAACATTAATTTTGTTCTTAGTTGCAACAAAAGACACAAAATATAGTGAAAATAAAGCATATCCATCTATTAGCGTACCCACTGTCAAATATGTTGCATACTAACAGAAATAAGTGGATGCACGCTATTTTCTCATGGGATAAAAACTATTTGAACAGCCTGTTGCCTGCAAATGCTTTGGTCTCTCAGCAATTTTAAAAACCTAAATCAACTCTTCTTCTGGTTAATGCTTCAATTCTGGGTGGGGAAGGGGCTTTATAAAATTAATTCCATCCCTGTACCAAGGGGAAAGAAAATAATTATTTTTAAAAATGAATTTCAGCAATTAAAACAGAATGGAAGGCAACACAATTGAAATAGGAAGATATTGGCAAAACGTTCAACTGCAAAAGGAGATTTTGATCTTTCATTGCAAGTTGTGAAATCAATCTCCATCATATTAGAACAGTTTCTGATGGTAGAGATGGTATCTCAATGTAATCATACCTAGTTCCATCTCCAAAAGAAAACGGCCCTAGCTACAGTTCACACCTTTTAGAGGTTAAAATCCATAAACATGTTAGTTAATATTACTTCAGAACATTTAAGTTTCTGATAAACTCAAATGTCATCATTTTAACTTGGCACACTGACAAATGTAAAAGTTTTCATTTCATTTTACATACCAAATTCAGACTTACAATTCAAGTTTAATGAAAAGCAAGGATAGAATTTTTTTTCTTCCCTCTCATGATTTGAACAAAACCAAATCTAACAGTAAACCTGGACATGTAATATTCCCAAAAGACTGCTGTGCATGATTGAAAATATGACTATAATTAGATTCAGGAGTAGGGGAGCCCAAGAGGTTGTGCACATTGAAAGGAAATAAAGTTGGTAACAGGAATTAGGAAAATTGGCACGAGAAGTTGAATGAGAGGCAAAATGAAGGCTGACATCAAACATACAATGCAGAGAGTGATGTCAAAACAATAGAATATTGAACACTATACAAATACTCACAGCAATCACAACAAGAAATGACTTATAGGAAAAAATAAAGGCAAATGCATATGATCTAACAGGAAAGATGGCTACAGGGTGACCAAGACTGTGAACTGAACATTCAAGGATACTCAACATTTGGAGAAACAGGAAAAAAAGAGGAAAAGGAGGGGAACGAATGCTAGTAATAGGGTAGGCATCAGTACATTACTAAAAGGAGGATTTCTGGTCAGAAGACCAAAATGTGGAATCTGTTTGGGCAGAGTTAAGAAAAAAAGAGAGGGCAAACATTTGTAAGATTTATTTACAAGCTACTAAACAGTAATGGTAATGTGGTCCATTGTATTAATGAGAAGATTAGAGAAGCATGTCGCATGGGTGAAACAATAATGGATCGTTTCAATCTCCTAAAAGACTGGGTAAACCTAATGAGTACTAATGTTATGGAGAATGAGTTTCTGAAGTATGTTAAAATGATTTCTTAAATACCATGTTGAGAAACCAAATAGAGAACAGGCTATTTTGGGGAAAATAGCCTTTACTGATGAGCAACCACATGGAGGAAGAACATTACAATCTATTTGAAAGTGAGGTTCATTCTAAATGAAGGAAACTATCAAGTATGAGGGACAAACTGGCTGAGGTGGATTGGGAAAATACATTGAAAGATATAATGGCACACAGGCAATGGATCATATTTAGCAAATACTACATGGCATACAGCAACACACTATCTTTATAGGCACAATCTCCCATAAAAAGTCAATTGTAGCTCAAAAACAGGAGTAAATGTTAAAGGCAGTCCATAATGTTGCCAAAAATAACAATAATCCTGATGTTTTTGCCACAAGGAAGACAAAGAAATTGATAAAAGGAAGAAAAGACCATTAATGTAAACTAACAAATACACTGTAAAAGCTTCTATAGGTACGTGAAAGAAAACATTTGGTCGATATAAATGTGGGTGCATTATAGGCTGAGGCAGGAGAATGTTTAATGGAAAACAGAGAAGTAGGAGAAATGTTAAAAGATTACTTTGGTGATCTCTTCAAAGAGAAAGATACATGAAATTCATAATTAGGAGGTTAAAAGAATGACAAAGAATGAGGAATTTAAGGAAATTAGTAAGAACCTTCTGCTAGGAGAACTTAATGGGGTTGAAAACTATGACCCTATAAGTCTCTGGCTCTGAGACCTCTTTCAACACTATGACGCAGGTTATCTTTGGAGGTAATGGATGCATTTTTAGAATGGCTCCTGCTTATTGGTAAGCCACAAATGTCACCCCACTATTTATAAAACAAAAAAAAGAGAGAAAATGGGCAACTACAGTTTAGTTAGCTTTAGTAGCAGGAAAACTGATGGAATCCATTGTAAAGGATGAGATAAACGGATACTTGAATCATAGTCATCTGATTGGGTATAGTCAGCACAAAGAGTGGGAATAGCATTTGACAAACTTGGACTTTAAAATTGTTACTGATAGATATGGCAGAGAACTGTCAGTGAATGTAGTACACTTGGATTTTCAGAAGGCTTTTGAGAAAAGCACCCCACGGGAGAGAAGTTAGCAATACTGAAGCTAATTTGGAAAGGAAGTAATATACACGCACAGACTAAATATTGGCTTAAACCGGAAGAAAACAAAGAAATAAATGGGTTGCCCAAACTTGGCAGTTCAGTATTTGCAATCCCAGCTGCTCATAATATACATCAACAATCTGGATGTGGAATTAAATATACTTTTCAAGTTTATGAATGACACAAGTTTAAGTGGGAATATATATGTTGTAAGGAACATATAAAGTGACTTTAAAAAGTTTTTTTAAAAGAGACTTTGTGTACAAGAATATAGCAGATGGAATACAATGTGGAAAAATGTGAGATCATCTACTTCAGTGAGAAGAAGAAATGCTTATTGCTTAAAAGAACGAATTTAGGAAGTGTAGATGAATAAAGGGACCTAGGCGAACTTGTCAATTAGCCACTAAAAGCTAATACCCATGTGCAGCAGACAATCAGGAAGCTAAGGTATGGAAGGTTTCAGTACAAGAGCAGCAAACCTTGCTTCAAATGGACACTAACTTGGTTAGACAGAACCTGGCTGTAGCATTTTTGGTCCTCCTGCCTTAAAAAGATGCTATTATTGCCAGACAGACAATGCACCAAAGGTCTACCAGATTTCTTCTGTGATAGCAGAACTATCCTTTGGAGACAGATAGTGAATACAGCCTAAGAGTTTTGAAAAATGAGGGTAATCACATCTAATCTTAAACGTCAGACAGGACAGGAAGAATAGCTAGAGCAAGGTTTTTCTCTGGATGGGAAGTCAAGAACTAGGGGACATGATTTCAAAATAAAGGAAAAGCTACTTATGAGATGGAAAATTGTTTTTACTCAACATTGTGAATATTCAGAATTCTCTGCCCCAGACGGCTAAGGAGGTTCAGTCATCGAGTATGTTTAATACAGAGATTAACCAATTATGTAGAAGGATATTGGGAAATTGCAAGGAAAAAGGCATTCAAGTAGTTGGTCAACTATGAATTATGTATTGAATTTTGGAACAGGCTGAACAGGCCGATTGGCATATACTTATTCCTACAATTATTGGTTTAATCAACTTTGTACAACATAAGGATACACACTATTTGTGTGTGTAAATTTCAGTTTAATCTCCAAAAGATATGTTTACACTCTCAGAAGGCTTGGCACATTACACAAAGTGCACCCATTTATTCACAGCAAAAGTTCAAGTGTCATAATTTGAAACTTAGCCGAGAAAACTTGAAATGCTTCACAATAACGTTTCAATTCTATGCTTGTTTTGTGTATGTCTCACATGAGCCCATGCTTAAATGTTATCCAAATGCTTCAAAAATGGCATTAGATTTTACCTCACCTTACCCCTGAATTAAATGGAAAACATTACCAAAATTATCAATTTAATTTGCCCAAGGCCTATCAGAATATATAAAAGGAGTCATTTATTGTTGTTTACTTTAATTATTGCTATAAAAAAAAGGTAAAAATTAATCCTAATTACTTGCTTATTAAAATTTATAATCCATATTCACCCGTGTATCAAAAACATAGATGTGCCAAGCTTTCTTCTACACTCACCACATACCAATAATATCCAATTTCAATGCATCCAAATTCCTTTTACAATTTCAGAACTATATAATTTCTATCTTACCGCTTTGAATCCACCATTCATTTCATCATACACATTATAAACTCTGATCTATTTTAGTTCATCAGAATACTCATCATCCAAATTGAGGTTTATCTAAAAAAAACACTGACACTGAACTGCTCTGATGATCCAGTTTTGTTTTTTAAAAACCTTTGACTTTTGCAAAGTTGAAACTACACAAATGGAAAACTATGCTACAAGATATGATCAAAGCTTTCTAAAGTATGAAGAACCTTGAAAAAAAGATTGTGCCAGTCGAAGTGCTAGTGTAAACATACCTTATATTACTTAGAAAATAAGCCAATAAATATCAGACATTTTAATACATTACCATTGTTCCACTGTTGTCTCCCAGCATGGGTGTTCCCAAGCTTGCAGTCCCTTCTGGCCCAATGGCTGGGACAGGTCCCATTGTAGCACCAGGCATAGGTCCACGGTTGTTCATGTTCATACCCATAAGTGGAGCAGGACCTTGGTTGCCAGCAGGAGCCGGGCTATACGCATCTATGCAAAATAGTGGGTACTTAGATCTAGCCTAAATCTAATTATGCTTCCAAGGCAATTAATTGGATTGAATATTTGTAGAAATTTAGTAAATAATATAAAAACATGCTTATATAATAGACGGACCATGCAAGGCAACTGCTATCTGAGTAATAGCCTGCAAAAATTGTTCTTTGGGACTGTACAAATTGTATCATACATGTGTGTGTTTAGAGACACACACACACACACACACACACACACACACACCAAAAAGCAACATCTTTGCTTCATTAAACAAGATCCCTGCAACAAGAATAAAAATGGTCAACGAAAATATATTGTAATCATTTACAAAAGTGGAAATATCCACAAATCAAAACTGGGAAAAAAAAATTACAAATTGCTAACAGTCCAAAGAATGAGTATTCACAATATAAGCAAATATCCAGTACTTATGCATTTTTCCAAGTATGTCTTAGGCACAAGATTATATTTTCAAATTGAAACAAGTCTATTCAATTAATTTGGAATATTTTTCACAAACGTAAACAAATGTTGCCACTTCTCTTCTTCACAGAAATTATAAAATCTCTAGTTCTACAGGTTCCCAATTAGAAAGATTTCTGACACTACTTGACAAACAATGCAATTATGTATAAATCCTAGCTTTTGAATTACAAATGTTTTCTCAAGTTCAGTGTAAATTTATTTTGCTGTGGCTTACATCCATATAAAGAAGTGAGAGGGAACAAATCAACTGATAGAATGTTGTATGTATTATTTTTTCACTTCCAAACCCAAGAATAGATTAATTTTGAAAGCACATTAGTTATAGCTAATAATCTAATGCTTTTGCATCACATTACAAGCTGTAAAAATCTGCACAAGCCTATTCCAACTGAAAACAAATCTAAATATCACCTTGCCCATTTTAATAGATCTCTTTCTGATGTTTTTGTTTGAGAGCAAACATTTGAAAGGACAAAAATCATAACAAAATATGTAGGATATTTAAAACATCCAGGTATGACCTAGTTCCAAGTCATGTTACTATCTCAAATCGTACCATGGCAACTTGAAACAAAGGGCAAAAGCGAAAATTGAAAGTAACTACAGTTAAGCTTATCTTCACTGCAGATTTGCATTCACGCTCTTAAACTAAGTTCATTTAATAAAATATCATTCCTGTGTCACTCACTCAATGTTCGCTATCTTAAAACATTATTTGTTCAAATGCCACATCTTAAAGTTGTTTCAAAATAAAGAAAATACTGTTTCATAATGTGTTTTGAGGACATATAACCACTGAATTTTAAAAAAATTCATTTTATTCCATTAGTACCTGCAATTTCCATTTGATGGGTTAATAAAAGCACATTACCCAAGTATAACCGCTTAATGGTGCTAGCTTTATGGCATTCAGACTAGCCAATAAAAGTAAGTTCACACAGAATAGGTACTGCACATAAGTTTGCCCACATGTCCATGCTGACCCTCTACAAAAGCAAAATTAGCCCATCCCAATCCCCACCTTCCACCTAGGGTGACAAGTTCTCACTTTTGTAAACTTTCCAAACCCTTTTCAAAGCTATAATTGGATTCACATACTCTCTAGAATCACAGAATCCCATTGCAGTTTGGAAGCAGGCCAGTCTATAGAGTCCACACAGACCCTCCAAAACAACATCAAACCCAGACCCTATCCTGGTCTCGCAACTCTGCATCGAGTCATAGAGATGTACAGCACAGAAAATGTCCCCATGTCCATGCCGATCAGATATCCTTAATTAATCAATTTGCCAGAACTTGACCCTTATCCCTCTAATCCCTTCCTAATCATATACCTACCCAGATGCCTTTTAAATGTTGTAATTGTACCAGCCTCCATCACTTCTTCTGGCAACGGTTATGTTTAAGCTGCAGGAACCACCCTATTACCTTGAGAAGCAACAGTAATTTAAGACAGACCTGTCCCTTCTGAATTATAGGAGATCTTTAACCTGCACAACCAGCTCCAAAGATGCTCAGAATTAGAAGATCAATCAACAAAGACCGAAGAAATAAAAAGGGTTGTGCTATGTATCTAAAAACAAAAAGCAGACGTTACCACTTCTCTGCAAGACTTGGATAAAGATACAGAAGAAGTGTTTACTGCAAAACCATACGCAAAGGTGGCTTGTTAGAATACTGTAGCCTACTGTATGAGTCCATACAGACTCCATTTAACATCATGCACAAATCCAGATGACCTGGTTACATCTAATTCTACCAGTTGTGTGCAGTAAAAGGTTCAAAAGTGTTTTAGCTACTCCAACTAGAGCTTCATTATTACCAGCATTCTGCTGGGGAAAAAAAAAATCACAAAAATAGTTTGGAATATTCTTAAGGAGCAGATTGAGAGAGAAAGATGTTTTCCAAAAACAATTTCTTGCAATCCAATGACAGCTGTTCATCTTAATTGGTTAATGGAGGTTTGTGAAGTCTAAAAGCTACACAGAGAGACACTTTATTTAGCCAAGGACTTTTTCACCAAGTTTACGGCAACACAACAAAATGCTGTGAAGTATCTATTGGTATTTTAGCTTTATTTATTGCTGCAAAGCTAGAAAAAAATCTACCAACCAAAAGGTGCACCAGTTTGCATATGATACTGATGACAGTTGCACAGAAGAAATTCTTAACATGAAACTCTGTCAGGACAAATGCTAACTGCTTACTGGATAAAAAAATTCTTTTATGCAGCTGTTGTTCCTTTGGCCAATCATCTTCAGCCATTGCGCTCAGGTTCCTGATCTCTCTGCCAACTCAAACACAGTTTTTCTCTATTTAATCAGTTTCATAGGTCATGAGCCGAGTGTTCAGGTGAGATACATTTTGAAAATACAGTGTCAGCATTGATTACTTACTTGAAAATGAAGTACTGAGAAAAGAATTGATTATGAAAGAGTGTAAAGGATGCTATCTGAACACTTGCAATAAAAACATTTACATTTGCGAGGGAGACAAATTAAATTTCAGTTAGGACTAGGATTTCAAATGTACTTCAGTAAATAAAGCTATTACCGCTGGCAAGTAAATGGTTAATTGTGTTTTATTGATCCAGGAAGAAAAATTTATTTTTATTTCTAGGAAAAAATGTAAATTCCTCCAGTCTGAAACTCAGTCTCAATCCAGTTTCAAGTTTAGCTTAGCAATTTAACTTAAATAAAGAGAAACCTGTACTAATAGTACACTTATATTAAAATGTGTTTTGTGGAAGAAGCTACAACCCAGTCAGTAACACAAATGCAAATCAAATGCTCAAATCATCATCATCTGGGAGATTATTTTCACTTACTTGCAAGGAGCAGCTGCTGAGTGTGTTAACACATTAGCTACAAGTTACTTTGAGAATCAAGATGTAGCCAGCTGCATTTCTGATTAGCAAATAAAAAGTATTATTGGCAATATGATCTCAAAACTCATTTGTATGATATCAGCAGATTCATAAAATGGCAAAATGAAAAGCAGAGATATTTTGTGATAGCTTTGAATGCTTTACTTTTTATTGAGTGATGGTTGATGTTTGGTAACTAAACATTATTGCATGAAATTTATTAATATTGCATATAAACCATTTGCCGTAAAACTAGTATGTGGTTAGCACTGCCACCACAGACATATTTGGGCCTAATCAGTGATTTAAATTGGATAGCAATGTAAAAACTGATGCCATAAAATCATCATTTTCTAAACTTGATCTACAAAGCCATATAAGATAGGAATTTTGCTAGTTATTAACAGATTTCCACATGATTTTTAAAAAATGTAATACCACTGTTACTCCTAAATTTAACCCATTGAGAAAGCAGTGACAATTCTAAAAGGACCAGCTGCTTCATTTTGACTTAACTGATCACTATCTTCACTGCAAATAAGATACCTTCCTCGACTTGCCAACAATATCCATATTTATTTAGTAATCAGAAAAGCAGTTTAACACACTTCAATTCGAAGAGTTTTCACAAACCGTGACAACGATGGACTATCCTTAACAAAACTTATATCTCAAGCAACAGATTAAAACAGATTATCTCAGCTTCACACTGTTTGTGGTACATTGTTGAGTGCAGAATTTAGCCTCATAATCTCCTTCATTATTACAACATTGAATATATTTTTACTTTAAAAGTAACTGAGACAAGTCCCAAGCTGCTGAAAGATGTCCTGTAAAACCAAGGACTTTCTCTTTTATTTTTCTGGCCACAAGGCTGCACTTCAATGGCCAAAATACTTCATGCATCACTGTGAATACGACTATTGACTAAGTGCATATTTAGAGTTTTGATGTTAAAACTGAAATGTGATTTTATTTTCAAATTATTTTATACTCTCAACTCATATTTACCGATGATAGTTGATCATAACGTTAAATAAAGTGCAACTTGTACCATAACAATGCACTGAGTGATGTCACAATCAAGTTTTAATTAGTTATCTTATGTATACAGCTATGATACCACTGCTTGAATATTGAATTTGCACAGAACTGCAAGACACCAACTGAAAAATACAAACAACAGGAATAAGAACTTGGAGAAGTCAAAGTGGGGTGTGTTCATATTCTGTGTAAGTTATGAAAAAATGCAAATAAACACATTAGAGTGCAATTATTAACTCAAGTAAAATACATAAATACACAACAACACTCATTTCATGGTTAGTTTCACCATATACGAAAAGCACTTGGGCAACAAGCTACAGTCTATATGAAGCTTCATTCTATAGAAATACAACCTGATTTTAACAAGTTGCAGTCCACATCATCTCCTTTTTGGTGCAAGATATAGCTTCACAATGTTCAGACCACTACAGAAGACAAGTTATCTCAATTCCAAAAGAATTGCAACTCTCATCATAATAGTACAGCATCACCAGTCAATGAAATTTAGTTTTACTATATTACTATAATACTACCTAGATGATGATGTTATTGCTTGAAGTTTACAAATTGATTAAGAAAGGTCAGATATCAGCAAATAAAAATATTGACAATATGAATAAAAGCTTGGTAAACCTAAAAATGAAAATAAATCTTCAAAATTCACAAGTACTATGACTAAGACAAAAGCAGTCATGCAATTACTTGTTTTAAAGTATACTGTATCAGAGTTCTGGTCAACTGAAGAAGGTTGATATCAGCATTTTGTATCCATTCCAAAGAGCGCCCATGGAGGTGACAACACATTGCTTTCTGAAACTGTGCATGCTGGATGATCAGCAGCTTAATACAACTGAGTAACTTTTCAAAAAGGTCAGTTAAAACTCCTGATTTATTTACACAATTAAGCTGAAATTATTTCCTCAGCTGCCAGTGTGGAATTTGAATGCATGTCCCCATTTAATTGGTCCAAATGCTGGATTACTAATCCAGCAATACAAACCATTAGACTACAATCCCTAAAGTTTTAGTGCAAGAAAAACTGTAGTGTGGTACAGTTCAATTAAGTGCAAGATGTTATATAATAGAGAAAAAAAAAAATCAAAGTTTGACGTATCCGTTATATTAAATTCTTATGTACTAGGAGGAGCTTTACAACTTTCAAAGTACAGCAATCATACTTTTACATACTGAAATAGTAAAATTAATTTCAGCTTTCAAACAGATACAGTCCCAAAGAACAATGCTAGGCACAACCATGAAGTAAACAAAATGTCCAACACCTCAAGTGTTTTCATTGATTAAGACCCTACCTCCCATGCCAATTCCTCCACGTGGACCCATATCACCCATCCTCATATCCTGTTCTCTCTGAAAATAAAAACATTTTCATGGTCAACCTACCAGCACAGATTATCTGTGTATGTTCAATTTCTTACCATTAATTGCAAATAAAAAATCCTATTCTTTTTCCTAAAAAAAATGAACTACCTAGGTCTAAAATCAAAACCTGAATATTTGAATTTTAAAAAAGTTAATAAAAGAGCAGGTTGAGATTCAACTGTACCTCACTCATATAATACTCTGCAACAGAATGGGGGCAATTTTCAACTCCAGAAAAGGTGGAAATTGGTAGTAAAGTTCTACCATTCTACCCAATCTTCCTTTCCATTTGCTTTACTTCAATTTCACTTGTGTCAATGCTTTTTAACCACCAGATTGAAAAGTGCCCCCAATATCTGACTTTTGTTTTCATGAAAGCATCTCAATTAAATTATAATGGTTGTATTTCACTCAGCAGTCACAAATCTTACATAACAGAAAATCCATTTGCAAAGTATAAAATATTACACCACTTAATACATGCCTGCCTATTGTCCACATTATCCAAAATAATGGTGTGATTCAGGGCTTGCGCTTGGAGTAGTATCATTTCAGGCCTTAACAGGATCCCAGCGTAACCACAAAAATAAAGTCAATTTCTTGAAAAATGAGCTTTGTCCACTTTTGGACATCACAAGAAAAAGAAATACAGCCATATAACAGATTATTAGCCACTTTCATTCAACTAGAATTACACAAAAATATAAATCACCTTATGTTTTGTAATAAGTGTCATATATAAAGCAAAAGCAAATTGTGCACTTCCACAGGAAATATACCTGAAAGCGAAAATCTCAGAAAAGACAAAGAAAACATCCAAAACATATAAACAAATGTTAAATCAGCATCTGCATTAAGAGCTCCCAATTAGAACCAAAATGATGTTTTTTCACATGCTTAACATTACAGTTAAGAAATATAATGAAATTCAAAGTTTGAAACTTTTTTAAACAAAAAGTAACAATAAAAACATTTTTTGAACTGGAAATGCCTCATTTGGTAGTAGACCTAAAGTATTCTTTACAGATAAGTTAAACAAATCTATGCACATGCAATTTTTCAGCCCTACTGCTGCATCTACTAGAGCAATAGTTTTCAAACATTTGGCATAAGGTACAGCTCATCTTAGGGGTGGGGTTTGCTGGTAATGCTAGTCATCATTTATCACTGAGCTTCATTTGAGATTACTATCAACAATATGGGCTTGATTTCGGTTTTGACCAAAAGCAGACTGGACAACTCCCTCCTCACTTGTCTGAACATGAAAGGGAATGGCAAGCTACAAAAATTGTCAAGAAAAACCACAGTCAGAGGGAAGCATCAGTAGACCATGCATTAAGGACCAATTCTGGGTTGAGCACACATACCATACACTCAACTTCCAGAACACTGCGCTCTTCACAATGGAAAATAGTGGTACCATTGGATAAAAACACTTCGGTGTAGCAGGTGACAGAAATGATATGAGCCATAAAATAATAAATAAAATGAGTAAGTTCAGGTAGCTGTTTGGTAACTTGAAAACACCTGGGTGTCCTCTAAAGCACTTTAGGGTCTGAAGCGTACTTTGTCTTTCCTGCATTTAATTCATCCTTTACCCAGAGTTGATACATATTTAAATAGAATCTATGAACATGTAAATCAGGAATATTTAAGTAACTGCTCATAGCACAACTGTTCTACCGAAATGTTAAGCACACTTTATTACTGGAAGCAAGCTAATTGACTAATGTTTTCCCACCCACGTACACAAGAGGAACTCCGGCAATGTTTAGTCTTTAGGAGATAAATAGCACCAATATCTGCAGGTATAATTCAATCTTCATGTTAAAGATCATATCACTTCCAAATTCATATTTGGATGTTGTATTACAATAGGAAAATGTACAGAAATTATAACTGGAGCAAAGGAGTTTCTTCGCAATCTTTGATTCATATGACCAGCCATTCCCACTCCATTTCTATCATGCAATGGTACTCTTTACATTACTGTACATGCTATACTCAAGCAATCTGATAACATACTCTATAGTTCAGGAGTTCCTTTTACATGTGTGGAATTCCACTCAGTTACTAATGATTGGCAGACCAACAGCTCACTATTGGTTTTTCACACATCACTACAATTTTTATGAATTAGTAATATTCTCAAAGTTTTGATGAGCTTATTGAAGCACAATTCAAACGCATCACCACTGTAACAAAAATAAATTTAGAGCTGTTTCACCGAGATTAAAATTCCGAACAATTCTCAGAAAGCAGATGTTCCAAAATTATACAGCACCATGTTGCACACCTGCAGTCACAGGCATAATGAATACATTATTAGCCTCATAACGTATTTGTTCTTCAAATGTAATTCATGAAATCAGTTGAGTCTTACATTGCAGCAGAGAATGGCACACTAATGACAGATGTGTTGTGTTGTCTCATTACATAATACCACGAGCGACTTTGCAGGTTAAGTGTATTTTTTATTGACAAAAGCCTATTCTAAGAAATTTGCAATCATGCCAGCTGTAATAACATTTCACAAAGTATTGTTTTATGAAGTATGACAAAAAAACCTAAAGTTTTCTGTACTTTTCCACCAAGTTTACACAGAATACTGCATTTATTTGACTCTAGCTTCATTTTCAGATCATTTTACACAAACTCAATTCAAATTTTGTTGCTTCAAAATTTAGCACAATTCCTTATATCATTAGTGAGAATGTAATCTATTTTCCTGAAGTATTAATCTCCTGCCAATCTGTAATATAACATTTGAAGGATTAATATATAGCTTGAAGACTTTGTAGCCAAGATGACTTGAAGAGGACTCAAGATGAAATAACTTATTCAGTTCAATTTGAAAACAATATCCTTGTAGCTGAATAATCTATAGTTCCCAAAAAAGCCACACTTGCTGCTTCTACACACATTACTATTTGATTTCCCTCTTGGGAATCCTGTGAAGTTCAGCCATGTGGATTTATTATGTTATGCAAATTAGCCATGTGTTTTTAACTAATAGTAGCACCCAGAGTATGTATTAATTCACACAATTGCTCATTAGTAATAACACATAACCAGTTCATTCTCAATACAGAACAAAGTTGAGCAGTAAAAGTCAAAGAATTTCAAATTACCATCATCTGGTAGGACTAATAAAAAGCAGAATACTGCAGATTCTAGGAACCAGAAATGAAAATAGGAAATGCTGATGCTGCCAGGCCTGTTGAGTATTTTCAGAGTTGTTTTCTATTCTCATCCTATCAACTTTTCCTATTAACTTTCAGTTTTGTGAAACATTTCAAATGTTGAAATGGCAAACAGACAATCAGAAAAATTATACAAGTGAAAAAACACATGTGCAAATTATTAGTTGTTCACCGAAGATCTGGTACCAAATGAGGCATGAACTAATCAGCAAGTTTTTTGAAATATAGAAATCAATTTGCCATAAAACAATAACTTTCCATGAAATGTCTCTAGCAAAATCATCAAGTTGTGACCACTTCTAGCTTTTCAATCTTAAATGGATCAGAACTTCTGCTCTTTACCACTACAGAATTTGAGGATGTATGGAAATTTAAACAATTTGAATACAAGTATCAAAAAAGTACTACTATCACAATTTAATAAACTTCATTTGTGAACTTCTGTATTATTTATGTAATATTTGCATTAGTTCAAAAACAAAAATTCTTGATCATTTATGTTCAGGAATGAGAGTCTGTCTTTGAATACAGCAAGATACCTTAGCCTATTTTGAAGAAATGTTTGTACAAAATCTGTTAGTTACCAGATATCACAAAAATTTTCTTTGAAACAATATCATTCAGAAAATGTGCAGATCTTACCTGTACACACTCAATAGATAGAAAAAAAAGTGAAAAGAAAATGACTTTTACAAATCTGATACAGCCACTCAAATCTTTAAATGTGCAGTGTAAAAAAACAGAATATTGCTCACTTAGGAACTAATCAAATTGTAAACTATTTGTTTATTTAATTGATTAATGCAGTCAAATGAAAACTGCATATGGATTCTGCAGCAACCTTTTTACCCAATAGATAATTGTTAATTATAAAGCATAAACACCCTTCAATAGAGAAATGAAAAATGAAAAAAAAATTGATGGCACTGACTTATTACTTTTCGGCAAGTTAAATTACTCTAGTACTCTAAAAATAGCTTATCAGATATTAGTTACATATCATGGTGAAGATGATCCAATATTGAACTGGAAGAGAACAAACGTTCCTAACCTTACCACAGCACAGGTATAGAACTAATCATGTGCACTTACCATCATGTTCAGTGACTATGGACAGTTTAATGCAGTGTTTCGATAAAGAAATCAACAGATCATAATTTTGAGTATGGACTACAAACTGCTTCCAAAAGACCAAGGTTACTTGAACCAACATGCTCACAATTTCAAGTAGTTTGTTGCTAGCTTAAAAACCTTGGTGTATTCTGAATGAGTTTCGACCTACTCCAGATAAAGTACAGCTGTGAGGTTTTAGAACAGGTTGATATTTTGGATCAAAACTACAAAATAACCAAGTAGCAACTCTGGTATTCTTACCATAGATATGGATACCTAGCTACAATCATAAACAGAGGGTATATTCACAAAACTACTTTGTAAATATATTAAAACTGTTAAAGTAGTAATTTCTACAGCACTTATTTTGGCCAAGTTATCAGCTGCTTAAAGAGAAAAGATTTGCACAATCACTGTAGTTTATGTATATTTTGCAAAATCCTTTAGTGTTCTAATTATGAGAAAGACTGTTGCTAAAGGTTTGATTTGTAAATAGTGGAAAAAAAATTACAATTCCTAGGAGCAGTTTTAATTATGCCACTGGGTTTTAAACATTGCTCCTGACAAGAGCTAGTCTTTTTATGTTATGACCAAGACAATTCAAATATATTCCATCCAGTGCAAACAAGTTGAACATACAGTGCTTATCAACTAAAGCTTTATGGCTGGATCAACCTTGCAAATCACAATACATTCCAAATTGCCTTAAACTTAATTTTGCTGTTTCAAATTAAATGTTGAATTTTAACAACTTGCATTTATTTAGCATGTATAACACAATGTAAAGACTTATGGTACTTCATAGAAGCCCTGTAAAATAAATTTTGACAGCCACAGGAGGAGAACTAGGTCAAATGACAAAAAAAAAACTTAGTCAGACAGTTTTTTTTTTAGTAGTATCTTAAGGGAAGAAAGTGAAGCAGAAAGTCAAGAAAAGTTGTAGGGAGGCTATTTCAGAGCATGTCGCCCAAGCAGCTAAAAAGCATGGGGGATAGGAGTTGAGAATGCAAGGAATTAGAAAACAAGCATTAGAATTACACAAAATATTGCTTGACCAGGAAACAATGTAGGTCAACAAGCAGAGATCACAGGGGAATAAACCTTGTTGCAGGCCGAAACATTGTACACTTGCAGCAGATTGCAGGCAGACCAGCCAAGAATAAATTAGAACTGCTTGAGAGGAAACAAAAAAGTGCTAACAAGTGCTTTGGTAGCAAGAAGGGTGATTCAGGGGTTTTATGTGGAAATGACCAATATTAGTGACAGAAATTACATTTATAAGCTTGGGATTAAAAAAAGGTGGCACAGCGGTATATGACTGGGATCCAAGTTGATGTGTTTATAAATGGCCTTCTGGTTTGAATGCCAGGCCTCTAGGAATTCCCGTGCATGTCTTTGTTTAGCTTGTCTCAGGATGGATGTATTGTCCCAGGCAAACTGGTGTCCCTCTTCGCCAGTGATAATTGGTCGTATCTTTTGGTGGCTAAATGCTGCTCATGTATCCTGGTGGCTAGTTTCCTACCCATCTGTCTAATGTAATGTTTGTTGCAGTCCTTGCAGAGAATTTTGTAAATGACATTTGTTCTGCTGGTTGTTGGTACAGGGTCCTTTAAATTCATCAAGAGCTGTTTCAACGTGGTGATAGGTTTGTGGGCTACCATAAAGCCTCGGGGCTGGAGTAGTCTGGTTGCCATCTCAGAGATGTCTTTAAAGTATGGCAGGGTGGCTGAAGTCCTTGGGTGTATTGTGTCTTCTTGTTTTGGTCTGCTGTGCAGGAATCGGCAGACTGCGCTTATTGGGTATCTGTTGCTCCTCAATACATTACATGGTATTTTTTCCTCGGCTTCTCGTAGTTCCTGTGTGCCGCAGAGTGTTGCGACTCATTTAAACCCTGATGCAGCTCTGTTTGTGGGTGTTGGTACTATGGAAAGGGTAAAACCGGATTGTAGAAATTCAAAATTTAATTAAGTATTTAATAAACGTGAATTGAAAATGGGTGTTATTATACACATTCCAAATACAGTTTTTCATAGATATTGTTAATGGAAGACTAGCCCCCAATTCAAATCCTGGCAAGTGCATTTATGGAATAGGCAGAAACAATGGTAGAGTTGATAGCTTCTTTTATACCAACTGCAAAATATTGAATAACTTGTAATTAATTATATTCAAGTGTAAAACACGTTAGTTTAGAAAAATCCAGAAAGTATAACCAGCATCAGGTTCCATTAAGATAACAATTACAAGCTGTGCAACAAATTCCTGAATGTTCGTTACGGCTAGCAAGTACAACGCCAGCATACATCTAAGATAATGTTTAAGCAGTCAATAAGTGCACCAATATTCAGTCAAGCTATACGGTAACCGTGACCCTAAAACTGAAGAACAAATGAGAGGCCAAATGCTAAATTCCTGGAGGTCAAACAAGCACTTGGTCCTCACTCACTGATATACTATTAAAGGCAGTATATTACTATTCAAAACTTATGTTTTTGAATATTATCCTCTGGACTAAAATATCATTCCAATTTTAGGAGCATCATAAAGCCCATGCTTTTATTGAAACTGCAGAATTTTCTTCTCTTCATTCCGGGTGGGAGAGTCCAAAACTAGAAGGCATAGGTTTAAAGAAAGAGGGGAAAGATTTAAAAGAAACTTCAGGGACAACTTTTTCACATAGAGGATGGTGCTTGAATGGAATGAAATGCCAGAGGAAGTGGTGGAGGCTCTTACAATTACAACATTTAAAAAGGCATGTGGATGGGTATATGAATAGGAAGAGTTTAGAGGGATATGGCCCAAGTGTTGGCAAATGGGATTAGATTAATTTAGGATATCTCGTTGGCATGGATGAGTTGGACTGAAGGATCTGTTTTTGTGCTGCACAGCTGACTCTTCTGTGGGGTGTAGGCATCATTGGCAAGACTAAAATTTGATGTCAAAGCCCAACTGCTTACAGGGAGGGGTTAAGAATCAATCCTGTTGTTGTAGGCCTGGGATCATATGAATACCACACCAGGCAAGGATTACAACTGTCATTCCTTAAAAGGACATTGGTGAACCAGGTGGGCATTTAAAATGGTTGACGTTGGCTGTCATGATCACTATCTAGATTAACATTAGAGATTTTTACGAATTGAATTTAAGCCAATTAAACAGGATTTGAACCCACATCCCCTGAGCGCTAGCATTGGCCTCTAGATTACTAGTCCAGGAATATTAACATTGTACCATCGCCAATTCATGATAATTGCCAGAGATGGCACAATATTACAGATCTCAAGCATCAGTACATTCATTCAATCTCACAGTTTGGAGATTATACCACAACAGCATAATTGTTCATCTTAAATGAAAATGAATGCTGTACAAGGAAAATCACTTTAAAATTGACAGCAAATCTTATCTAAATTCTTAGAAGGCCACACAGAGCCTTTGCTTAGATGATAAGCAAACACAAGCTTGGTCAAAATCAGCCAAAGGTTAATACTTAACTCCAGACAGAACTGCATGACATGTGTCACAAATTATGAATGTATAACGAAGAGTTCATACTTTTAGTCTTTTAAGGAATCCAATGGCTTTGGTTCTAAAAGTTGGAAACTAAGAAGAATACATAATGCAACAAAAAAAAAGGAGAAAAATTCAACAGGAGTTAACTTTAAAACAAAATTCTCCCAGGTCCAGTTCAACCTGCTATGATGAACCTTTGTTTTAATATTTTGTAGAGTGAATGTAAGTGCAAGTCATAATGTTGAAATGTTACGCCAATTTCAGGGTGCAGTGGCTAGCAAACCTTGTTAGAAGATTCACAAATCTTAGAAGTCTGGCCTCTTCAGCTGACAGGTGAGTAGCTTGTGGTTGGCGTCCAAGTCGATAGCCTTCCCATGTCTGTTAAATATAGCATCAACAACCAAACTGGCATGCAGACAGCACAAAAACCAACACAGGCTTCTGTATACCTTGGCTGAGCTTCACATCTGCCCAACATAGTTGACATGACCTGAGAGTGATAAGGGTGGTAGATGCCTCAAACTTCAATATTTTACTTAAAATGTGAATCATCCAGGTATTACACAAATCAAAATTTTTTGAAGAACATCATCATGCCTTATCAGCTGATTTAATTCTACATTCTCTCTACTGGATAAAAAGGAGTTAGAGTGATGGTCCTAATTTAAGTAATAGTGGTGACTGAAGAAGTTATGCTTCCAAACTGAATGCTGCCTTTTGTGCAAGTTATAACAATGTCAAAGATATATATTTAAACAAAACAGCATTAGAAATCAGTCTGTCTAACCTGTGGAACATTGCCCTCCAGAATGCTGAATATCATTGGACTTGCGTTACATACAATAAAAAAAATTTGCAGACGGGTATATCACATATTAAGACCCAAAGCATTTTGCAAATACTTGAAAGAAAACCTTGAAGGAAAACTTTCAAGGTTAATCTCTAAACAAATGTTAACTCATAAAAAGACAAAAAGAGAGATGGAGAAAAAGATTCAAACAGAATTTAAGGAATTAACATTCCTTTTAAAAGTGATTCAGTATAAAAGAAACCTCAAGAATTCAACACTTCTTTATCAACAGAAGGTTAGGAATAGGATTCCTTAACTGAATTAGACAAACTGGCATTCAAACAAGTTTATGTGGTTTACAACATCCTTCAGTGACACACACCACAAAGTGTCTTTTCGATTACACAATTAGCCACAAGATCCAATAGAATAAGAAAATTGTGACTGAACACAAAGCAAATGGAAACTCGAACATTTCTGAGCTAACTGTACACTACAGTTTATTTCTTATAGGGACTAAAATAGATGAACTGCAACTGACCTCTTACTTTTAAAAATCAACTGATGTGGTGAAGTATCAGCTCTATTCTGGGCATTTACAATTTGTAAATAAACAATAATTTAGCTGTCCAATTACAGCAACAGCTGTAAAAATGATAAGCAATTCATTTCCAGTTCAATATTAATAATGTATCCATGGATCAGTTAAGAATTTGTGCCTTTCTGGTGCTTTGTGCAGCATTAGGACACGTTTACACCTGCACCTCAAACTCATAGGCAAATGTGCCTTAAAAATTCATACCTTTCGGAGATCATTTTCTACATTGTCATTACAGCAGCGTTAGTTTGGCATTGAGATATACACATTGTACAATCTACTGAATTCAGAGCTTGAATTGCACACTAGTCACAATGTGCGAACCAGTCAGAATTCCTCAAAACAGGGAAAGGTCAACTAAAATTCAGCAATTTGAGACGATGACTGAAGTATCACACAGCTGCCCTCAACAAAAACTAAAAACTAGGCAACCAAAGGGAGTTTTCCGAAGTCACAATTGCCTAAGTTGTTTTTGCCTCTCCATCTACCAAACAAACGTCATACCAATGGTTACTGCTTTCAAAAAATGTAGCTAAGAAATTTATTTATTGTAACCATTGCTCGACAGATCAACTTAGTTGTTACTTATTTAGATGTTTATAACTGGTGTCAAGTTTGTCATTCCATCAATTCAGAGTGCAAGAAGCAGCAAATAACTCAGTACTTTATGAAGTTGTGAACAATTATGCATTTTTTTAAAAAATGCATTCATTCATGGGGTAGGAGATGCACTAGCATTGCAAACACTTATTGCTCATGTTTCAATGCAATTAAGGTACTGTTGGTGAGTCACCTTCTTGAACTGTCATTGCCACATGATGCAGATAAACTTGGGCGTTGTTAGGGAGATAATTCCAGAATTTTCACCCAGTGAGGAATGATGATGTAGCTCAAAGTTAAACTGGAGTGACAGAGGGGAGCTTGCAGCTGTTCGTGTTCTCATTCATCTGCAGTGGTCATCCTTCTAAAATGGTCGAGTTTACATACTTGGAAAGTGCCAAAGTGCTGTTGAAGGAATCTCAGCAAGTTCATTTATCAACAAATTAGTTAAAAATACCACTCAGTTTCAACACCTTAAAAGAAAAGTTTCACAATTTAAAAACATCATATGGTCTCAATCTTTCTTAAATCAGATTCACAATAGTTCACTACTGCTGTGGTGCATTAAGTAGTGGTAGAAGGATGAACACATTAAGTACATCACCCAACTAGTTCTACTGTACCAAGAATCAAAGCTTGTAACTATATTAAGTAGAATTAAAAATTAATAAGAGGAGATTAATCTAATAAAGCAATACTTCAACTACTGGTTGGGAGGCAACATGGACTGAAGGAAGCAACTTCATTCATTCAGTTAGTCAGTTCTTCTTTTAGCAGCTCACTTATTCAGATCAATGCCTAAGAACTGGGAAGTGGGTGAACTCCCATCCTGAATTGGAGGTGCCAGTGTTGGACTGGGGCGTACAAAGTTAAAGATCAATCAACACCAGGTTATAGTCCAATAGTGTTGTGTGATTTCTTTTTACATTTCCCATCCTGAAAGACTCCAAAGTACATGCAAGTGAGATAGAGATAGAGATAGAGATAGATAACAGCCTATCAACAGCAAACACTGAAGTTACCTAGCCAGGTTATGAAACGTCTGGATATCAAACCTACAGCTCAGCGAGCAAACCTACACCCTAAACACTGAAGTGAAACATCCCACAGTTCAAGGAATAGGGAGTAGCTAACAAGATAAATACTGGCTGTAGATGTTGCTGGAGTAGCCATCAACTAGGTAACTTACTTTTGCCAGGACTCCAGGAGGGTAGTGAGCCTCCAAGGCTATATGCTGAACAGTCATAGGAGGGAGACCGCCCTCAATGCAGTTAAGGAAAGAAAGGCTGCAAGTTTAATGATGGATTGATAATTGAGGATATTGATGAATTTCTAATGCAATTTCTGTGCAAGTACCCAAATATCAACAATTACAGAAGGTACTGCTGCTATCAGTACCTATCGCTGCATCATCTCAAAACAGGTTAATGAAAATGGAAAAGGACTGCTGAAAAATCAAAAAAGTAGTCATAAAGAAAATCTCATGAGCTAATAAATTATTTTTATCCCAGTGACTGACAGTCCTTGATAACAGTCTCTTACAATTTGTAAGTTTGTGTTATGTTTAATGTTTTAATATCAGAATCAGAAATTCACAGGTCTGTAAATTGACTACCTCGGCAGTCAAGCACTGCACTCACATTCAAATCTGTGGGAAGGCCAGTATCCTTCATATATCCTAATAACTGCATTTTTGCAATAACTGCCAACTTTGCTTGGCCTCAAGTTACAATAACCACTAAATTTCCAGCAAAGTTGCCAGGAAAAAATACAAGCAGTGAGAGAATGAGAATGAGAATATCAGACAGGATAGAAGGAACAGGTTGGGCATCTATGTCCCGAGCCTGGTTATTTGGTTAAATGATTATTAACCTGGAATACTGCAAAAGGCGACAACACCTTTAAGTAGGAGTCAAATTCCTGGCACAAATCGAAGATTTCACCGAATTCCCAGGAAATGAGCAGATTTGATAATTAAGGACATAGACAGGCATTTCTGCAATCACAATAGTGATCCTCAAATAACATGTTGCCACAGCAGTGTCAAGAAAAAGGACATTTGCAAGGGGAACAGTTCAAATCAGAACTAATGACCTATGAAGAACAATGATTGAGGTCCTTCAGGCATCATTTCAGACATTCAAAACAAAAATCCAAAAAAGCTGAATCACAAAAAGGTATTACAGGAAAGTAAGATTATGTTCCAGTACCATGAGCAAATGGAGTGTAAAAGCAGGAAAATAATGCAAGTGAACATGCTGAGAATGTGACGAAGGATGGATAATTTCAGATTTTTAGGGGATTGGGACAGACTCTAGAGAAGAAGGCATCTGTACAAAGATAGATGGACTGTACCCAAACAAGGCGATAGCCATGTCCGACTGTGAGGTCAACTGGTGGCACTGAGTATGGAACCTGAAAATAGCAAGCAGTAGCAAAACTGAGATGATATCCTCCCATCACTAAAATGAGAGAGCAAGACAGTGCGCAAGAAAGCAAGCACACAAGAAAAGAGAAAGCGAGAACAAGAGTAAGAGGATAGAAAAGGGAAAAGGCAAAGCAACCAAAATCTAACAGAAATGGAAACTTATGACAAAAGTCAGAAGCCAGGATACAGCTAAATGACCAAGACTACGGAAAGCACAAATTAGAAAGTTAATACAGGAGATGGAGGTCATGAGGAAGGTGAGCAGGAAATTTTAGATCGAGACCAAAATATTTTATTAAGAAAAGTATAAGTATTTTGCGAGGTGAAACGTGGGGCCGATTAAGTTCCCAAAAGAAAATCTTCAAACTTCTTCCTCTGAAGATTTGTAAAGTCAAGGCTAAGGATTAATCGAGTACTTTGCATCTTGCCTCTACAAACATGAAGCTTACATCAAATCAGGAGGCTGACAAAATAAGAATAAAAAGGTGTAATAAAGAGACCATTTAAAGTCACCTAGTTCAGTTGCAGTGTACCCTAGCTTGTTGAAAGAAGCAAATGGAAGAGGAATTGGACACAATCTTTACACCTTTGTGCATGTAGTAGTGATAGATAAAGTATTCACCACTCGATTACATGCAACGCTGCAAGTTCACAAAAAACAATCAACTTTTAAATTACAAGTATCATAGCTACTATTCTAGCACTGATACTGACATTAAGATTTGTCCTGTTTATAGAAATTTACCAAAGTTATTTGTATCCTCTTACAGGTTGTAACTTTTACAAAATACTAATTTCAAAAAAAAGGATTTGCCAAGAGTAATATAGGGTCCATAAACAACGAGAAGACTAATCACGAAGAAAGATTTCAATTACAACAAAAAGTCAATTTTCTTTAATGTGAAAGTGGAAAATATGGTATTAATTAATTTAATTGCTGTGAAATCTGTGATATGAAGTAGAATATAATACATAATTGCATTCTAGAAATGAGCAAAGATAAAACTAATTCCTCAAATCACGAAGTTTGCGTTTGGAGACTATTTAATTCTGGCCAAAAGAAGACTAAAAACCACAGTACTCACTGTATTAAAAAAAGGCATAATATTTTAAATTAAGCTCTTGCTGGTAAAACATAAGAGCTATATATTACAGTCTGGTACTCCAGGCTGTGCTTTTCCATTACAAATATATGATTGCAGAATTCTTCATTTCAGGATTTAACTGCTCAATAATCATCCATCACAATGGAACATTTCATTCAACTAAGTAAATAAATGCTGAAATAAATACCAATTTTAAAAATGCTAATATTTAATTGTATTTAAGAATATACAGTATTTACAATTAAGCAGCCAGGATTCCATCTCTTTGCAAAACAAAATTACTTAACAAGCTACTAAAAATTCAAACTGCAGAATAACAACTTCAAGTTTTTTATTATAGAAGGGGTAAGGTTTAAAAAAAAAGGGACAGGCTTCCATCCATTTTACTTAGTGAAATGTCTTTTAAAAAAATTTTGACTAAAATATATACTTCCCTGCCACCCAGCCAAGGTCTGTTTTTCTTACTTACATTGTCCATGTAGTTTGGCTTATACCCTTCTTGCTGCCTTCTCAATTCATCCTGCTCTCTCTGTCGCATCATTTCCTCCTCTCGTCGACGACGTTCCTCTTCATGCCTGTCAAAATTTAACAATTTTATCTAATAAGACCACAAAATATTACTTGTTGCTTGCACCAAATCACATTGGTGGTAGGTAAACAAGGATTAATTGCCATTATACCTGAATGGGATGTTACAACTATTTATAAAATGTGTAAACCTCACAAAAGAAATTTAATTTAGAGCAACTTTTTAAATTCTCAATGAAATGCAGAACAATATTTACACCACAGTAACAACAAAGCCTAAAAGACAAATATATTGATTTTATAAGATCGATAACATTCAATTCTTTACAAAAGGTCATAGAATTCAAGTGTAAAAAAAAATTTAAAAACTGTTTCCATTATTTAATGCCGAAACATAATATGCATCAAATTAGCATTCTTCACACAGTTAAACAGCTTCAAAAGAAAAAATAGATATCATGTTCCCAAGTTTAGTGTCTGAAGGGATGATCAAAAAGTAGGTTTGGAGAGATTTGCAAAGTTGAAGAATAAGACAAAGCATGAGAGACTCCAAAAGTTGAACTCAAAATTTTGACATTAAAAGGAAAGCAAACAAAGAATATGACAAAACTGGAAGGAGGAAAAAAAAAGGTATTTGAGAACACAGAGGACCATTAGAATTTATTATAGTTTTTCTCACAGTTGAAAGGATGAGAAGTCCTACTCCATTATTATGTCTTTAAAAACCAGATACAAAACAAACAAAAATAGTTCGGCTGTCGGTGATGTTAATGGATTCATCAAACAGCAGTGCAAAGCATTCACACACCTTCAGGTCCTGCCATAGTCACTGAAAAGAAGTCTTCTGACAAATATTCCACTTGCCTTGCTACTGTGGCAGTACCACAGTTCTGGCATGCCATTGCATCATTCTTCAATTCTTTAAATAAATGAGTCAGCAGCCATAGGCATTGCTTCATTAAATTATTCTGCAACCCATGAACGATATCATGTTTTGCCAGAAGATGACAAATGCAAAATGATACTTCAGTGTAGGCTTCGCATTTTGTGGGTGGTTTTAAAAAAACGATTGTTGAGCCTTCAAAACTGCCTTCAGCTCCTCAATGTTTTGTCCGAAACATGTTGTTTTTCAAGATAAAATTATTCTTGAATATTCTGTGCACTGATTTGTGGTGACAATCTAAAATTCCCCCTTTTACTTATCAAGACACTTTGATGTCACACAGGCAAATGCTCATCTTTTACAGCTGTCAAGAGAAACTCCTTTTTCATTTTCTCCTTGGAAGTTGGACATTTTTGGTTTGTTTTTAGATGTCCAGGTTCACTCATTATTATTGCTCCATGTTGTAGCTCATGATGCCATCTGCCACTGGTCACGCTGCAGACAATGCAGGTCATATTTTGGATCTGTGACTCTGTCACATCCAGAATGGTGATGGCTCTTTCAAGTATAGAGGCACAGGAAGTCACTTCTGTGGGTAGTGATATACTGGCTGCGCATATAGTATATTTCTTATTTATTTACATTGCCACCACAAAAACCTACATTATCCTGCAATGGTATTCCATCTGGACCAAGCAAACGGCACGGTGGCACAGTGGTTAGCACTGCTGCCTCACAGTGCCAGAGACCCGGGTTCAATTCCTGCTTCGGGTAACTGTCTGTGTGGAGTTTGCACATTCCCCCAGTGTCTGTGTGGGTTTCCTCCGGGTGCTCCGGTTTCCTCCCACAGGTCAAAGATGTGCAGGTTAGGTGAATTGGCCATGATAAATTGCCCCTAGTGTTAGGTGAAGGGGTAAATGTAGGGGAATGGGTCTGGGTTGGTTGCTCTTCGGAGGGTCAGTGTGGACTTGTTGGGCCGAAGGTCCTGTTTCCACACTAAGTCATCTAATCTAACCAAACATGATGCAACAAGCTAGCAAAGTATGTTAAAACCACACACTTTGCTCTAGCCGCACGGCTTCCAGAAGTAGAAGCCATACCATAACATGACAACTGACATGCAAGTAGCAAGGGGGCGTGGAGGTGAGCAATAAGATCAATTGTCAAACCACGCGACTTGTTGGCGACCACAGACATACATATAAACTGGAAAACACAGATTGGCAGTCGGAACCTGGATGAGAAGCTCAGAGCACAAACAAGATAGTTTGAGAACAGCATTTCCAGATTCAACCACAGAATGTAATGTTCCACTTGATAGAAAAGATTAATGACCTCACATTTGATGAATGAAGTGAACTGGCATACGAAATCCAAGACACCCTCTTACATAGCAGTGACTACTGAGTGAATTTTACATCCAATTTGAATGTAAAAACATGGAAGCAGGAATAACAAAACCATAGGTGATCACAGCCAAAGAATTTCAATTTTTGATAGTTGAAAAATCAAATTTGAATAAAGAGTTCCTAGTCTTGATCACTATGCCAATACATCCCTGAAATAGTGATCAATTCATAAATTTTTTTGTGCCAGCAACTGATTGATATGGTTACAAATGTTATGTTCACTCAGATAAAGATACTGAAGCCCAGATTGACGGCATCCTTTGGTTCAAATTTCTGTTGCAATCTTCTGCATATATTTTCTGTTGATTATCATCCGCCACTTCACTGCCATGCATCCCTCCTCTCTCTCCTTTGATTTTTTAAAAAAAACTTCTCTTATTTGAACCTCCCTCCCAATCACCTTGCCACCAACTAATTATTTTAAGACCCTAGCTGCAAACCATGTTATACAATTTGCCAGAACATTGCCCAGAACACGGTTCAAATGAAGTTTGTGGATAAACAATTGGGTCTCAGACTAAAGACAAAATTGTGGATTATGAAAGCTGAGCTAAATGAAGTGAACTGGCATATTCAGTTAGGGAATAGACATTTAAGGCAATATTTCAGGATACTCAGAAGATAGATCTTTATCTGCTGTAAACAAAACTTCCGATCAGGAGAATCCACCATCTATAGTTAATTATAGTTAGAGAAACCGCAATACTTCAGAAAGCAAACATGAGCAGGTCAGGTGATTACTCAGAATATAAGGAATGGCAGAGAACAACAGAAAGGTAAATCGTGATGAAGAAATTAGAGCAAACTTGTCAGCAATGTAAAAGCAGATAGTAGAGGTTTCTATAAGCATTTAAATAGGAAGAGATGAGGATGTTGATAGCAGGTAAGGAGGAAATAACAGATGAAATGAACAAGTATTTTGTTTTCGTCATTACTATTGAGAATACAAAGAGCATTTTAGTAAAAGCTGCGAATTGGGGGTGTAAGGAAGAGAAGAAATTAGTGAAATTACAATCATGAAAATGGGAAACCTTCAGAAATGAGATAACGAGAGTCCAGAGACAGTATATTCCTGTTAGGGTGAAAGGAAAGGCTGATAGGTGTAGGGAATGCTGGATGACTAAAGAAATTGAGGGTTTGGTTAAGAAAAAGAAGAAAATGTACGGCAAGTATAGACAGGATAGATTGAGTGAATCCTTAGAAGAGTATAAAGACAGTAGGAGTATACATAAGAGGGAAATCAGGAAGGCAAAAAGGGGACATGAGATAGCTTTGGCAAATAGAATTAAGGAGAATCCAAAGGATTTTTACAAATACATTAAGGACAAAAGGATAACTAGGGAGAGTATAGGGCCCCTCAAAGATCAGCAAGGTGGCCTTTGTATGGAGCCACAGAAAATGGGGGAAGATACTAAACGAGTATCTTGCATCTGTATTTACTGTGAGAAAGGACATGGAAGATATAGAATGTAGGGACGTAGATGGCAACGTTTTGAAAAATGTCCATATTACACAGGAGGAAGTGCTGGATGCTTGGAAATGCATAAAAGTGGATAAATCCCCAGGACCTGACCAGCTGCACCCTAGATCTCCGTGGGAAGCTAGAGAATGGTTGCTGGGCCTCTTACTGAAATGTGTTTATCTTCGATGATCACAGATGAGGTGGCGGAAGACTGGAGGTTGGCTAATGTGGTGCCACTGTTTAAGGACAAGCCAGGGAACTATAGAACAGCGTGTCTGACGTTGGTAGTGGGCAAGCTGTTGGAGGGAATCCTGAGGGACAGGATGTACATGTATTTGGAAAGACAAGGACTGATTAGGGATAGTCAACATGGCTTGGTGTGTGAGAAATCATATCTCACAAACTTGATTGAGTCTTTTGAAGAAGTAACAAAGAGGATTGAGGAGGGCAGCGTGGTAGTCATGATCTATATGGACTTCAGTAAGGTGTTCGACAAGGATCCCCATGGGAGACGGATTAGCAAGGTTAGATCTCATGGAATACAAGGAGAACTAGCCATTTGGCTACAGAACTGGCTCAAAGGTAGAAGACAGAGGGTGGTTGTGGAGGGTTGTTTTTCAGACTGGAGGCCTGTGACCAGTGGAGTGCCACAAGATCGGTGCTGGGTCCTCTACTTTTTGTCATTTATATAAATGATTTGGATGTGAGCATAAGGGGTATATAGTTAGTAAGATTGCAGACGACACCAAAATTGGAGTTGCAGTGGACAGCAAAAGAGGGGACCTCAAATTACAAAGGGATCCTGATCAGATGGGCCAATGGGCTGAAGTAGCAGATGGGGTTTAATTCAGATAAATGAGAGATGCTGCATTTTGGGAAAGCAAATCTTAGCAGGACTTATACACTTAATGGTAAGGTCCTAGGGAGTGCTGCTGAAGAAAGAGGCCTTGGAGTGCAGGTAGATGATAGTGAAGAAGGCATTTAGTATGCTTTCCTTTAATTGGTCAGAGTATTGAGTACAGGAGTTGGGAGGTCATGTTGTGGCTGTACAGGACATTGGTTAGGCCACTGTAGGTATTTTGCGTGCAATTCTGGTCTCCTTCTTATCAGAAAGATGCTGTGAAACCTGAAAGGGTTCAGAAATGTTATACAAGGATGTTGCCAGGGTTGGAGGATTTGAGCTATAAGGAGGAGAGGCTGAACAGGTTGCTGCGTCAGAGGCTGAGGGGTGACCTTATAGAGGTTTACAAAAGTACGAGGGGCATGGCTAGGATAAATAGACAAAGTCTTTTCCCTGGGGATGGGGAGTCCAGAACTAGAGGGTATAGTTTTAGAGTGAGAGGGGAAAGATATATAAAAAGAGAGAGACCTAAGGGGCAACTTTTTCACACAGAGGGAGGTACGTATATGGAAGGAGCTGCCAGAGGAAGTGGAGGAGGCTGGTACAATTGCAACATTTAAAAGGCATTTGGATGGGTATAAAAATAGGAAGGGTTTGGAGGAATATGGGCCGGGTGCTGGGAGGTGGGACGAGATTGGGTTGGGATATCTGGTCGGCATGGACGGGTTGGACTGAAGGGTCTATTTCCGTGCTGTAATTCTCTATGAGGAAAGCAGTGCTTGAAAAACCGGCTGCCAAATGCTAAGTCCCTGGTTCAGACAGATTTCACCCTAGGATCTTCAAAAAAATTACTATTGGAGGTTATTAGATGGATTGGTGTTAATTTTCAAAACTTCAAAAGAGGTTCAATTGAGTTGTAAAGAAGTAAACATATATTCCCTATAGAAGGGAGGCCGGAAACTAACCAGTTAGCTTAAATTACGGTGGTAGGGAAGGTATTAGAATTGACTATTAAAGAGAAAGCTGCACACGAGGTAATTGGGATGAATCAGAATGGTTTTAACAAAAGGCAATCACGTTTTACAAAATTATGGGAGTTCTGACAAAGATTAACTTGCGCTGTGAATAAAAGGGGAGCCTATGGACATACTATACTTGGTTTGGCATAAGTTAGGTGATTTCAAATGCCACAAAACGTTATGGCAGAAAATAAAAGCTCTGGGGTAGGGGATGAAGTACTGGCATGGATGTGATGAGTGGAATCCCACAGCGACCAGTGCTGTGACCTCAATTTTTTCCAGTGAATTGGATGAGATAGCAAAGGAAATGTTCGATAAATTTGTAATGACACCAAGGTAGGTAGTAAAGGTTGTTGTGGAGACATAGGTTTCTAATGGATATAAACAGGTTGAGTGAGTGGGCAAATTCTGGTAGAGTATAATGTAGCAAAACACAAAAGTTGCTCACCTTTAGCATGAAACACAAAAACTTAGAGTATTACTTAAACTGAGCACAATTGCTTAAGTCCAAAATTCAGAGGGCTTTGGGAGTTCTGGTGGATAAGTCACAAATCAATTGTTTGCACATGTAGTATTTAATCAAGAAAGTTAATTGAACATGAAAGCAAGAAAGTGGTGCTTCATTTATACAGGGTATCAGCAAAACCATATTTCAAGTGCTGAGTGCAGTTTTGAACTCCTTAATTAAGGACAGATGAAAATGCATTAGAAACAGTTCAGGCAAGATTCACGAGGTTGATACTAGAATGAACAAGTTGTAGTATTATCAGGAAAGCTAATATTTCATTAGCTGTTATATTCATACAATTAAAATATATTCATGGATCAATTTTTTTTGCTTAAAGTGAGAGGAGAAAGATTTTAAAAAGACACCATGTTTTTCAAAAGATAGGGTGGGTCACATGTGGAATGAACTTCCTCAGGAAGTGATGGATTTGAGCACAATTACAGTGTTTTAAAGACATTTCGATAAGTACATGGACAGGAAAGGTTTGGAGGGATATAGGCCAGGAGCAGGCAGGGGGGGAAAAGTTTTGACCTGCTCTGTTTCCGTGTTGTATGACTCTAGGACTCTATACTCAATGAGCATCTTATACTGTATTAGCATATGTCCTGCTTGGCTTCACTTAACAAAAAAAAATGTACCATAGGATTGTAAACAAACTGAAGGCAGTAACCTTAAATCTTTAGTCTACAGGGCAAGGTAGAGGGGCCCTGGCCAGATCATTTCCATTTCATGACTGTGAAAATATCTTTAATCTTGAAGATTACAAAACAGAGGTGTTATACTCCTGGCTTATTAGCCTCAAAAAAAATCATAGTCACAGCTAAATTTCTATACGGATAACTTACTTAGCAATGAGTTAATTACATGTGACTAAACCTAATCTGTGGACAAAATTTAGCCTCTGTTACAAAGTTAACTCAAATACAATGTTTTTAAATTTGCAATTATACTACCTTTAGATGGATACCTAAAGACTATGTGGTGAAGAATATTTCACAATTTTTACATCCTGTCCTTTGCGTTTGTTCCACTTGAGTAACAAAAGCTCTTTCCAAGCATTCAAACTTCAGATGATTGTAAGGAAAAGCAAATGGTCAGTGTGAGAAATGTTTGATTTAATAAGGTCGCTGAATAAGTGACATTAGCTCAAAAATATCAATCATTGGGCCCTGACTACATAAGCCTTTCTTTTCCTTAGCAAAGAAGAAAATTTCAAACGATCCTTTTATCTTCGCTAAAAAGTTATGAAGTGACCAAATTTAATAAAGAGGTTGGATCCATGAATAACTGACAACTTCAAAGCCAGTCGGCAGGGGAGAAGGGACCATCAGTCTATGTCAAAGTGTAATGATGTAAATGATCATGAGCATATGGTGAATCGGCTGCCTTTCTGTCCACTGGAGTTTCACAGAGTGAGGGGCAATTTGATGAAATGATCATGTCTTGACAAGGTGGGTATGGAAATGAGGCTTCCTCATCAGTAAGTTCAGAAGTAGGAGGCAGATTTTAAAATTAGGGGTCACACTTTCAGGACAAAGATGAGGAGAATTATTTTTCCTCAGAGGGCTGTGAGACTTTAGAATACTCTGCCTCAAAAGGTGAATATTTTTAAGAAAGATGTGGAAAGATTTTTTGGCCAGACAGACCAGCATTATCAGGGGGACATAGAAGTACAGAATTTGAACACAAGTAGATCGACCATTATGTTATCAAATGGTGGTTATATACTCAAGAGGCTGAATGGTCGACTTTTGCTCCTATTTTTTGTCCACTGAAGTAGCATTACTGGAGATGACTGTTGGACCTAGGACGCCAAGTTGATTTGAATAATTTTAGATCAGAACTTGTGCCTCCATCATGCTCGGTGCATCTTTTTTGTCTGGTACAATTTTATCTTGTTTCTTTTCTCATGAAGTTATGTCACAATTTGATGGTTATTGTGCAGCATTCAGGTCTCATCTTTTGTTGATTTTACTATTTATTAGCATTCTTTCGCCTTTGTACTGCGAAACATACTCTGTCCCATTACACACACTTTTTAAAATTATTTTACCCAATCCATTCCTGCACTCGCTCAAAACCTAATATGGCATTAACTTTACCCATAATGATATTGAGACTATTAATTGTTTCTTTCCACATATTCTGTCTGGGTTGAGTATTTTCAATATTTTCTGTTTTTATTTCACTTCCAATGCAAATAAGTTTCACTTTTATGCAAAAAAATTGCACTTGGGCATTGTTCAGTTTGAGTTATTCTGTAATACTCATATCAGCAACGATATAGGCTGCAGTGTAACCTTAGAATCATGACCGACACACTGGTATAGTGTTGGAGCACTTTATGCCCACTTGCGTTGTTCAGTGTGAAGCAGAAATTCCAATAGATTAAAGAAAGCTTGGTTATATGCTGGTTAATGAACCTCAATCAAGATTAAGGAGATCAATTTATCAATTTCATTGTGTCAAACAAGCAACAAATGACTATACTTCTAATATTCTACATGGCAAGTTAAGGAAAATATACAAGCCTGTGATGACAGACCACATAACTCAAAGTTCCTTCCGATATGTCGACCCTGCCTAGTACAGATCATCCAATGCATGTTTGTGCTTGCTATTTATTGTTAGGCGAATACAGCTATCTTTCCATATTCAGCTAAGAATGGTGCCAAAGATGACTGTCTTAAAATTATGCAAATCTGAAGTCCAGTTGAGGAAAATTATCAGATCTGCTAGTTTCTACAGAGAGAAAAACAAGAGTTAATATCGAGTCTCTGGTTTTCTCTCTATAGATGTTGACAGAACTGCAGAGTTTCTCCAGTTTATTTTTCTTTCAGATTTCCAGCATCCGCAGTTCTTTGTCTATCATATGAGGGAATGTGTTACCTTTTCAATTCTGAAAAAAAAAAGATGCTGGCTTCTAAATTTTTAAATTATATTTGCAGTCCATTGGCAACCGCCAGTGACAGTAGATTTAATCCAAAAGTACAAGTGAAGAAATCATGCTTCAATTGCACCAAATTCTAGATCAAAATGCAACTGCAGTATTTTGGTGAAATTTAGGCACCAAGTCTGAGAAAATATATATTGATCCTTTATTCCAGTTTAGAAGGTTGTAAGGTGACCTAATTGAGAGCTTCACAAAGACCTAAAAGACAAAAATTTGAAGGCAGAGAAACAAATTTCTCATGAAAGAATCTAGTCCTAAGAATGTTACTCTGACCCTCTCACCAGAGCTACTGAAGAGTTGCTGTGAAATTCCAGCATTTTCTGTTTCTATTTCAATTTCCAAAATGCCCAATATTTTGCTTTAAACACCAGATGTCAACATGGTTATGTCTTTAGCATCAGGAAGAAGTGCAAAAGGCAACATAGTTAAAAATCTAAGTTACTTGCATCAGAATACTCGAGCAATTGGAGGCACAAATGGTAAATTAGTGATCTAGGTACTTTCAAAATTTGACATGGACCTTTCAGTGGGACTTTTGTGGAGGTCATAACCAGTATCTACTTCTAACCTGTTGCTTTCCACCAGTTTGCATTTAATTCAATATATAACCTACAGGTTAAAAACAATTGAAAAACAATTTACTTAATGTGGACCAGCAGGCAATTTTAGAGTGTTTTGCGAAACCAGCTCATGTGAGGACAGGAAATGAGATTTTCACACAGCATGTACTTAGGATATGGAATGTACTGCCAGGAAACGTGTTGGTGGTAAGTTCAATTGGAGCACTGAATGATCATTTAAACAGAAACCATGCACAATCTTACAGGAAAAAGGGCAGGAGATTGGCTTTAAAAGGAGACAACACGCCAGCAAATGGAAGGAATTTCAAGTTATCAACCTTAACTTTGGTTATGGAAAGCATCTCTTTTCCACCTAATTTTTCTCACAGCTGAAATAGAATTAAACTTTCCTTCACAGTGATACCACCAACATAGAAAGGATAGTTTCTCTCATCAAACATCAAATTTCATCACATTATGAGACTGTCACTAATAATCATGCACAGTGCAAATTTTTGTACAAAACTATCAGCAGTTGTGATTTACAAATCACTTGCTGTACATAAAAAATCCCAGCAAAATGCAAAAATTGAGACTTTTGCATTACTATCCTTTTAAGAGAATTAGCCAACAATTCTATTGGGATTAAACTGTTACATAATTGTAAGTAGGACTAAACACTTACTAATTACACCAACAGGACTGACACATAAATGCATACCTTCTCTACTTTAATATAGGTCATGGCAAAAAAATTCTAATTTCTCATTTTTAGTTTTACACTGCAGTTAAAAGTGAACCTTATAGCATTCCCAATATCTTTATCTGAACTGCACATACCTCATTTCTATCTGTTTCCGTTTTTGCAGTTCTTGATTCCTCATTTCTTCCAAGCGTCTCAACTCCTCTTGACGTCTCATCAAATCTAAAAAACAGATTAAGAGTTAACACGGATCTAATTTTCACTCTGCAAAAATCACTTTCATAGATACTTCTCTTAAGAAGTTGCATATATTCACTAAATTTTCAGTCTATTTTCACTTCATGCAGCAAAAATATAATTTCATCCATAAAGAAGTAGATACAGTTACTAACAAAGTCACAGGAAACCAAGTAGCCCACACAATCCTGTGGTTACTCCCCTGCAAAAAAAGGAGATATAGATAATGATGTCCTGTGGATTAATTGGCCTTGGATCTTAATTTCCCCAAGACCATTTCCTGAATAATATAGATTGCCTTCAGTTCCTGCCTCTTACTCAACCCTGTGCTCTCCAATGTTTCTGGTATGTTATTTGTGTCCTCCTTTGTGAACTCAGAGCAACATAGTATTAATTGATGAGCCATTTGTTTGCCCCCCTCCCCCATCATAAATTCCCATTTCTGACGTTATCACAAAGCTAGTCACTTTTTTCCTAAAAGCTGTTCCTTGCCTCAAGGAGACTCTGTGCTTGATTTTTTTTCAGAGGGGCAATAAACCAGGCCGGGCTCCGATCAGTCTCATTTGGTACAGATATGAAAAAGGGTTTTGGAGAGGCCTTTCGTTTATATGTAAACAGTTGAGACGTCAGGCCAAAGTGGTCATGTTTTAGAAGTGACCTGTATAATGAAAGGGAAGTGGTCAGCTCTTTAGCTGAGCTGAGCAGTTTTAGTTCAGTCTTGAAAATTCTGAAGTTGAACAGGGAGCAGTGTGAAAACACATTTTTTTCTGCCCTTCAACTTCAACCTGTAAGCATGTGTTCCATTTATACTGGGTTTTAAAATGGAGCTTGCTTATTGGGACTGTTGTGTATATTCGGAACAGCATAATTAAGTCTAGTTGGATAGTCTGAGTTCTGTAGGGGTTCTTTATTTCATTGTGTAATTTAGTCAATAAATTTCTGTTTTAAAATCTAGTAGTCAACCTTCTTTTAGGGTTGAGATTCAGAAATATTTCAAAGGGCTAATGAATGTTTTTAATTCTTAATACCAGAGATTTGATGAGATCCATCAGAATATATTTAAGGCTTAGATAGACAGGCATCACAGGAAATTAAGGGATATGGGTGCTGGTGAAAAATGGTGTTAAGGTCAGTATTTGGTGACAGCATGTGACTTAATTATATCTAATACAATTTATTTCTAAATTTGGAGTTCTGAATTTTGTTGTGATGAAATCCTGACTTGGTTATTTAAAATTGAGTATGTTTAAACTGAAGTGTATATAAACACTAGGAAGAGCTGTCAGATTTTCCCAGACTAGGAGCCAAGTTAAATTAAACCCTTTGAGGTGTAAAAGAAACAAACTTATCTTTTGCTGTGAGTATTGTACAAAGATTACTTTGGGATCTGTAATAATCTTTTGGGGGGATTAATATTTCAGCACGTGTTTCAAAATCTAAACTAACCTATTAGCATATAAACAAGCTATTTTGTTTTAATGCTATGGCTTAATGATCTCATGTTCATTGTAAAAGCAAATTTGCTACATTGCATGCTTGGTGTGTTTCAGTGAAACAACCTTGTCATAACCAAGACACGATCAATCAAGCTATATTTCAGTCCGAAATCTAGACGTCTCCACTCATAAATCAATTAGGATCATAACATTAGACATGATTGAACTGAAAAGCAGAACAAGCTCCATAAGCCTTTTGGGCTATTCCCCTCATATTTATTATGTACAACACACTGCAATTACAAATTATGTATAAAGGTGGTTATGGTTGAAAGTTCAGCAACCTACCTTGTCTCATTAGCATAAGCTGATGCTCGTGGCGAGCTGCTTCCATTTCTGCCTCAAGTTTCTGTTTTGCTTCTCGGATGTTCCTGTCAACTTGCTCACGTTGTTGCTTTTCCATTTCATCAAGGGCTTTCCACCGAGATGCATATTCAAACTCAAATGTCCCAGGCTGAGCAAAACGTGGTGGCTGCTCTCTTTCCCTAATTCAATAAGAACATTCATTAAAGATAAATATGGAGAGGCAGTGGTATGGTTACAACTGTGCTGAATTCGTAATTCAAAATCCCAGACTAAAGTTCTGGGATTATGGGCTTGGATTCCTTACTTGTAGACAGTGAAATTTGAATGAAAATGTTACTCCAATAGCAATCACATAACTGTTGCAAATACTGAGCTACCAGATGAAGTAGTGGAGGCTGCGGCATTTAGAAGGCAGCTGGATGGGCATATGAATAGAATGGGTTTAGAATGATATGGGCCATTTGCTAGCAAATAGGACGAGATTAGGATAGGATATGTGGTTGCCATGAACGGGTTGGACTGACAAAATAATCAGCTTAAACGACTGCCCTTACTAACATTTAAAAATATATGCAATTTATCCCAATTAGCAATACATGGATGATAGATTTGTTGTGTTGTCATAGTCTTACCCGATCATAGGGGCTACTCTTTTATTAGAGAGAAGCGACTGGTGGTGATTTAACCAGAGGACCACCAGACCTCAGGCGAGGGAAGAGGTTGAGAAGGAGAGTCCTTCATGGTAACCTCAAACCAGTGATGGGAATTGAACCCACTGTTGGTATCATACTACTCTGCAAACCAACAATCCAGCCAACTGAGCTAAACCGATTCCTGAGCATCATTGACTACCTGTGCATTATCTTAAGTCTGAAGAGCATATTGAAATAATCTCAAATCAATAAAGAACACATTCAATGAGCTGAATGGCCTACTTCTGTGCCAATTTTATGGCTAGTCTCAAACACACCAGTACTTCCACCAAAGCTCTTAGAAAAAAAGTATGATTAATGCACAAGATGGAAATGGAGAAGCTCTTAATATCAATTTCTGCAACCTAGACGGTCATTTCATAGGGTAATAGCATCTACTTTTGTCCAGTTGAGAGTGTGATGCTAAAAAAGCACGGTCAGGCAGCATCTAAGGAGCAGAAGAATTGACATTTCAGGTATAAGCCCTTCATCAGGAAGGAAGGGAGGGAGGGCTTATGCCTGAAACATTGATTCTCCTGCTCCTCAGATACTGCCTGACCTGCTGTGTTTTTTCAACACCATATTCTCGACTCTGATCTACAGCATTTGCAGTCCTCACTTTCTTCTACTTTTCTCCATTTCAAGAGGCACAGTGGCTCAGTGGTTAGTACTGCTGCCTCAATTCCACCCTTGGGTGACTGTTTGCGTAGAGTTTGCACATTCTCCAAGTGTCTGTGTGTTTTTCCTCCACATGTTTCAGTTTCCTCCCTCAGTCCAAAGATGTGCTGGTGAGGTGGATTGACCAGGCTGAATTGCCCAGTGACCAGGAATGCATAGGTTTGGTGGATTAGCCATGGGAAATGCAGGTCATTGGGTATGGGGTGGGGGACAGGTCTGGATGGGGTGCTCTTCAGAGGGGCAGTGTGGACTCAAAAGTGAGAACAATCTGCTTCCACACTGTAGGGATTCTATGATTCTTACGGTTGTGCGAATTATCTTCTATACAATCCAATATGTACATATTCCAATAACTATTTCTAAATAGTATTTGGATGGCAACTCCATAATTGCAAATGAAATCAGTTCTTTATTTTCTCTAATTTATTTGCTTTCAAGGTGGTGGGTTTGATAATTACGATCAAAGTGACATGTACAAATTTGGGGTGGAGAGAGATATAGGGACTTTAGGATCACACAAAAAAAATGCCAGATAGTTCAGTGCTATCAACTTCAGCGTAGCCTCCTTTGATGGACTGAACCCTTAATAAGGGGTAACAAGTCAACATAGTCATAAAATGTGAAGATAATCACCTTTGAATTTACTGTAGAATCATACAGTACAAGAAACTCTTCAACCCACCAACAAAAAAACCCTCTAAATCTAGATAGTGATCGTATTCCATTAATGCATTGTAGATTGTGCTCAGCAAATGTAATCAATATATCTTTGACAGGAATCATTGACGGTGTAGGCTCGAAGGGCTGAATGGCCTACTCCTGTATCTATTGTCTATTGACTATTGACTTTCATGTCAAGCGCCAAAAATGAAAGTTTCCTCCTCAAAATTATGGAGCTGCTTTCAGCATAAAAGTTAGTCATGGAATGCATTCCCAGCATCACTTAATGTTCTCAGCCTTAGACAGAAAATGCTAAGACCCACGAAACAGTAACATTTTCCTTCAGAAAAAAGTGACTCATCATGTGATTTGCAAGCAGAAAATTGATGCAAGATCATCTTTGTTGAACAGAAATGTACCACTCAAATGAATGCAAACCCCAAAAATTATACACAGGTCAAAGCAAATGGAGATTTTTTTGCACCCAGCAAATAAACTAAGACCTGAAACATTTACTTGTGGTATTGTGTGTTCTTTTGCAGTAGTTTTTCAGGAAGCCCATCTTCATCATCAAACTGTTCCATGGGCTCCACAATAACAGGACGAGGAGAGCTGGAAAGCAATGACAGATAAATGTTATAGCTGAAAAAGGTTGATAACCATTAAAATATTATATTAAACAGAATAACCATGTTCTTCAATAGCTTGCACGAAACAATGTATATTTGGAAAAGGATCCAACTTATAGAATCCTACCTTAAAACATCTGCAGACTGTAGGTGATTGTGTAACTGTCCTATATTAATGTTGTTGATCATATGAAAAATGCCCGCACTGTTTCTATGCTAGTGTAAACAGATTTCAGAAATGTGCTTATAAAAGGGAACAGATGTGTGAAAAAGGGCAAAACTAAGACACAAAGTCTTGAAAAAGTGTACAATTGACAGTTAACGGCAAGACAAATTTAAGAGTTGTATTAATCTACCATTTTTTCCCCCCACACAGTGTTTCCTTAGCGGGTTCTTAAATCCAAAGATCCATTCAGCAGCTTGGGTGCTCATTCATCAGTATCTATTTGGTTTTCAGGAAACCGGGAACTTCATTGTAAATATAGTTATCTACACAAGTCACATTTTTTTAAAAACCATGAAATTCTCTTACTTTATCGCCTGGTTCGTCATATTGGAAGTCCTATGGGAAACAATATTGGTTCGCTGTCAGGTAATAATCATATATATTTTGCATGTGATTGTGGTTAACTTCATAGTATATTTACAGAAACAGGCCAAGCATGTCTAAATAAGTGTTTAAGCTCTAAATCAGCCTCTTTAACCATGTTAATGCATCCTTCCATTATTTTACAAGAAAAAAAACCTTTAAAAATCAGACGAATTAGGAGGAGTAGGCCATTCAGCCAGCTTCACCATTCAAGATGATCCTGGCTAATTGGATTCTAACCTCATCTATCCACAATAACCTTTCAACATGTTATTTAATAAGAATCTACCATCCCTCCCCCGACCATTTCAGGGTAAGTGTGACTCAATCCTGGAGGAACAAATTTCACCTTGTGTCTTAAGTAGATGACACCCCCCCCCCCCCCCCTCCAGTTCCATATTCTGCCATATGAACAAATATTTAATCCACCAAGACCCATCAGGGTTTCAATCAAGTCACCACTTACCTGATCTAAATTCCAGACACAAGTCTAGTCTGACCTTTCCTCATAACCTTCCCAATCCAGACACTCGTCTGGCAAACCTTCTCTGAAAGGTCTGAAACACATTAACATCCTTCCTTAAATTAAAAAAGGAGACAAATTCCAATTGTAGAACTCACTAGTGTCCTATATAATTCAACAATAACCTCCCTTTTTTGTATTTAATCCCCCATCTAAAAGAATGTTGTTAGCTTTCCTAAATAGTTGCTGTACCTGCATTCTAACTGTTTGAGATTCATTCATGAGGACATTCAGATTCCTCTGCACCTTAAGAGCTCTTGATGCTTAGATAAGCTTTTCATTCTTTTACATTTCCTAACATTATACGCTATTTGCCACATCTTTTCCCACTCATTTTATCTATCCGTATCTTCTTCATACACTTGTAATCTCTTCACAATTTCCTTTCGAATCTTTTACGGTTGCCAAATTTGTTGGTGACACATCTTCTACTCCTTCATCCAAATCCAACAGGCAAGATCCCAGTGCCGAAGCCTGCGGTACACCACTGACTACATACTTCCAGCTGAAAGCGACGCATTTATGGCTAACAAGAAATAATGTAAGCACACAAACTTCTAGCTTGCCAATATGCTATTGTCTACAATGTGAGTTTTTATTTGATGTTTCATCTTTATCAAATACCTCCTGGAAATGTGAGCACAGTACATCCACCTATCTCCCTTTATCCAAAGCACATGCTCTCCTCAAAAGAATTCCAATAGATTAGTCAAACAATGTTCTTTCACAAAACCATGTTGACCCTGCCCAATTACCTTAGAACAGATTATAGCAAGATATTGGAGTAAGTTCAAACATTTTAACCTCTGACATGCTAAGTTAACCAGCTTAACTGACTTCTCTCTTCTGTACCTGCTTCCCCTTAAACACATCCACGCTAATCACCTCAGATCAAGCCATATGCTTATAAGAAGACATAAGTAAACTGCCAAATTTAGAGCAAGTGAACATTTGAAATGTGAAAACAAAACATATTCAGAACCAAGAATGCACCCAATATGATAGCATGTTAACTTCTATAGTAAATAATTGAGATAGCATCCAATAAACAGACTCCACAACTCAATTATTCCAGATAAGCTTCCTTTAAAGAAATATGATTGTTAAATACTGTGACTTTGTTGAAATAATTCATAATGTACATGATATTCAATTTATAGATATTCATTTTGCTTAGTGGTTGTCGTCCAATTTTTATTATGATGCAAGGAGAAGATTAAGCTGGAGGTTGGCATTTACTTACAATCATAACTGTAAAACTTCTCGTCAATATTCTGTTTCATTAGCTTGTTAGAAATGATTTTTAAAAATACACAAGAATTCCTCATACTTCAATGTTTACACTCAGTAAAGTAACATGATGTTTACCAATCCATACACCAAATTGCACACAAAAATAATATCTCATTGCTATATGTTCATGGGATATAGGCATCACAGACTAATCTAGAATTTATTACCATCCCCAATTGCCTTTTACAAAGTAGTAGTGAGCTGCCTTCTTGAGCCACTTCAGTCCACATGGTGTATGGTCATGCATAGTGCTCTCAGGCAAGGAGTTCTAAGATTTTGGCCTAGTTTCTGAAGAACTGGCAATATAATTGCAAGTCAGGCTCACAGGAGAAACTGAAGGCAGGATGTTCCAACACATCCACTGCTCCCATTCTTCAGGTGATATAGGTCACAAGATTAGAAGTGCTACTCAAAGATATATAAAAACCTAAACCTTATTCTCTAATAACTAAATTCCACTGCAGAGATTATGAAAATTCCTACTAGGTCTGAAGGGGGCATTCTTAGGAAAATAAATTACCAACAGTTCTAGGCAACTGAAAAGAAGTTATGGGATTGCACTGTTAAACTGCAGTTAAAACAAAATCAAGTCATAATTATGAACCTAGAGTCTTATACTTTCCAATCAACTGTTAGGATTAGACAAAGCAAGAATTAAACTTAAACTTTTTAAGAAAAGAAATTGAAATTATACCTATCTTTGAATGAAAGCAATGCACCTATCCCAAACACAATTTAGCCAGAATGCAAGACTACTTCAGAAAATGAAGAAAAAGACTTACGATGTTAATAAAAATGCTCCATCTGAGCACCTTTCCAGAGCCTTGCGAGCAGCAGGCTTTGCTGCAAATTCCACATAACCTTTTCCTGTAGGCTTCCCACGGTCATCAACAACAACTATTGCTCGTTCTACTGGACCAAACTGAGAAAACGCCTGCTCCAGCAACTCATTGGAAACCACTGGAGAAAGATTCTTCACAGTCAAAGCTGCTCCATGAGTGGCAAAACGAATACGTAGAGGTCGATTTCTCAGCATTGTACTGTCAAGTTCAGCTTTTGCAATTTCAGCTAATGTTCTAGTTTCCTGCATGGAAAAGCATTTAACATTTTAAACTCGATAGAAAGAGTCATTCAAATTTTCTGTCTTAAGATTTCAACTTTCAGAAAACATTATTCAGATGAAAATGGACAGTTGGAACACAATTTTAACTGCAGTCTCATCAGTTTCATTATAATCTTAAGTCAAAAGTATATCCAAGACTGAGATATACGGATTTCTAATTTTTAAAAAATTAAAGATTATACAGATATAGCAGAAAAAGTGGTGTTGGGGATCATCAGATCAAGCATCCTCTCACTGAATAGGAGTGGCCTCAATGGGCCAACTGGCCTACTTCTGCTCCTACATTTTATGATCTTGATAATTCAAGAACAAAATATTTAAAAACAACTTCAGAGCAAAGCATCATTAAGAAAATAGAAATTGTAAGAGAAACCTCATGAAAAGTAATTAGGTTTCTAATTGAGGAAGTGTATAAGATATGAGCAGGTAGGGAAATTGTTAAGTATTGAGTTTTGTGAAACAAGGAGGATCAGCTGAGCATGAATCAGATAAGAACTTGCAATTAATAATGGGGTGCTGGAGGCAAGTGTAATGGGTTGACAAGGTGGGAAAGCATTCATACGTAGAGCCATTTAACAAGATGAGGAAGCATTCATTATGCAAAGACAGTTAAACAAGGTGAAAAGCATTCATCATATGAAGCTAGTTAAGATTAAGAATATTCATTATGTAACAGCAAAACACTTAATCTTTACTATGACGCTCGCTGATTGTAACAGTCACCCAATTAATATGCATGTTGCTTTTTCTGAATGCTCCTCCCTGTAGAATGACTACATAATTCATTAAGCAACTGTTGTTCGAGAGAAGACCAAAAGCGCATGCCTCTGTGCACATGGGTGATCGTTGTCTCTCCCATCAGGGCCCAGAATAAAGATGAAAGAGGTAAAACTATATACAGTATCTGAACGTTTTGCTTCGACTGTTGGCGGGGGGGGGGGGCGGCGCAGTATAACAGGACAACACTATAACAAAGATGATTTTCTAATATTCTCAGCAGCAATCAGAAGTTGCTAAGTAAAAGCATTTTATAGTTAACCAAAGTAAACTACTTCCAGCATCTTGTTCAAACTTGAAGCAGCAGCTAAATATCATCGCTGGGGATAATGGACTCACTTAAATCCATAGATTAAAGGCCTGACTTACACATCAATATTTCCCAATGCCACAAAACTGTGTTCACCAGGACTCCAATAAACCAAATGCCCAATACATCCTGTTGAAATGAGCTGATTTGCTGCACAAGGACACCCAAATTGCTAATTAAAAAGTGATGACAGTTTGTCACCAATATCCCAACACTCTCGCTGGCTGCGAAACACATCTTAATGCATTTAATTTTCCAGTTTTAATTTTTGTTGCAAAGTGGACACGCAGAGAGTGCAAGAGGATACAAATAGGTTACATGAGTGGGCATAGAGGTGGCAAGTGAAATACAACCTTGGAAGATGTCAATTTATGCATTTCAACAGAGAATAAAAAGCACATTACATTATCTAAATGGTGAGACAAAAGTTCCAAGATGAAGAGGAATGAGATTGTCCTTGTGTGCAAATTGCAAAAGGTTACAATGGAGGTACAGCAAGTAATTAAAAAAGCCATCGGAACATTACCATTAATCACAAGAGAAACTGAACACAAACGGAGGAAGTTATGCTTCAGTTATACAGGGCACTAGTAAAACTGCACCTGGAGTAGTGTGCACACTATTGGTCTTCTTATATAAAGTTTTAAAATCAGATTTACAAGCTAAGTATCTGCAATGGGCAAGTCGCCTTGTAAGGCTGGACAGGTTAGGATTGTATCCACTGGAGTTTAGATGACTAAGAGATAACTATGTCGAAACACAAGATCTCGAGAGGCTCAAAAGGGTAGACATGAGAAGGATATTTCCTTTCACAGTAGGACATAGAACTAGGAGTCACTGTTTGAATAAAGAAAATCATGAATTGCCATTTAAGAATTTAGACGAACATTTTCTGAGGCATGCGTCTTTGGAATACTTCCTTAAAAAAAGGTGGTAGAGTGCTTGAATAGTTAAGATTCATGAAGCAATATAGAACAACCTCAACCATCGAACAAAATCATAAGGTTCCATAACAATGCTATCCATTACCTGAACAATCCGCTATCCAAACAAAATACTCCCCACCAGTTTCATTCAGATAATAGAGAGATTGTTCTGTACATCATGCATTCAAATCAGAACAAAATCAGTCTTGAGAATAAAATTTATAATTAACTGTCCTTGCTGCATCTCCATGCCAATACAGCCCAATTAGTACCAATCTCACGGTGTATAATTTGAGGAGGAGCCCACCAAGGCTACTCTGTCTGATGCTGCATTTTGCTATTTTCTTTTAGCAATGGTTAAGTTGGAAATTATTTTACATCCGCAATTCAAAGTTTGGGAGAAGATTTGTAGCTCGGGTGCTCGTTGTTGTGGTTCTGTTTGCCGAGCTGGGAATTTGTCTTGCATACGTTTCGCCCCCTGACTAGGTGACATCCTCAGTGCTTGGGAGCCTCCTGTGAAGCGCTTCTGTGATGTTTCCTCCAGCATTTATAGTGGCTTGTCTCTGCCGCTTCCGGTTGTCAGTTCCGGCTGTCCGCTGCAGTGGCCGGTATATTGGGTCCAGGTCGATGTGTTTGTTGATAGAGTCTGTGGATGAGTGCCATGCCTCTAGGAATTCCCTGGCTGTTCTCTGTTTGGCTTGCCCTATAATGGTAGTGTTGTCCCAGTCGAATTCATGTTGCTTGTCATCGGAGTGTGTGGATACGAAGGATAGCTGGTCGTGTCGTTTCTTGGCTAGTTGGTGTCCATGGATGCGGATCGTTAGCTGTCTTCCTGTTTGTCCTATGTCGTGTTTTTTGCAGTCCTTGCATGGGATTTTGTACACTACATTGGTTTTGCTCATGTTGGGTATCGGGTCCTTCGTCCTGGTGAGTTGTTGTCCGAGAGTGGCTGTTGGTTTGTGTGCTGTTATGAGTCCTAGTGGTCGCAGTAGTCTGGCTGTCAGTTCAGAAATGCTCCTGATGTATGGTAGTATGGCTAGTCCTTTGGGTTGCGGCATGTCCTCGTTCAGTTGTCTTTCCCTTAGGCATCTGTTGATGAAATTGCACGGGTATCCGTTTTTGGCAAATGCCTTGTATAGGTGTTCTTCTTCCTCTTTTTGCAGTTCTGGTGTGCTGCAGTGTGTGGTGGCCCTTTTGAACAGTGTCTTGGTGCAACTTCGTTTGTACAGAGAATACCGAACAGAGAATTCACCACAAAGGTATACAGGAAAGCCACACACACAGACCAAGTCCTAAACTATGAAAGCAACCACCCCAACACACACATCAGGAGCATTTCCAAACTGACAGCCAGCCTACTGCGACCACTAGGACTCATAACAGCACATAAACCAACAGCCACTCAGACAACAACTCACCAGGACGAAGGACCCGATACCCAGCATGAGTAAAACCAATGTAGTGTACAAAATCCCATGCAAGGACTGCACAAAATACTACATAGGACAAACAGGAAGACAGCTAACGATCTGCATCCATGAACACCAACTAGCCAAGAAACGACACGACCAGCTATCCTTAGTATTCACACACTCCGATGACAAGCAACATGAATTCGACTGGGACAACACTACTATTATAGGGCAAGCCAAACAGAACAGCCAGGGAATTCCTAGAGGCATGGCATTCATCCACAGATTCTATGAACTAACACATCGACCTGGACCCAATATACCGGCCACTGCAGCGGACAGCCGGAACTGACAACCGGAAGCGGCAGAGACAAGCCACTATAAATGCTGGAGGAAACATCACAGAAGCGCTTCACAGGAGGGTCCCAAGCACTGAGGATGTCACCTAGACAGGGGACGAAATGTTTGCAACACAAATTCCCAGCTTGGTGAACAGAATTACATCCGCAATGCTTGATTACCTGCCTGTTGTTTCACAGGGAACAGTTTCTCTATTCATGGCCCAATCACTTAATGCTTTTGCTCTTACCCTTCTCTGCTCCAGCTAACTAAATGGTCTCCCTAATCCCTGGTTTATCTTGCAAACCTCCTGTGAACTGCTTGAATATTTCATGCTATGGACACGCACCAGGGGTGAGATATTAAAGGGTTAATATGCTCTGCTGACCTGCAGGAAATTGGATGTCCCAAGGCTAGGGTGGTATGCCTGTCTTACAGGTAGAATGTAAGGAATTTACATTCCTATTCCTTGCCATTCAGAGCTATTTACATGGCCATTTTTAGTTATTCAGAAAAAAAATTACATTAGCAACCCCTATTCAGAAATCAATAAGAACATTGCAATTAAAATTCTGACTACACCCTGCAGTTTACAAAAAAAGATTCACAATAGATCTGGCCATTAAGGGAGGATTTACATTACACTGTTTCTGGAAACAGTGTGATCACTACATTGTGTCTTGAGTGGCATGTGACTGTGGGGGAATGGCTGGGGATCATCTTTTGGGCATTACTGACTGTAATGTGAAACTCCTGTACTGTATAAATGAGGGACTGTTTCTTTTGTTCAGAGAGAGATCCCTTGACATGGCTTCGCAAGCATTGCTAGAAGTGTTAAAGGTTCCTCCACAGCTTGCTATGCTTAATAAATGTTGGCTGTTCACAAAGGTTGCAGTTGCATCTAATGTGTAAGAATCTTAAGAAAAAGAACTTGAACAAGAGTAGTCAAGATTTATGCTGAATTCTAGCTGGGAAACCAGTAAGTCTTTTTTTAAAATGTAAACCAAGTGAGAGGTCACAACTTAGTCAAAATTAAGGCACAGGATTCAATTATTTTGAAAAATAGCAAATATCAATCCTCAACAGCCTCCAGGTTCCAATGACACGAGGAGTCATCAAACCTCACCGAACCATGCACATTAGCCCAATTACTTTTCTTCTGTAGACCAAACTTTTAAAATCTCTCTAAGGTCATAGAATGCCTCAATAATTGCTCATGTCTGGCAATCTACCTTTCTTTGCCAAAATAATGCTCCCCAAATTTTTAAAAAGTGAAATCACTGCAGGTTTTCAAATCTCACTTTCTGCTACACTAAACTAGTAATGCCACATAGCTTCTGAGCTCCCAAAACTTGTCTAGAGTCCTGACAACATTTAACTGCCTACTAAATCCTGGAGCATCATTGTGTTCTAACAGAGTGGAGATATCCAATTGTGTAACTCCTCAATGATTCAGTTACACTCAGTTCCCTTTCAGCACTCCAGCTAAACAGTTTTGTTCTGCAATAAGCTTACTCCTGTTTCAGTCTGTGTCTTTTTCCAACTTACTATAATCTTTCAACGGCTGAGTGACTTCAACTGTTAAGCGAACAAATTGAAAACACCTCAAAAACAACCCTATCCGAATGGTTTAGATTAGGATTAGATTACTTACAGTGCGGAAACAGGCCCTTCGGCCCAACAAGTCCACACCTACCCTCCGAAGAGCAACCCACCCAGACCCATTCCCCTCCATTTACCCCTTCACCCAACATTACAGGCAATTTAGCATGGTTAATTCACCTAACCTGCACAAATTTTTTTGGACTGTGGGAGGAAACCGGAGCACCCATGCAGACATGGGGGAGAATGTGCAAACTCCACACAGACTGAGCCAAGAACTGAATCCGGGTCTCTGACGCTGAGAGGCAGCAGTGCTAATCACTGTGCCACCATGCCGCTAGTTTGATTGTTGAGCATGATCAAACTAGCAAATGCCTCAGAATTCAGTAAGCCAAATGTCAACATTCAGAGCATGATGACTACAACACAAATTGCAAATAACTCAGTTTCCCTATACTGCATTCTTAAAAGTACTGCCCAGAGCTGTACACAACACTATGGCCCAATTAATCATGTATTAAAGAAAGACAAGCAGCCAAATCAGATTAGCCTTCCTATTCCTGTATTCACAACACAGTAGAAGTACAATAATGACCCTCAAAAATTTACTCCAATGGTTTTTAACTTGACTTTTTGAATAACAAGTAACAAATTGTGAATAACTATAGACAAAAAAGTTTACACCTTAAACAAAAAGATTAACAATTAATACTGTAACTTTAAAGTACAAGTTTAACAAAATTGTTTTGTTAATGTTTATGATTTAAACCCAGTTTGCTTTTGATTCTACCGGTCACTCAACTGTGTGTGTATATGCCAGTTTTAGTAAGGGATAAATCAAAAATGAGATGAAACTGGCCAGTTCACACTAGTCTTCATGATCCACAATCTCTCAGACACATGGAATTGTATCTTTTTTGGCATCTGAAGACATGCAAACAGCTTCCAGTAGACTCCAGGAATATTCATATACTGCTTATAACGGAGTTTATTCTCTGAGCTTATAATAAACTGAAAATAACCAGGAAGCAATCAATTCTCCACCCTATAGCGCTCAAAACCACAAACCTTCTAATGTAAACACAGTTCCAACATTTGATTTCTCTTTGTTAGACCGGCTGTCTTGCTATGGGGCTCCACTTAACATTCAATATCTGCTAACTATGAGCATAACGCATCTCTGCGATTAAAACATCTAGAATGTTAAGTGCGCAAAGAATCAAAATGCAATTAACTTCCAGGCATGGTATCCAATCAGTTTGCTTTATTTAAAAATAAGCTGGTACACATGGCCCTAAAAGGTCACTTTCAGCTTACAGTCCAAACCAAAATTGATTTTAAATAAAAAAAGTTCTCAATGACAATTTACTATGACTTCCTTGATTTGATATTCAATGTCACCATTTACAAAGCCAGTATCCCACAGCCATTTTCAACTTGCCAGTTTGATCTTCAAAAATTTGCTATTTAGGTCATTGCGTCAAGACACAGTCACCACTCAATTATTCACACAAAATTGTATCTGCCATGATAGCATCTGTCCATCTCAGGAAATAATAAACTGCAACCAAGATGCCTACCCTTTCAAGATTGAATATAGCCTGTCAGGTTGTACAGGCTGTTTCATCAGCAGTATCTAGTAGTGATGAAGAATTTTGGTGTGGAAATAGACTGAAGCTTTTCCCTTTCCAGTGAGCTCCTTTATCCCCCACCACCTAATCATTCTTCTACCCAGTCTGTTCCACACAAGTCACACCTTCCTTCACACTTTGGTCTTCTCAAATCAGCCATACCAAGTTGCACATCTTGAAGACATTCTCATTAGAATCTGTGAAATCAAACAATAGTAGCATAGAGAAAAGTGGGACAAAGACAAATGGTTACTGATTTTGGATTAGTGGTGCTGGAAGAGCACAGCAGTTCAGGCAGCTCCTCGGATGCTGCTTGAACCGCTGTGCTCTTCCAGCACCACTAATCCAAAATCTGGTTTCCAGTATCTACAGTCATTATTTTTACCTAAATGGTTCCTGAACACAGCTCACTGACTTAATAGCACTGCAACCGATGTAACTGGACATGCTCTAATGGAAAGCAAAACCAATATCCAGGAGCAGTAGTTTGACCTTTTTTTTAAAATATCTCTGCTGACAGGAAAGGAGGCATTAGCAATGTCCATGAAGGTAATATGAAGAGACCAGTCTCATTCAGGACACTTCTCGTGCATCTGCCAATGTGAGAAACTCAGCTCAACTGCCATCTATCAGAACGAAACAGCAATGTCTCAGGATAGGTGCATGATTTTACAGACTGCAATCTCTTTGTGCATTGCTTTAAAGACATTCCCACGAATCTCAACAAGTAGAGCTCCAACCATCTTTCCACATGTATGGAAGTTTCGAAAAAATCACCTCCGCCCAGCTTCATGGTTGCCGCTGCCAAATTTGGGCTCATTACACTATTCAATCCTTCCTATGTTGTCCCAGCTCCCAAATGGTGTCCATTAGCAGGGATTTTCAACCAGCATTACATAGCACAATGTATAATGACAGTGTGGCATTTAACAGTTCACTTTTTTCCAAGAAAATACTCCATATACTATTACGTCTATACAATGTTGCAAACTCATCCTGGAAGTTTGTTCCCTTTCGATTTGCAAGCCACACTCAAATTAGTTGGTTTGCCATAATGTCTTCTTCATAACTTCATGCGCATTACTACTTCACATCAACTCACTAAGAGGCAGCAGCAGGACAATCAGCCCCAAAACTTACTCATGCCTAGTCTGATCGCAACCTGAAATCTGCGTTCCCTCCAGACTTCCTGGCCTACCCGATTCACAGATTTAAATTCATCTCTAAACCATTACCACTCTGACAATAGACAGTCTGCTGAAATTCAATTCTGGAAGCTGAGGACATCTAGGGTTCATTTGCCAGGAACATGCTTGTCGATCACAAGGGCACTTCACAGTGTATTAATGAACTCCATTTCAATCAAATAAACTTCACACCAATTAGCAGTCTATTCTCCCATTTCAAGTGTAATTTATATCAGGTGTTGTGCAGGTGACCTGACTTTATGATACTTCACAGTCAGGATTAGAATGGCGCTGGAAAAGCATAGCAGGTTGGGCAGCATCCAAGGAGCAGGAAAATCGATGTTTCGGGCAAATGCCCTTCATCAGAAATTAGGAGTTTCAACCAGCATTATATAATACGATGCATAATGACAGTGTGATACTTCACGATCGCCTAGTGCGAAAGTGAAAAAATTGTGTTAATGACAGCTCTGTTTTGTTTGGTGTGGTATATAGTTTCGTTAGCTAATGTTGATGTTGCTAGATACCAGGGAGTGATCAGTATCACAGTAAGGGGGTGCAGCTAGTGAAAACCCAGCTGGTGCCCGTGGTATGGTTTGGGATGCTTCCAGGGCAATTTCTGATGTTATGTGATTTGGTAGTCACCGCATGCAATAGAATCCATCGTAACAGCATAGTTCCAGCAATTTAGAATCATAGAATCCCTAGAGTCGAAGCAGACCTTTGGTCCATCGAGTCCATACCAATTCTCAGGAAGAATATCCCACCCAGGCCTATCCCATTTCTGTAACCCTGCATTTAACCATGGCTAATCCACCTAAACTGCACATCTTTGGGAGGAAAACCAGAACACCCAGTGGAAACCCACATAGCCACGGCGAGAATATACAAACTCCACACAGTGACCTGACAGTTGAATTGAACTAAGGTCTCTGGCACTGTGAGGCAGCAGTGCAAACCACTGTGCCACCATGTCCAATTTCTGTTCTTTTATTACGTACGTTGGCCAACAACAAAATCAGCACCAATCCTTACACAGAAGTTCCCAGAAACAGTCACAGGGTTACAGAGATGTACAGTATGGAACCAGACCCTTCGATCCAACTCATCCATGCCGACCAGATATCCTAACCTAATATAGTCCCATTTGCCAGTACTTGGCCCATATTCCTCTAAACCCTTCCTATTCATATACCCATCCAGATGCCTTTTAAATGTTGCAATTGTACCAGCTGCTACCACTCCCTCTGGCAGTTCACACCATACACACATCACCCTCTGCATGAAAAAGTTGCCCCTTAGGTTCCCTTTTAAATCTTTCCCCTCTCACCCTCTAGTTCTGAACTCCTCCACACAGGGAAAAAAAGATATTTATCTATTTACCCTATCTATGCCCCTAATGATTTCATGAACCTCTATAAAGGTCACCCCTCAGCCTCAAACATTCCAAGGAAAATAGCCCCAGCTTATTCTGCGTCTCCCTATAGCTCAAACCCTCCAACCCCAGCAACATCCTTGCAAATCTTTTCTGAACTCTTTCAAGTTTCACAAAATCCTTCTTATAGGGAGATGAGAATTGCACACAATATTCCAAAGGTGGCATAACCAATGCCCTGTACAGCCACAACATGACATCCAAACTCCTATACTTAATGTTCTGACCAATAAAGGAAAGTATACCAAACTCTTGGTCCCTTGGTTCCCAGTGTAATGTTAATAGATTAATATCCAAAGAGAGATTCCCACTTAAAGGGTTAAACTGCACTGTCTTTGGTGGGGATGGCAATCATGAAAGAATGCAGGTGACCATCCATTGTAGTTGGCACTTCTTTTAGACAGTCATTTGCTACTACTCTCCCTTGCTATTGTCAAGTTAAACTATTGTTCAATCTCTTCCATTCAGAAATGTTTTCTGGCCAGAGGTATGTCGCACCTGCATTGTCTTGTGGAATAAAAGTCAGAAAATCATCTGCATTACTATTCCCCAGGATGAAGGCATTAGCATTATCCCCAACGGTGATCTCATCCTGCCATTGCACCTGGGGTAAGGTTAGGATTCGGGGCTGAGTAACTGGGGGTTGTCTTGAGTGGCATGTGACTGTGGGGAGTAGCCAGAATATCTGTAAGCATGGCCAACTGTCCTGTATAAAAGGAGATGTTTTCTTTGTTCAGGGCCTCACTTTGACTCAACCTTGCATGGCTGCGAAGGGGGGGGTCAAAGGGGGCCACTTAGCTTGTACAAGATTTAATAAACTTTAACTGTTTGTTGCTTTGTGTGAATTGCATCTTGTGTGCAAAACCTTGTGAAAAGAACTGTTCACCAGCACAAAGTGTCTCACAGAATCTATCCTTGATGCCTGGGTGGAGGTGACTGACAGAACAGACTAAGTGGATCCATACTTGTCATCAAGCCAAAAGTAAGATCTCAGCCTTCTTTAGAAGTTAAATCTCAGATCTTCTTTGGTAAATTCTCCTGTCCAGTGCGTTCCCAATTTTCCCACCAAGAGATAACTTCTAGCTCCAAGTACCTATTGCAGGCCATAGCAAGACAGCACCAAACCCCATTGGAGGGCAGCCCTGGCACGGGGACGCAGTGTCATAGATATGCAACTGGATTTCAAAACAATGTTCTGAGCACATGGTAAAATTTGAATGTAATAAATTAAATCTCCTTTTCTAGCAAGGAAAAGGGCCCTGTCCTGGCTTAGTTGAACAATACAGAGGAGATCCAGAGCTCAATGCTCCAAATTCAGCATTATTTGTAGTGGCAAAGAAAATGATGAAACCAACACTGTTGATTCGTACCAGTCCTGTTGCTGGGGCTGCAATACAAAAAAGAAACCTCCCTGACAAATGACATTACCAATGCAGGACTCCACTCCAATTTTCTGTCATGGTCAACTCCTATAGCTGCCTTCACTCTCAAGACAGAAACCTTTACCAATAGCCAAGAGTCTGGATTTCAGGCACAAGGTCATAACCACACACTCATGGGCCAGCATGCTATACTTAGAGGTCAAAAAGAAAAGTAACAACCCTAACACTCAGCTTCTAGTGAAGATGACACTGCATCACCTGTTTAATGACTGATTTCTGAAAAAAAAAGGCCTCGACAGCTTCCCCTCCTCCATGATTAACGGACCTTCATTAGATTCATTCCATACTTACCCCTTTCTTTATCATGCTCCATTCCTAGTCACCTGAACTTACACATCACTTGTCATTTCACTACCCACACAAGTTTTCATTTATACAGTCATAGAGATGTACAGTATGGAAACAGACCCTTCGGTCCAACCCGTCCATACCAACCAGATAGCCCAACCCAATCTAGTCCCACCTGCCAGCACCCGGCCCATATCCCTCCAAACCCTTCTATTCATATACCCTTCCAAATGCCTCCATCACTCCAGACTCCACCACTTTCATTCATTGTTTTTGTGGTTTCCATTCTCTATTTCATATTCCACACCCTTCAATTTGAGTTACCACCCTCCTCGCAGTCTCCCAGAAAAGACGTGCAAGCATACATGTATAGCTTTTTATTCAACTTGCAATGAGCAAGGTCTCAGAAATAATGCTGTAGTGACAAGATTTTAGCAACTTTAGTTGAGTGATGTATACAATCCAGGTGAACTCTTCTTAGAGGACATTGCAAGTATGTGTCTGGTAAGTTTTGGACAGGTTTCAAATGAATTAGTCTCAGACAACTGCAGTTAAAATTGGACCTTTTATGCACATCTAGCACAGCAATGTTTTGGTTCAAAAAAATGTCAGTTCCAACTTTACAGTACTAGGGGGGGCAGAGCTCCCTATCAGCCTACATTCTGTTCAAGCCCATGGAATAAAGTTCAACCCTAAGCAATCTATTGACCATTGGTACTCTCTCCTTATGAGGTTTGGTTCATTCATTGTAATCATACCAGATGCAGCATTTCTGAATCCACACCTTGTCATATGGAACAAAAGTGGCAGAAAGTCATGTGCAATGTCTCAAAAATTTCATTCACCACTGACAAGACACCAACATGGGGGCATTAAATACAAATTACATATTCACATAATAAATCCACCCAAAAACCACACAGTGCGATGCTGAGATCTAAATGCCAATAATTTAACTTCCCTCCTTGCTCAGACTTCACTGCTGTTTGCACCGAACACACTGTCTCAACGGTACTGAACAAGATTCAAAAATAAGTATCCTGCAGTCCTCTTTCCTAAACTTCCACTTTCATGACAGTGAGGTTTACGACCATGCTATAAAGGATGTATAGATTGTGGCTGAAAATGTGTTGCTGGAAAAGCGCAGCAGGTCAGGCAGCATCCAAGGAGCAGGAGAATCGATGTTTTGGGAATGAGCCCTTCTTCAGGAATTGTGAAGAAGGGCTCATGCCCGAAACGTGGATTCTCCTGCTCCTTGGATGCTGCCTGACCTGCTGCGCTTTTCCAGCAACACATTTTCAGCTCTGACCTCCAGCACCTGCAATCCTCACTTTCTCCTCGATGTATAGATTGTGTCCAGATGAGGGTGCTGAATGCAGCTCCATCAATTCAATGCAGTACTGGGTGTTGGTAGACACAGCAGTTCATTAACAGGTCAGGAGACCTCCAGCATCTACCCCACTTTCTCAACATTTCCTTGAAGCCTTTATTTACATCCTTCATTAAGTTGACCTGATAATCTCACGAAATTTAGAAAGAGTAGATCCCCAGTAAACTAGTTACTAACTGCTTTATAGAATTCCAACATAATAAAATGCAATTTTAAGGCATTATGCTAGGCCCAAGTGAGAACTTCGATATCGATAGCTCAAACTCGGCGATCAATCATGTCAATCTTACAAAAGATCTCGGTAATACAGGGCCAAGTATGGAGACGCACTATAACAACATTTTGAAGATAAATACAAACTAAACTAATTCGTCTACGTCACCCATCAATAACGTCCTCAAGAATCGGTACACGGTGAATATACTGAATTAAACATTAGTTATAGTTGCAATGATAATGTCGATATCTTTGTTCGTTTAAGACTCTTCAGAGCCAAAACAGGCCCATTGTCAAAAAACAGTTTCAATAATGTACATAAGTTAATTTCACACTGTTTTGAAAGTAAATTTACAAAATCGTCACTAAGTTTGTACAACGGTCTTTCAAGAAATTTGCAAAACACCTACGAGCGCACTGAATTGCTTGCAAGCCACAATTAATTCTTTTGTTTTTCTACACCGTTTGCCAACCACGACATTCTTTTTACGAAGGTATAATAAAAGTAGGCAATTCAAACTGTCGACAAACATGCACTTTGGGCGATATTTAATCTAGAACTGCGTCTCAACCGCAGCCAGTGCAAAAACATCGCTGCCGACAAGCAGGAAGTTTGTTGAAACATTTCGCCAAGAAAAAAAAGGGGAAATACAAGCAATAAAGAAGAAACAAATTCGAGGTCTGCACTGTAAAGATGTTTTAATCCACATATCGGTATCAAAGTTAGTAAATTATGATTCAAGGCAGAAATGAGAAACCAAAAAGCTGTTTAGCAAAAAAAAAATGGCGCCTATAAAATCTAACACACATACGCTCAACTTACCAAGCGAATGAAGCCGAATCCGCGGTCCCGGTTGATAAAAACCTCGGATGGCTCTCCATATTTCTGGAACAATTTCTTGAAATCTTCTTCCGTGATATCAGTAGGTAAATTTCCGACAAAGAGCCTGCATCTCTGAGTATAAGTCTTCTCTCCTGGCCTGCGGAAATTCTTGATGTCCACTGTCAGGGGCTCACCTTCCTCAGCAGGCACGGCGCCTTCCAGATCCGCCGTATCATAGTCTCTTTTCATCGGAGAATTGCGACTGTTCTCCAATTGCACTTGTTTCAAATTTCGATTCATCTGATTTGACTGCATTTCTTATTGGCTTTTATGAAGCCCAGAATAAAAAAAAAACTTTTAAACAAAAATTTAACGGGAAACCTGATTACTAGTTAGCAGTGACAAGAATATCACTTATCCGCATTCAAACTTAAAATGGCAGCCGCATCACAACCTCCAACTGCTTGAAAACCAATGACGCCTACTGCCGGCAGGGGGTAGGGAATCTCATATTGCACTATGGGAAACTAACTCGCTCGCTCCACCGTTAAATTCCCCCTTTCAAAAATGGATTTCGAACCGAACTACAATTCCCATCAGGCATTGCACTATTTCGTTTTATCTATCAAAATTTATTTTTCAATTTTCTTTCATGTAAACAAATGCCTAGTATGCTTATTATCACGTGACTTGCTCACAAATCAAAGTAATCAATTGTTTATTTTTATGTAGCTCTTTTGCCTGCCAATCACACAGCGCCCTCTCCGGCCCAGGATCATAAATATGTTGCTGGAGAGCTGGTGGGTAACCTAACTTGATAACGGGAAGGTGATGCCGTCACAATGATTGGCAAAGGAAACAACCAGACGGATATCGCAATTCTACCATTCGGGGGCGAAATACGAGTATTTGACCAACCAGTGTGTAACAAAGGCGGGGCTTCAATGATCAAGTTCGAGTGACTTAAAGTCTAGCCCGGGACTGGAACGAGTGCGGTCGGTGTAGATCACTGGGAAATCGGGTAAGATGTGATATTAACCCTGCCTGCTTTAACCTTTTTTTTTCTTGAATTGTTAAGCGGGTTTCGGGGCCAAAACATGTAAAAGAAGCCACATTATTCAATTCGTGGAAATAATGGTTAATTGAGTAAAGTTTCACTTGTCCCGCCTCTATTTTTCCCTTTTTAATCCCCCTCACGTATTGTTTCGGTCGCTCTCTAATGGCGGACGTGCGCTAGTACCGCAACGAAGGGGGCAAACCCGTGAGGGCTGGTGGGGGGTAGTCTTGGGGGCAGGGGGAAAATCCCTTTCCTTAGGGAATTTTATCCACTTTGCCCAAAATCAAAAACAAAATCGCAAACTCTATATTTTTATAAAATAAGTGGGGCAATTTTTTCTTATATAGTTTGGGGGGTGGAAAGCTGTTTGTTATTCCCCCCCCCATAATGGTTTTAGGGCATTAGGCTTAATTTCGCTGTCTTAAATTGCTTATGTTCCGTTTATTTATTCTTTGATCATCTGTCCAATTAACTGAAGTTTTCCTTTTTTTTACCCCTTTTCCTAAGGTTGCTAATCCCGGATGGGTAGGTTTTTTTTTCTCTCTGTGAGCATTGTGGGTGTGAATAGCGAAACGCACAGACGCTCGCCACAAGCGATCTTGGTGCGTGTTGAAGGCGGGGCAACTGGGGGTGGAGGGAAGAGAACCTCACGGAGGTTGGTGCTAATCTCTTAACTGGTATGAGTTCCCTTTCTTATAATTCCTATAGGCTAACAAAATAAACCTTATTGTTACCACTTGGAAAGCGTGTTCATTGTAAAGTCAGCCCCTTTTTTTAAAAAAACTTTTCCTGGGTGAAAGAGGAAGAGAGATGGTGGTACGTCGATGGCAAAGATTGTTGGATTGAAACGAGTTCAGAAGAGAATCCAGCCCAGGTTTTCTGATGAGCCGTTATCCCGGATTCAGTCGTTCTTTGGGTTTCACGTACGCAAAGCGGTTCAGTACCTTGTTTTCACCGTCTTTTGTTAGTCCGCATTGTGGTGGCAAACAAACATGCTACTTTGCGAATCTGTGTGTTTTATTTAACAAAAAAGAATTTCGAAATAATCGCTATGAAATCGTGTGTAACCAATTATTTCCATTCTACAATTGAATACAATTGGAAATAAACCTTTTTGGCGAGACTAAATGACTCGTTTAACGATGAGATACTGAATTGTTATTTTTAAATTATAGCCAAACAAGTTGTGACTACTTTATCAGTTTTCCTTAACGAGAAACATGTATACTTGGTCCGACATTCTGCCACTTCAGTTTACTGTTTGTAATTGTGTAGTGACAGATCTTAATTAGGTACGAATAGTAACAATTCTTCACGTCTGACGTTTATTGCTTAAATCTTCAATTTAGAAATCGCCTGACATGACCAAAATATAGTAATGAAGGAGGCCATTTGATCCATGTAGACCTATCAAATGATCACTTCTGATAGGTCGCTTTTAACTGGTCAACTCCCTCCCCCTTTCCAATTCATTCTTTGATTGTGGAATTATTTAAGTAGTTTTTCAATTCCCTTTGAAAATTGCAATTGAATCTATTTCACCATCCTGTACAAAAATACATTCCATATTTTTACAAATAGGAAAAAATCCTTCTGTTGTCTCTATAGTCGGTTGTACAAAATGGAAGCTGGACCAAAAGGATCTATATGTCCATGTTGACTGTAATCCCAAACTAAACTAGTCCCATCTGCCTGCATTTGGCCCATATCATTCCAATCAATTCTTATTCATGTACTTATCCAATTGTGTTTTAAACATTGTTAATGTAGCCAGATCCTCCACTTCCTCTGAAAGCTCATTCCATATATGCACCACTCATCCAAAAAAAATGATTTCACAGCTTAAATTTGAAGCCTGTGGTTTTGACTCTTCTTTCAGCAGTAAACAGGTGTTTATTTTTGACTCTGTCACTGATCCATTTATAAACTTTTTTAAACTTTATTTGGTCTCAGGACTATTGAAGTCCTGCATTTCTGGTACCAATCTTGCAAATTATCAAGAAGGCTTCTTCCAACAGTGCACTGTCCAGAATTGAATGCAGTATTCTAACTGAGGCCTAATCATGTTTTTGTTTATAGTGCCACCCATACTAAAGCTAAAGATTTCATTCATGACCAGTCTTCTCAATTTATCCTGCCACTTAGTGTGCCTATACCCTATGTCTTTGTCTTGCACCCGCTTTGAAAGTATACCATCTTAAATTTATATTCTGTCTTCCAGCATAAATGTGGTCTTTCATTCTTCTATTATATTGTATCTGCTAGATTTCTGCCCATTTTACCAGTCTCAGTCTTCTAGAATTGAGGCAATTGTCTTATTTGTTTATGGAATCATAGAATGATTCTAACACAAGTTCACTCAGTCCCTGTTTGCTCTCTGGCACAACGTCGTCACTCATTCCACTGCTCTATTACCACAGCCTGTAGGTTTATATCCCTCAGGTGTCATCTAGATCCCTTTTTGAATGACTTGTTGATCGTAACAGCATCCCATTACAGTATTTGAATGTTAGGCAGAAATTCCTTCTTAGACAGCGTTTAACATTGCTATGGCTTGAATTCCTGATCATGAGAACATGTAGCATTTTCCTTGGCTTGTGATGTAATTGAGCTTAAACTTTCTCAGCTTCAAATAAGCCCTTCAGGGTTTAAACCAAACACTTCTGAAACTTTTAGTAAATTACTTGTATTAAGCTCTTTATCAGTCATTAAAGGTCACTTTAACAATTCAAAACTATTTCGTCCACTTCTCAGGAGTAGCTGCTTTACATTCCCAGCTTCACTTTTTAAAAACTCTGCATACAAAGACTGAACAATCATTTTATTTTCTCCCACGTTATGGGTCTTTTTTTCCATTAAATAAATCTTCTATCTGAAAGTGCATCACACTAGGAAAGTTTACAAGCAAAGAAAGTAAACAGCGAAGAAAAAAGTTCATTGCTGTCTAGGAAGCCTTTTTCTCTCTGCCACTAGTTCATATTTAAAAATCTAAATTAAGAATGGATTATGTTAAGATCTAGATAGCATTGTGTACTGTATGTGAACACATACACAAGGAAGAAGGGTAGGCTGCTTAGTTCTTTGAGCCTGCTGTACCTTTCAGTAAAATTTATGGCTGGTTTGATTTTGGTCTCAATGCTACATTTTTTGCATATGGCTGATAATCTATCATCCCTTGATAATCAAGAATCTATCTACTTTTGCCTTGCATCACACCTCTTCCCCAAAGAAGAATGAAAATGTATGTTTGAAGAGGCATTTTCATTATTCATCAACAATTCATCAACATTGTTGTTATGTCACTGGAATAATAGTAATGTTCACATTAAATATACAAATTACATGACAACCATATTTTAAATTAGTTCATTGGTATCACATCTTTTTGCCTTTCAGTTTTGTTCTTGATAGTGTTTGCTATAATTTGCTTTCCAGGCACATAACTGATTTTCTTATGTTGGAGAATTGAGCTCCTTCCAAAATTTTTCAAATAAAAACCCAAGGATTGTGGTCCATTATACTGTTTCATCCGCATGATTCCTAATATGTATTTCACAACAATGTGGAGTCAACATGACACAATGTTGTCTTTTTTCCTCAATTGTTGAATAAGTAAAGGTAATATGAGCAGAATTACCTAATTTAATCATGGCAGTTAGGTTTCTCAATCCCATTCTCCTGCCTTCTCCAAAGCCTTTAACTGCCTTATTAGCAAGAACCTTCTATCTCTGATTTCCAGTCAGCTTCTTTGTAAACTTAATAACAGGCCATTCATTCCCCATCTTATCATCCTTCAGCAAAGCAATCCCCACAACAATGGCTTTCATCAGCAGTTTTCAGTCTTTCTCGTGATGAGACCCAGGTAAAACTGATATAGAACAGAGAAAAATGCAGCGCAGTACAGGCCCTTTGGCCCTCGATGTTGCGCCGATCCAAGCCCACCTAACCTCCATATGTCTATCCAATGTCCATTTAAATGCCCATAAAGAGGGAGAGTTCACCACTGCTACTGGCAGGGCATTCCATGAACTCACAACTCGCTGAGTAAAGAATCTATCCCTAACATCTGTCCTATACCTACCACCCCTTAATTTAAAGCTATGCCCCCTCGTAATAGCTGACTCCATACGTGGAAAAAGGTTCTCATGGTCAACCCTATCTAAACCCCTAATCATCTTGTACACCTCTATCAAGTCACCCCTAAACCTTCTTTCCTCCAATGAAAACAGCCCCAAGTGCCTCAACCTTTCCTCATATGATCTTCCTACCATACCAGGCAACATCCTGGTAAACCACCTCTGCACCCGTTCCAGTGCCTCCACATCCTTCCTATAGTATGGCGACCAAAACTGCACACAATACTCCAGATGTGGCCGCACCAGAGTCTTATACAACTGCAACATGACCTCCGTACTCTGGAACTCTATTCCTCTACCAATAAAAGCCAGTACGCCATATGCCGCCTTCACAGCACTATTTACATGGGTGGCAACTTTCAGAGATCTGTGTACATGGACACCAAGATCCTGCTGCTCATCCACACTACTAAGTATCCAACCATTAGCCCAGTATCCCATCTTCTTGTTACTCTTACCAAAGTGAATGACTTCACACTTGGCTACATTGAACTCCATTTGCCACCTTTCTGCCCAGCTCTGCAACTTATCTATATCCCACTGTAACCTGCCACATCCTTACTCATTGTCAACAACTCCACCGACTTTCGTATCATCCGCAAACTTGCTCACCCAACCTTCTAGCCCCTCCTCCAGGTCATTTATAAAAATGACAAACAGCAATGGTCCCAAAACAGATCCTTGTGGAACACCACTAGTAACTGCACTCCAAGATGAACCTTTACCATCAACTACTACCCTCTGTCTTCCAGCCAGCCAATTCCTAATCCAAACCTCCAACTCACCCTCAATGCCATACCTCTGTATTTTTTTGCAGTAGCCTACCATGGGGAACCTTATCAAACACCTTACTAAATTCCATGTACACCACATCTACCGCTTTACCCACGTCCACCTCCTTTGTCACCTTCTCAAAGAATTCAGTAAGGTTTGTGAGGCACAACCTGCCCTTCACAAAACCATGCTGACTATCCTTGATCACGTTATTCCTATCCAGATGTTCATAAATCCTATCCCTTACAATTCTCTCTAAGACTTTGCCCACAACAGAAGTGAGACTCACCGGCCTATAGTTACTAGGGTTATCCCTACTCCCCTTCTTGAACAAGGGAACCACATTTGCTATCCTCCAGTCTTCTGACACTATTCCTGTAGACAACAAGGACATGAAAATCAAGGCCAATGGCTCTGCAATCTCCTCCCTTGCTTCCCAGAGAATCCTAGGATAAATGCTATCAGGCCCAGAGGACTTATCTATTTTCACCCTTTCCAGAATTTCCAACACCTCTTCCCTACATACCTCAAAGCCGTCCATTCTAATTAATTGTGACTCAGTATTCACATCGGCAGCCATGTCCTGTTCCTGAGTGAACACTGACGAAAAGTATTCATTCAGTGTCTCCCCAATCTCTTCAGCCTCCACACGCAACTTCCCACTACTATCCTTGACTGGACCTATTCCTACCCTAGTCATTCTTTTATTCCTGACATACCTATAGAAAGCCTTTGGGTTTTCCCTAATCCTACATACTTCTCAGCATGTCTTTCAAGCTGTCAATGATACTTCCACCCTTCTGAATTTTCAGCTTTTCTTCAAGAAGTTTAAGAAGGAACAATCTTAAAAAGGTATTACATAACTTTATCCTTCAGATTTGCTCTAAATAAAGTACATTCATGCCAACTTTGTCCTAGTGTTAGGTTCTTTTCCTGAGGTTTCACACACAAGATGTCATTTGTAAACCCCAACTTCTGCAAACAGTTTATTAAAGCCTGTAAAAGCTAGATGCCCGCCCTCCCCACCGGCCACCCCCCAACCCTCCTCACAGGCGTGCAAAGTTGAGTCAAAAGAGGCCCTGAGCAAAAGAAACACATCCCCTTTTATGCAGGTCAGTTGATCATGCTCAGAGATACTCTGGCCACATGCGCCCCACCACCACCACCACCACGTAACCACATGTTATCCCTGGTACAATGGTGAGATAAGGTCATCCTTAGAGATAATGTAAATGCTCTAATCCTGGGGAATCGTGATGCAAACCATTTCCTGACTCAGTGATCCCCCAGGATAATAGGTGTGATGTGCTTCAGTATCAGGCAATGGCTATGAAAGCATTTCTGAATGGATAGGGACTGAACGAAAGTTTAATTTTGATACTAGCAGGAGAGTGGTGGTGAATGGCTGTCTAAATGAAGTGGGAGTTACCTACATGAATGTCATCCCCACCAATTCCAGACATTCAGTTTCTGGAGGAAGACAGTGCAGTTTAACCCTTTAATATTACATTAATGTCCAGGGAGAGAGTCCAATTTAATCTTTTAACATTACATTCCACCCTTATCATTCCATGATAACCACCTCTGACACTATTGGCTTTCATAAGACTCTGACAGCTGGTATTTTAAACAAGTTATTGAACCAGAACATATTATAACAACAAAAATTAATAATCCGTGCAGTAAGTAGAATTTACAGAATCCTCCCACATGGAAAAAAGTTCACCAGTAAAGTTCTTAATTCACAGTCCTTAGTGATCACTCCGCCCCCTCCAATTAGATGGAAACTAGTTAGTTATCCAAAATCTCCTTCAATAAAGTCCAACCTGAAAACAAATCCAGTCTGTCCTGCATCACTCCACAAAGAAATCTGAATTCTTGAGTAAGGGCAGTTAAATACTTCTCAAAACTGATGAGACTTCCATCCTTGTGGAGATGCTTCAGATTGAGGATACCAGCGCATCTGAGCATGAAGTGCGGCAGCAGGCTACATGAATGCAGTATTCTTTGCTGCTTCTGCTCCTGCTCTGCTGTTAAATGTAACAAAGCCTGTTTTGATGTTAGCTTGATCAGTGAACCTTTTTATATTCCTTAAATCTTCAAAAGAGAAGGTAAAGCTCGCATGGTTTAATGTCCATAAGAAGGCAACTGACAGAAAATCTACTGATCTCCTCTTCACCATTGTTAGCTTCTTCACTTTTTGTGCTCGTGACTGGGGAGATGGTCATAGAGATGTACAGCATGGAAACAGACCCTCCGGTCCAACCCGTCCATGCCGACCAGATATCCCAACCCAATCTAGTCCCACCTGCCAGCACCCGGCCCAAATCCCTCCAAACCCTTCCTATTCATGTACCCATCGAAATGTCTCTTAAATGTTGCAATTGTACCAGCCTCCATCACTTCCTCTGGCAGCTCATTCCATACACCTACCACCCTCTGTGTGAAAAAGTTGCCCTGTAGGTCTCTTTTATATCTTTCCCCTCTCACCCTAAGCCTATGCCCTCTAGTTCTGGACTCCCCCACCCCAGGGAAAAGACTTTGCCTGTTTACCTTATCCATGCCCCTCATAATTTTGTAAACCTGTATAAAGTCACCCCTCGGCCACCAACGCTCCAGAGAAAACAGCCCCAGCCTGTTCAGCCTCTCCTATAGCTCAAATCCTCCAACCCTGGCAACATCCTTGTAAATCTTTTCTGAACCCTTTCAAGTTTCACAACATCTTTCCGATAGGAAGGAGACCAGAATTGCATGCAATATCCAACAGTGGCAGTGGCTTAACCAATGTCCTGTAGAGCCACAACATGACCTCCCAACTCCTGTACTTAATACTTTGACCAATAAAGAAAAGCATACCAAACACCCTCACCATCCTATCTACTTGCGACTCCACTTTCAAGGAATGTGAACCTGCACTCCAAGGTCTTTGTTCAGCAACACTCCCTAGGACTTTACCATTAATTGTCTAACTCCTGCTAAGATTTGCTTTAGCAAAATGCAGTACCTTGCATTTATCTGAATTAAACTCCATCTGCCACTTCTCAGCCCACTGGCCCCTCTGGTCCAGATCTTGTTGTAATCTGAGGTAACCCTCTTTGCTGTCCACTACACCTCCAATTTTGGTGTCATCTGCAAACTTACTAACTGTACCTCTTACGCTCGCATCCAAATCATTTATGTAACTGACAAAAAGTAGAGGACCCAGCACCGACCCTTGTGGCACTCCACTGGTCACAGGCCTCCAGTCTGAAAAGCAACCCTCCACCACCACCCTCTGTCTTCTACCTTTGAGCCAGTTCTGTATCCAAATGGCTAGTTCTCCCTATATTCTGTGAGATTTAACCTTGCTAATCAGTCTCCCATGGGCAACCTTGTCGAACGCCTTACTGAAGTCCATATAGATCACATCTACCACTCTGCCCTCATCAATCCTCTTTGTTACTTCCTCAAAAAAATCTCAAATCAAGTTTGAGTCATAATTCCCCACGTACAAAGCCATGTTGATTATCCCTAATCAGACCATGCTTTTCCAAATACATGTGCATCCTGCCCCTCAGGATTCCCTCCAACAATTTACCCACCACCGACATCGGGTTCACTGGTCTATAGTTAACTGGCTTATCCTTACCACCCTTCTTAAACAGTGGCACCATGTTAGGCAACCTCTCGTCTTCCAGCACCTCACCTGTGACTATCGATGATACAAATATCTCTGCAAGAGGCCCAACAATCCCTTCCGTAGCTTCCCACAAAGTTCTAGGGTACACCTGATCTGGTCCTAGGGATTTATCTACTTTTATGCGTTTCAAGACATCCAGCACTTCCTTCTCTGTAATATGGACATTTTGCAAGATGTCACCATCTATTTCCTGATTGAATCCATTGGATCAGGCTGTTTGGGGGAGGGTGGGTGGTGGTCTGAAGGTGTGTTTTACCTGTGAATGGAGAAACTGTAGAGACAATGTTAGCTCCTGAAAGTACCTCTGCATTTCCTCTCTCATTCCATCCTTGTCAGGGTCGTTATCAGTATGAAGACAGTCATACGTTTCACTACATTAGATTGAAAATGTTGAAATAGGCAAACACAGTCGTCCTTAAGTCTGTTACTCTGTTCACCATTAATGACATTATCAAGTTTTATATAATGCATATACTTCTAAATTGTACTGTCTAAACAATTCATTTATTCATAAACAACACGGGTCCTAAATTGAAACCCTCAAGGAACCTCATTCAGATTATTCAAAAATTATTTTCCTTTGACAAATTGATGCTTGGCTAATGTAAAAGCTGTCAGGAAAAGTATTTCAAACATCTGGAACAGCAAGAAACAACAAAATGTGTCCTATGCTTAAGCCATTGAAGAGGCTGTTTTAGTTCAGATTTAAATCTCAAGTACTCATGGGGAAACAAATGCAGAATATATTAAAATATGTTCTCCAAATGAAACTTCCCAAATACAACAGTCAGAATTACAGTGGCAACTTTGGTAGAGATCAACATTCTTTTGAATCTGCAATATGAAGGGGGCCAATGAAGTCGTAACAATAATAGAAAGAAGTTAAACGTCGCAGCTTCCAGTTCTAATATTCTCTAAAATCTTAAAATGCACTCCGTCTTGTGAACAGTCTGCATTTAAAAACATAGCAGCAAAGATATAATATAATACTGTCATCCGGCTAAAGCACGACCACTGACCCAATCTTTTTTTATATAACGGGCACTGTAGAATTTGAAACAAATCAAGGCACTCAATCAATTTGTTTTAAAGTTACAAGTTTGATAATATTTAAAAAGGACATAGCATTGCACAATGTCAATATAAAAACAAAATCTGCCCTATTACATAGCCCACAAAACACATTGAATTGAGATCCTGTTTCAAACGAGGTAAAACAGTCACTTAAAAGGATTTTCTGAACCAGTATTTCAACAAACCAAAATATTTAAATATCGAATACTCTCAGCATGGCACAATTTACATTTTTGACAACCTTAATTTTAGTGTGTTTTTTTAATAGTCCTCTCTATAAAATTACACTTAAAAAGAGAAAACTCTCACACTGAAGCACATGGCACCACATTCTATGCCACTCCCTTCCCCCAGAAGAAAGACTCTCCAGTTGAGTCTACAGCCCAGAAACTGATTCCCAAACAAAAACCTGGACAAAGCTTCCCCAGCAGTTCATGTACTTTACTGTTGAGATCCCAGCGGACTGGGTCCACATCCTCTCCCTTTTCCTGGTTATGCTATGCCATCCCAAAAGTACTTCTGAGAACGCATGGGTGACAAAAACATTGAATTTAACAAGTACCAAATTTTGTTTAGATGTTTTTCTTTGCAGTTCCTGATTTCTAGCTTTTTAAACTCCTTTTTCTAGGGGACTTTAACCCTTTTCTCAATTTACGTCTCACAGGGACTTGAACCCCTTTCCTTACTCTCTATGTTTGGGGACTCTAACCCTGATTTTAAAAACCCTGGAGACTGTAACCCCGATTTATAATCTCTCTTTTCCGTGCAAAGTGACTCATTGATGTGCGAGTTACCACAAAGATTCTGTCACCACCAAGTCCCAAGAGACGAGGGGTGGACTGAGTGGTAGGTTTAGAGAGAGAGATCAAGGTGAAGCTTACTTTGTGGGTTCATCTAACTCATGCAACCGACACTCGGACAATCACTTGTTCATTCTGGAAGCTTTATGTATGTTGCAGTCCCACCGCTGCCACCGTACATTAAGTTCTTTTCCAGAGGTTTCACACGAGATGCAATTTGTACATACTAACTTCTGCAAACAGTTAAAGTTTATTAAAGCCTCTACAATGTAGGCGACCTCCTCGCAGGTGTGGAAAATAGAGTCAAAAGAGGCCTCAAACAAAGGAAACACATCCCCCTTTTTTATACAAGTCAGTTGGTGATGCTTACAGATACACCGGCTACTCCTTTGAAAGTGTGATATGCTTCGGTATCGGGGGATGGCTATGAAAGCATTTCTGAATGGAAGGGACTGAATAAGAGTTTAATTTGATACTAGCAGGAGAGCAGTGGTAAATGGCTGTTTAAATGAAGTGGGAGTTATCTGCATTCTTACATGAATGTCATCCCCACCAATTCCAGGACATTCAGTTTCTGGAGGAAGACCCTTTCTGGAGTGTAACCCTTTAATATTATGTTAATGTCCAGGGAGATAGTCCAGTTTAATGTTAAGCATGGGTTACCTGTTGGAATGTTGGTTCCAAGTTGCATGTCTTTGCATTGAAAGTCCATTTTGTGTAACAAAACCCATATTTCTTTGCTCTGTCAGTCAGTGGAACATGCCAGTATCCTTTTTATCAAGTAATTTTTGACAGATTGTACATCTATTCACTAATCTTGGAATATGAGGCACATCTGCTGTGGTTACCGTATTGACTTTATAATAATACAGATCCTGCCACTTTTAATATTTCATAGGGGTCCTCTAGCACCTATGATTCAGCTTGATAATGTCATTCTTTACCATAACCTTAATCTCATCTTTCACTTGAACTAATCTCTGGATTGAGTCTGTAAGGATATTGTTTTTGAGGTCATGCATCCTGTACATTTAGTTAAAACATTAAATTTGAACTTTTTATCTGAATGTATATATTTAGACAGTCCTGTCTTGTAAAACAAAATTTGACTATTTTTTCCACTACCCCTCTTTTTGCACTGTGTACTTCAGGAGATATTATAAAATCATCCATAATTAAAAGTACAAGGTCCCATAATTTATTATAGATGGGAATCTGACACAATCTCTTCAGACCCTATTAAAAGGTTGTATTGGATTGAAAGGTGCAGGTTTAATTAGCAGTTCAGGTTTCCTTCAAATTTTGAGTAAAATTTGTCCACCACCTTGTATAATCCAGGTCAATAAAAAAAATCTTCTAATATTTAAACTTGTTTAATTGACCTGCCTTTGGGCTTTAATGAGGCACTCATAAAATGTCATTTGAATTCTCTGGCTAGATCATGGCCTAATGGGCTACTGTCCATAGGCTGGCAACACTTAGAAGTAGGAGGAGAGGTAGGCCTTTAAGTCCATTAAGCGTATTCTGTCTTTCAGTATAATGTAGTCATCATTTTATTCAATTTATTTTTCAAATAACACTCTGGTATTGCTTCTGTTTCAGTCTCTGAATAGGCTGTTTGTTAGCTTAACTTAGATAGAATTCAAAATTATTGTCTATTAAAGATGAGCTAAACACATCAGGATCATTCTTCTCAAATTTTCAAAAAATGCATCCAGTAGCTGCATTTCCAAACTATTTCTGTTTTGTATAATTTTATTATTCTTCTTGTCTATTCATTTGGTCCTAAGTTCTAGTCACACCAGAGGTGGGAAACAATTTCAGTTTTCTTCACCTCCAGTGGTTGTTTAACCACCCCTTGAGGCCAATATCCTTGCACCTGTCAGTTATTTCCAAAAATAAAGTCATCCCTTCAAATATTATTTTTTTCAAATACCCCTATACAGTTTTTCCACTGAACAAGTCATCCTTTAATTCAACTGTATATAATGAAACTGGCTTGTAACCACCATGTGTGCTCCACCATGAGGGTGGCTCAGTGGTCAGCACTGCTGCCTCACCGCACTAGGGACCCAGGTTCAATTCCCACCTTGGGGGACTGTCTGTCTCTCTAGAGTTTGCACATTCTCCCCGTGTGGGTGGGTTTCCTCCCACAATTCAAAGATCTGCAGGTCAAGTGACGTAGCCATGCTAAATTTCCCATTGTGTTAGGTCCATTAGTCAAGGGTAAATATAGGAGAATGGGTCTGGGTGGGTTACTCTTTGGAGAGTTGGTGTGGACTTGTTGGGCTGAAGGGCCTGTTTCCATGCTGTAGGGAATCTAATCTAATCTAAGTGCTTCAAATTATAATTTTCTTCTTCATTACCCTTTGGAAGGCCAATAGTTCTATCAGTCAGATGTGTAATTGATTTACCCATGTCTCTCGTATCATCTTTGGTTTACCTCTGCTTTTGAAATTAAAAACTTTAGAACCTCCAGTGGTTTGAATCTCTTCTTCACAAGTCAAAACATAATCTTCATGACTGCACTGGTACATTCCAAGGAAACATGATCTTCTTGTATTAGTGCTAAAGTTTTACTCCTACTTCCTTTCCTGATGCCTCCGTCTCTGAAGATCCTTTAAGTATCCTTTTGACTAAAATTGGTCTCCAAGTCAACTCCCAGCTATTAATGATATGTCCAGTCTTACAATGGAATTGTATTAACTCGTTTGTATCACTCCCCTTTTAATTATTTTGTATTCTCTGTTCTCTAGAACTAGTATCTGGTTAAATCTACAGTTTTTCTCTGTGGAATTTCATAAGGCTTTTGCTTTATGATCCTGAATACCTGACCTTTGTCTAACTTGTTTTAAATTTGCAGAAATACTGTTTCTGGAGTCTTCCGTGATCATTTTCCTTTCATTTTCAAAATAATTCTCTACCTTGAGTGAATTCTACCACTAATCGATTAGTTTTGATCCCTTGTAAGTTTAACAAATGTTGAATTTGGTTTCTTGTTGTCCAATATTTTAGTTGATGAGCTTCAGTTCAGCTCAAAAGCATTGTATATTTGCCTCTTTGGCACTTATATATCCTGGTTTGTTAGACACCAATCTGCAGTGTACATTGTCATGGCCTTGCCTACCAAAACATTCTGACATTAAGGATCGAACCTTGCTTCATCTGTCCAGATACCTTCTCGTGTGAAATAAAGTAACTTTTGAGATTATAACCTCAATAAATTTGGGCACTCAGCAAAGATCGTTGTTTAAATCCAATCCCTAATTGTAATCAGAAGCATTCTTCAAGCTACTCCCTCTTTCTTTCTTCCTTTTTATTCTAAATTTTTCTTTGGGCTACTTGGTGTTCTCTTATTCAACCTCATTTTGCATTTCTCCTGCTTTCTCCCTTTACATTTTTTCTCTCTTTTTATTTTCTCTCTTCTAATTGAAGTCTCTTCACTTCACATTTTAAATCCAGTTGTTTTTCTCATTTCTAAGTTTAGTTACTTCTAGTTGTGATACCGCAATTTCAAGTCTTCCTCCTCCTAACTCAAAATAGCGAATAATTGCTTGACTCATCTCTTACTTATGAGATCCTACCTTTACTTGACCTTTTATCTTATTAACTCTCTTCATTCACCTTTTTAATCAAAAGATTTCAAATAACCAGCAGCTGTTATCATACACTGCCAAGAAACTGTTAGTAACATTCAGTAGTCATCTTCAATTTTCTGAATAAATTCACTAGAATGCAATCATTTTTATGTCTACAGCTACCACGAACCTAAAGGTCCCTCCAATCCAGTGAATTCAAAAATCCAAGAGCCCTCAATTGCTCTGATGTCAACAGATGTTCTTACTGGGCACGTCAAACCTCTGACTGAAATCTGGCTTATCAATTATGTTCTGTTTTTATTTTGTTTTATCAAGGTGGTCTCTCTCTGAAACGTTAAGGAAAATAAATGATAAAATACAAGAAACTAAAATATTTGTATGCAAGACACTTCAAAGATTCCAAAACATACATTAGAAATGCAATCCATTAATCCAAACAGCACTCCATTACAGTACTTGTACACTCGAGAGAAATCCTTTGCTTACCACAGGGTTTCATTTAACTTTGACTTTACCTCTCAGTTGTGAGAATCTGAGCCTCTTCCTTGTTTCATCTCTCAAACGAGCTTAAACATTTTCAGCTTGAAATAACCCCATCTGGGTTTTAACCAAATGCTTCTAGTTTGGAACTTGTATGAATCGCCATGCAGTATGGTATCTTAATTTTAAGAATTCTAAATTATCTTTTGCATTTCTTGGGAGCAACTGCTTTACACATCTAGCTTCAGTTAAGAGCCCTGCAGAATTGCCCAAACTAAAACTCAGTTAGTTTCCATACCATAAGTGTTTTCCCCCAAGCCCAAAAATCAATTCCATCTGGAAGCATTGTACACAATGCTGTTTATGTTGGGAGTATTAATGACTAAATAAAGTAAACAAAAACCCATTATTCTCCAGTGAGCCTTTCTCTGTCACTGTTTCTAAAATAAACCACCACGACAGTAGAAATATTTAATCATTTAAAACCCCTTAGGCAAGTGAAAAACCCAAACTCCAGTTAAATATACATAAATCACACAACACATTATGCTGCACCTTCCATTAGCCTGTTTTTATCCTTTTTGAAGTCAATCATTATGCCCTATACTGTCAGTACTTCCAAGCTTTTAATCAACTGTAGATTTTGAAATTGTGCCCTGTAAACCTCTACCTCTGGCATCTGTATACATTAAGAAAAGTACCATGATTCTGCATTTCTTGTTTCTCAACCAACTTCAAATCCATGCTGACACACTATTATTTAATTGTCCTTGTATGTTGAAATGTATATCAAACACAATCTAGAAATTCAGTTCCCCTCATCAGCCTTTTCCATTACCCTAGTAAGTTAGATATACACCTGCCTCTCTCAAATCCCAGGTTGACTTTTGTAATTTAATCCACTCATCCTCAATGTGTATGTGGGCAATTGCTCTTTCTCTCCAGGGCCCAGAATAAAGGTGAAGAAGATAGAGCCATACTGTGTCTCTGTCTCTGAGCGTAAGCTTCAACTGATATGGAAACAGGACAATACAGAAGGATATTTAAAATAAATTTCAAGATTGGGCAAAAGAAACTGCAGAATTATCACCACAATGAACTGTATAAAGACCTGGACTTTCATGAACTTGTTTGATTCATGAATAAATGCAGATTATACTAGCAATGCTTTCCATTCCATTCTTAAATGCAGACTAACTTGCTAGTTTTTTGCAAGACATTGTGAACAACCTCTGGCTATCACTTCTGATTGGTTTCCAAAAAGAAGGACTTTACATGTGGGTTAAATGATTTTAACCTATGCTTTGTTTTAGATCCGTGTTAGTGAAAAACAGCTGTATTTAATAAAAGTTGGGATTTGCAGGAAAAGCAGCTGAGACGTAGTGGTTATCTCAGCTTGTCACAAGGCCAACTTCTTTGTGTCTGGTTTAGTAGTGTCATTTTTTTCTATTCCTCTTTGGAGACTTGAGCAAAATTTTGCAAGTGTGCAATATCATCAACATATTCTTCTTGTCCTACCTTTTTCCTAAAATAAGCTTGTTTTATGTGATGCACTATGGTCACATTGAACATTAGAAAAATATAAACAGTCAGCTTAATCATTAGCTGGTATTGTATTTCCTGTTTGTCTTATTAAAAATCTTTAATAAATTCAGTTAAATTGCATTTAACAAGTCAAAGAGGGCCAATGTATTGGTTAACTAGCTGACAATTAAATCCATACAGCTGGGGAAGGATGGTTCCTGTTAAATGGTAGGAGAACGTGACAACTGCAGATGCTGGAGATCAGAGTCAGAGTGTGGTGCTGGAAAAGCACAGGTCATGGCAGCATCAGAGGAGCAGGAGAATTAATGTTTCCGGCATAAGCACTTCATCAGGAATGAGGCTTGTGAGCCAAGGGGTAGAGATATAATTGGAGGGGGTTGGGGCTGGGGGAAAAGGTGGATGTGAGTGCGATAGGTAATTAGGAACCGTGCTTACCAAGGAGGGGTTAGAAAGAATGTAAAGACAACTTGTGGGGAAATTGGTGTTGTACAGTGAAGAGCTTACATCCAACAAGAATTGTGCTACATGTTAGGAAGGACAAAAATACAGACTGTAGTAGGGAATTAGAGTAAACTCAATTCTGATCAATGATTAGTTAGTCATGGTTGAAGAGAATATAAACTCAAACCAGATTTCATTAGTAATGAAGAAAACAAAACTTAGTCTCTGAAATATGGCAAAAATATTTTTAATTACTTGCAAACTTAAACTATACCCCCTTTAAATCTAAACACATTCATTTACACTTGGGATAGATATGAAGAAAATGAGGACTGCAGATGCAGGAGAGTCAGAGTCAAAGTGGCACTGGAAAAGCACAGCAGGTAAAGATGAACAAGCCAGATAAGACAAACAGATTGTATTTATCAGGAATACTGTGGGTGAAAATATAGGCAAAAGGGCACAGCATCAGATTCCAATCGAAAATAAGAGACAAGGTGAATTTTTGATTTTTGGCCAAAGTATGAATTATTTTTGGATCATTTCAGTAGCCAGCCAATTGGACCTCATCTTGCCTTGAACTAGACCTTCTTTCTTTCTTTTTACAAAGTCTGTGTTATTTCTTTCCTGATTTTTAAAAAGAGGGAGAGTAATATTGTTTCCTGGCAGGCTTGACCAAAATTTGCAAGTTGGTATCAGGAAGTTTCTCTATTTCCAAAGAGATGTGATGCTTCTAGCAAAATTTGTGCTCTTTTGAAACTGTTTAGTGACCACGCTATCACTTCTATCAATAAAACAAATTGGTAATCTAAACTTTCTTTTACTCACTTTAAAATTCCAGATAAAATGTGTAGTCTTTGTATTGTTCTAAAAGCTTTCCCATCATTGAGGCTAATCCAACTGGTCTGTATTCCTGGATTTAGTAACATTGCAATTAAGCCCTCTGACACCACCCTATATATAAAATGAGATCATGGCCAGTGCAGCTAATTTAACTTTCACGATTAAAATATCTACACTTCGATTATACAAATACTTTTCCGTTGGTTTGTTCAAATACAGTAATTGAACCAGAGAAATACATTACTCCTTGCAGACCCTCCTTGTCTCCCTTCCCCATCATCCATCTAATTCCTTTCACTTTTGGCTAGTTAGTAGTCTTGTTTAATTGATGCAGACTGGTTTTCTGTTGGCCAAAAATGTACCTGCACTTCTCCCTATTAACATATTTCTATTTACTGCCTCCGTGTATCAGGAATGAGGCTTGTGAGCCAAAGAGGTAGAGATATAATTGGAGGGGGTTGGGGCTGGGGGAAAAGGTGGATGTGTATGTTTTCTGCTGTCAAAAATGCCATCCATGTCACTTTGTGCCTGTGCTGTAGTGTTCACTTTAAATTTTGTTTTCCACTGTCCTGTTTTAAGGAATTAAAAAAAAAGTATTGTCTTGAATCCTTGAAATATAGTTTTAAATGCATGAGTTTCTATTTTGCACTGAATTCATTGTTTCAAATGGAAAAATGTATACTTTAATATTTCAGAACAAAATCTTTTCCTGACCACTTGTACAATATAAGTACAAACTCATGGTTCATGAACAAAACTTCACTTATCCAGGCTACATTGCAAGTATAATAAGTTAACTTCAAATCAAGATGCTGATGACCTTAAATCTTTGAGATAGTGTGTAAATGTAATTCTTATTTGTAAAGAAATAATTTTTATATTCTTTCTTTTCAATACAGCTTATACTTGAGACATGAATATTGGGAATAATGAATCTATAGGTATGAATTCAATGCCAGAAGACCAATACATTGAACAACAAAAATACTTGGGAATTGGAGGAGGAGTACACGGTGATATGTCAACCGCAATCTCAAACGCATCCACAGCCTTTGATGGGTCTCAACATGTGAACAACCATCTCAAATCTAACTCTGATAGCTCCCGTTGGAAACCTGTAGAAGGTAGTGTAACCTGTTCCCAGAACGAGGATGATGACGATGACGTTGTGTTTGTCGAACCTTCTCTTTCTGCAAATTGTCATGCGAACACACGAGCAAACAAATCCAGTGCCTCAGTTGCAGTGTTTCAAAATCCAGAATCCATAGGAAACGAAATGAATATATCATTGCTACCAACAGGAAAAGATCTCGTGTCACCAGTAGAGCCCATCATAATTGATGATGAGGAAGAAGGAAACCCTGAGCCAGGAAAAGCTGCCACATCTGGAAGATGCGCTGAAAGAAATGGATTCAGCGAACCAACTGACTTGGGTGCCCACAAAGTTGATTTCCATAATATTGGAGTGCCGTATGTGGATAATCAGGGTTTATTTTGTACTCCAAATTTGGAGAATAACAATTTAAATTGGGAATGTAGAACAAGTATAAAGGAAGTTGACTTGAATAAATGCCACCCTTTACAAGCAACAATGCTTCCAGATACCAGACGAGGTAATATTTTGCCAACAAATGGAAACGAAGCATTAAGCCAGGGTATAAGTACCGAACCAGACTCTGAAATACAAATAACTTGTGTCACCACATTGGATGCCAGTTCTAAGCCCATTACAAATGAACCACCTGTACAACGTTCTGGGGAAACTGATTTAGATTTAATGATTTGCAATGTTACCTCTCTTCATGATCAGAAATTTGAAGGTGTAGATGAGGGCGTACAGAAACAAGCTTTTCAATATAGCACAGGGACTTCTAACTCTGACAATATTATGGATGGTGCTGGAAATGGATTTCTAAATGGTGAATCTTTGCTTTTGACATCCCAACACAAACATGGTGAGTACTTTGCAGATTATTTTCTAATCAACCTATTCAGGATGTTATTACACACTACTTGAGCAGGTGAGACTTTAAGCTGGTACTCTTGTCTCCGAGGTAAGGATACTATCATTGCTCCATACGAGCACTGGTGAGTACTTTTTAAAATAAGTGTTCACAAGTGAAAAAATACTGATGCATAAATCTATAACTATAACTTTTTATTACTGGTTGATGATTAAAAATGCTTAGATCGTTGCTTAAATAAAATCCCAACTAATAGTTGATTAGTGTTAATAAACATGGGAAGCCAAAATCAAAAGCAATATTCTGGACATGCATGGTGAGAGTGGTGGTTAATTCCATTGGATAGTGATGTGTGGGTGGGGATGGGAAATTAGGGTATGAAAACAGTCATGAATTTGGATTCTGGATTAGTGGTGCTGGAAGAGCACAGCAGTTCAGGCAGCATCCAAGGAGCTTCGAAATCGATGTTTCGGGCAAAAGCCCTTCATCAGGAATAAAGGCAGTGAGCCTGAAGCGTGGAGAGATGAGCTAGAGGAGGGTGGGGGTGGGGAGAAAGTAGCATAGAGTACAATGGGTGAGTGGGGGAGGGGATGAAGATGATAGGTCAAGGAGGAAAGGGTGGAGTGGATAGGTGGAAAAGAAGATAGGCAGGTAGGACAAGTCATGGAGACAGTTACTGAGCTGGAAGTTTAGAACTAGGGTGAGGTGGGGGAAGGGGAAATGAGGAAACTGTTGAAGTCCACATTGATGCCCTGGGGTTGAAGTGTTCCGAGGCGGAAGATGAGGCGTTCTTCCTCCAGGCGTCTGGTGAGGGAACGGCAGTGAAGGAGGCCCAGGACCTCCATGTCCTCAGCAGAGTGGGAGGGGGAGTTGAAATGTTGGGCCACGGGGCAGTGTGGTTGATTGGTGCGGGTGTCCTGGAGATGTTCCCTAAAGCGCTCTGCTAGGAGGCACCCAGTCTCCCCAATGTAGAGGAGACCGCATCGGGAGCAACGGATACAATAAATGATATTAGTGGATGTGCAAGTAAAACTTTGATAGATGTGGAAGGCTCCTTTAGGGCCTTGGATAGAGGTGAGGGAGGAGGTGTGGGCACAGGTTTTACAGTTCCTGCGGTGGCAGGGGAAAGTGCCAGGATTGGAGGCTGGGTTGTTTGGGGGCGTGGACCTGAGCAGGTAGTCGCAGAGGGAACGGTCTTTGCGGAAGGCGGAAAGGGGTGGGGAGGGAAATACATCCCTGATAGTGGGGTCTGTTTGGAGGTGGCGGAAATGTCAGCGGATGATTTGGTTTATGCGAAAGTTGGTAGGGTGGAAGGTGAGCACCAGGGGCGTTCTGTCCTTGTTACGGTTGGAGGGGTGGGGTCTGAGGGAGGAGGTGCGGGATGTAGACGAGATGCGTTGGAGGGCATCTTTAACCACATGGGAAGGGAAATTGCGGTCTCTAAAGAAGGAGGCCATCTGGTGTTTTGTGGTGGAACTGGTCCTCCTGGGAGCAGATCCGGCAGAGGCGGAGGCAGAGGAATTGGGAATACGGGATGGCATTTTTGCAAGAGATAGGGTGGGAAGAGGTGTAATCCAGGTAGCTGTGCGAGTCGGGTTTGTAAAAAATGTCCGTGTCAAGTCAGTCGTCATTAATGGAGATGGAGAGGTCCAGGAAGGGGAAGGAGGTGTCAGAGATGGTCCAGGTAAATTTAAGGTCAGGGTGGAATGTGTTGGTGAAGTTAATGAATTGCTCAACCTCCTCGCGGGAGCACGAGGTGGTGCCAATGCAGTCATCAATGTAGCGGAGGAAGAGGTGGGGAGTGGTGCCGGTGTAATTACGGAAGATCAACTGCTCTACGTAGCCAACAAAGAGACAGGCATAGCTGGGGCCCATACGTGTGCCCATGGCTACCCCTTTGGTCTAGAGGAAGTGGGAGGATTCAAAGGAGAAATTGTTACGGGTGAGGACCAGTTTGGTCAAACGAATGAGGGTGTCGGTGGAAGGGTAATGTTGGGGACGTCTGGAGAGGAAAAAACGGAGGGCTTGGAGGCCATGGTCATGGCGGATGGAGGTGTAGAGGGATTGGATATCCATGGTGAAGATGAGGCGTTGGGGGCCAGGGAAACGGAAGTCGTGGAGGGCGTGGGTGGTGTCTCGAACGTATGTGGGGAGTTCCTGGACTAGGGGGGATAGGACAGTGTCGAGGTAGGTAGAGATGAGTTCAGTGGGGCAGGAGCATGCTGAGACAATGGGTCGGCCAGGGTGGTCAGGCTTGTGGATCTTGGGAAGGAGGTAGAACCGGGCAGTGCAGGGTTCCCGGAATATGAGGTTGGAAGCTGTGGGTGGGAGATCTCCTGAGGTAATGAGATTCTGTATGGTCTGGTGATGGGGGGTGGGGTCATGGTCGAGGGGGCAGTAGGACGAGGTGCCCTCGGGTTGACATTTGGCTTCAGTGGTGTAGAGGTCAGTGCGCCAGACTACAACTGGTGCCCCCTTTATCCGCTGGCTTTATGGTGAGGTTGGGATTGGAGGGCTGCGCATTGGATGTTAACTACGAGGATGTGGTTAAAGAAGGGCAGGGATTCAGTGACCTAAATAGGGAACATGAAGACTTCTTGGTGGCAGGAATGATTGCTAAAATACTACCTGGAGATTATACCTAGAATGTTGCTCTAAGAGGTGACAGCATTTCTGCAATGTTGATTTTGTTCATAGCTGAATGAAGTGAGGAAACCAACTTCACTGCTAATTGGATGCTGAGGAGGTGTGACCTCTGCAATGGGGCAGTCTTGAAGAATTTCTGCACTTTGGAAAATAATGAGCCAAGTGGGCTTTAGGAACCCATTAATTAATTAATGCGGCACAACATTCTAATTTGGGTGCAGTCTTAGTCACAGTGTGTTCAATGGGATTGAATGAGGAGAGGTTGGCCTCCCCAGTCGAAGCAATTGACTGTCTGTGGAGCCATTATGTTTGAGTGAATAAGAAAGCCAGGTAAGTTAGGTGAGATTCCACTCTATACAAGGTTCATTAGTGGAAGAGGAGAATGTTGTGTGGAGTGGAAAGCCAGAGTGCTTGATGGCTCTGAGAAAGTGTTTGACTTAGGCTGTACAGTTGTTGACTAAGGCCATTTTGGGTTGGTCAGAGCCTGCAGCTGTATGAAAACAAAATTGATTGTTGTGAATTAGCCACACTTGCTGAGGGTTGCTGGCAAATGCCAGCTACTGGTGAGGTGGGGTTGCAGTAAACTATCTGTTTGACAGTTCATAGTTTTGGTTAATAACAGCAAAACAAGCTAGCTCTCTCTTAGTCTGCAATAAACTGAACTTATGACGAAATCTGTAGCAACTTCTTTCAATGGTATGGTGATTCTTCCAGTAAAATGTAGAGTGGAGAATAGTTATACAATACAAACTAACTATTCCTCCTGGAAAAATTTAAATAAGTGTTTCCGATATAATCAATTGACTGAAGTGCATCTGCTATATAATTGAGTTGCCATCTTTTTTTATGTACCAGTCATGGTAATGAAAGCTTTCAATAGCTATTATTTATAGGGAAAAAAGAATCCCATGTGCTAACACACTTGGGAAGGTGTGCTGATTCTCAAGCCCCACTACTCTATGATTTAAACACTGACCGGTAAGATTTAATAAGAACTGTTTATTACAAATAACCAAATTCTAATCACAAACATCAATGAAGATTAACATTTGGCTCTTTAATTAAAGCTCTTCCTTTTCAAAATGCTACACACATAGACAGGCACAGACTAAATAACAAACTATTGTTTTTATGGATGGGGGTGGGGGGCGGGGGTACTGGAACTGGGATCCACAATTAATAGCACCAGTCCTCCGAGTTTGCTAAGATGGTCCTTTTTGGTTCGCCTGGAATTTTGGTTCTTGAATCTCTCCTCTCCTGGCATCTTCACTTCAAATTGGTACACTAACTAACTGCAAAGTCTTAGTTACTGATTAAGGGTAACAGATTACAAAACTGACTTTCTTCAGGCTTTAAGTATTTTGTCTGCAGAGGGGAGGGACACCATCTGCCCTTCCAGAGCTCGCTGTATTGTTCACACTTGAGTTGATCAGCCATTCTGGGACCAAATAGAGCTTCACCAAGCTGATTAACTTTGGCATCCACAACTGGCCACAATTGCACAAACAGATCTGTTTGTACTGGCCAAATTTCATTGTGCATGCACTCCCTTGTACTGACAGTCTCCTGATAGTTTCCCCATTACTTGAACAAAGCAGGAGTGCAGGCACCACTTTCCCAGTTTAAGTAACTTGTCTTTAAAGTACTGCAAATTTTTTTCATAATTCTTGGTTTTGAAATGGTCCTTTTTTTTAAAAACCATTTTCAGCCCACAATCAAAAATGCAGAAAATAAAAGTCTTTACACCCAGATATGGGAATTCAACGTGGTTTTGAATATTGCAAGATGGGCAATGAAATACTTTTTTCCTCTCTAACCTAATTTATTTCATAGATGGTAACTAGATTTCTAAATTAAGTTCAGAAGTTAATAACCCTCTCTAAGCTTTAAAATAGCCACTTTTATTTCAGTTATGATTTTGAACATCGAAAGATTTTCAGTATCTTGAGGATTTTAAAATCTAAATGATTGATTTCTGTGGAAACTAAAATAGATCACTTCTGTGAACAGATTTTGCAGACAAATGTTAATAGTTAGTTAGAATTACAAATATAGACTTTCATAAATATTAAAACTTCTGATGTAAGTGAATTGTATGCAGTGGCAGTGTCACTGGATTAGACATTGAGTCCAGCTGATGTTCTTGAGGAGTCCAGAACTAGAGGGCATAGGTTTAGGGTGAGAGGGGAAGATATGAGAGACCCAAGGGGCAACTTTTTCCAGAGGGTGGTAAGTATATGGAATGAGCTGCCAGAGGAAGTGGTGGAGGCTGGTACAATTGCAACATTTGAGGCATTTGGATGGATATATGAGTAGGAAGGGTTCTGAGGGATATGGGCTGGGTGCTGATAGGTGGGACCCAACAGATTTAGGTTGGGATATCTAGTTGGCGTGGATGGGTTGGACCTAAGGGTCTGTTTCTGTGCTGTACATCTGACTATGCATTTGAATCCCACCCTAGCAGATGGTGGAATTTTGAATTCCATTTTTTTTAAACTAGCCTGCTGGCAACCATTTATCTATTGTTAGTTCTAAAAGTCCAATTGATTTATTAATGTTCTTTTTTTAAAGAAAGGAATAAAGTCTGCTGTCTTTCTGATCTAGCCTACATGTGACTCCAAGCCCACAGCAATGTGGTTGACCTAACTGGGCAAATAAACACTGGCCTAGTCAACTATATGCACATCCCACTAACAATCTAAGCTAATGGTAACTATCAATCTCTTGTGAGATACCACCTTGTTAAGTGATTATGAATGTGCATTAAATGCTGGTCTAGTCCACTTGTGAATTTTTTTTAAATATTAAAGATAAAGACAGAGGTGAAGGTGATTTTTAGATGACATACAGCCTGATTTTTAGATTTAGCAAGACAAAGAGGTAAACGTAGAAGCAAAATGGAATTGACTAGAGTATAGTTTCTCTGCAATGTGTAATAGAGCTATCAAATCAAAACTAAGAGGCCATATTTCCACTGGACATGTGTAATTTATAATTCCTTGCAGATATGAATTTTCTCTTTTCTTACCCACTTCTTTTGTTTTCTCATCTCATTTTATCCATGCATTTACATCATCTGACATTTTGAGAGGAACAGTGAATTGAAGTGTAACTCTGTTTTTATAAGTGTCTCCAACTCACAATTTTGAAAAACAAGTGAACTGCTGGATGTTGATGGTAATACTGTTGTTTCTTAGGAAATTGGGCACAAATCATATGCTGAGACAACAGTTTTGGTACAAATACAGCTCAGGAATAACTACATTGAGCAAATTTATCCAGCCTAAACCTGGGCTATTATAAGTGGTTGATAAAATAAGAACGATCATATTTACATTCAGTACTAATCCACTAAAGCTTCTGCTCCAGCCTGGAATTGACTCCACTTCTAATTTGAGGCTGTGCACAATGTCAGCTCATCTACTATAAATGGACATAGTGTGTGCATGCATTCGGCTTGCATTTTTAATGGAGCCATATTGGAGCTTTCTGGTGTGGAGCAAAATGCACTCAAATCATTATTACCTCCTCAGTTGATTAGGCTTATTAAACTTTAGTTTCAATAATCCTTCAAATAAAGGGACAGCAAAACTGTTAGCTGCAAGAGTACAGGGCTTTATTGGGGCATTCCACAGGCAAGTGTGATGCACCAAACTGATCACATGTTCCTGTTCTGAGTAGGTCACAACAAAAATTTAGCTGTCATGATCCTCTAATTAAATTAGATCATTTTCTTAGTATTGCAATAGCAGTTATTGTACTGCACTTGGAACAGTGCCCAGTGAAGGAAGGGTTTAGGGGAGCATCAATTGACCAATTTAAGTCATTGATGTGTAGAATGCTGGGAAAGCACCATATTATTGGCTTTTCCCAGCTGAGGACTTTTTTTAAAATCCACATTTAAAGTAGAGTACGCTTGACATAATCTTTCTCTCTGGCCCTCTGGAAGACTAAGAAACTGGAAGAATATCTGTGACGATAACTTGGGACTGAATAACATGGCTGCTTCTGCAGCAACAATCTGATCTTCCTGTTGCAAGTGTGAATAATTTGGCTTTTTTTTTAAAAAAAGGGTCTGTACTTTGCTGTGGCTATAATGTGAGGAGTTTTAGTGTATTGCTGGATACTAATCCCAGTAAATGATCCCACTAAGACATCACTCATAGCTCTCATTCAATGTAAAATGAATTACACACATTTTCACACTTTCAGAAAACAGGACTCCCACCCCTAGCCTAATTTTACTTCAGTGTAATTCAGAAGCAGTTTTTTCCTCCTCCCCTTATTTGTCAGATATTTTTAAAATCAACTTGGTTCAGTCATGTTATGACATGACATGACAAAAGAGTCCTGGAAAAACTCAGCAGGTCTGACTGTATCTGGAGAGGGAATGAGTGAATTATTAACATTCAGTCCAAAGCCCTTTTTCAGAACAAAGTAGCTTTGAAAAGGTGATACTTATACTGATGGGGTTAGAATAAATGGCAATGGTGCTGAGACAGGCAAACAAAGCTGATAAGCCAAGAGCGGTAAGTGTTGATAAGGTGCTCAGAGTTCAACAGTTTCAGAATATGAATACCTTTCTGCTTGTTAGTTATCCTCCCTACACTCCACCTTTTTATGTCCTGTTTTGTTTGAAAAATTGGCTTGGTTAGGAGCAACCCAATCATTTTTTTCTCTTCCACCCCCCCCCCCAATTCTGATGAAGGGCACTGAACTCAGTTAACTCTTACATTCCACAGATGATGCCAACCTGCTAACTTTCTCTAGCATTTTGTCTTTGTTTTTTATATCATGGCATATCTAGAGAGAGGGTGGGACTTGAATTTGGATCTTCAAACCTGGTCAGAAAGACACCACTACTACCTACAAGAGACCCTTCCTTACCAAACTACTCTGGACCCAACCAACTTCAGCTGCATCAGTGTCCTGCCTGCCATCATAAGGTCAGAAATAGGGTCTAGTTCTGTGCTGCATAACCCTATCCCTTTGGTGCAGCCAATCCAGGCCATTCATAATCCCAAACTAAACTAGTTCCACCTGCCTGTGCTTGGCCCATGCCCCCCCAAACACTACTTATTCTTGTACTTATCTAAAATGTCTTTTAAACACTATACAACATTCACCATTTCCTCTGAAGTTCATTCCACAGATGAACCACTATTAAAAAAAAATTGCAACTACTGTCTTAACTTTCTCCTCTTAAATATGCCCCCTCTTGAAATCCCTCGCCTTAGGGGAAAGGAAACACTTGCCATATATCCCTCCTTTTATAAAAACCTAACCAGGTCAAGTGTCAACCTCCTACGCTGTAGTCGGGAGAGTAAATTCCCAGCCTATCCAGACATTCTTCAGAACTCAAATCCTCAATTCCCAGTAACATTCTGGCAAATCTCTTTTGAACTGTCTCTGCAGCTTAATAATATCCTTCCTGTAATAGGGCAACCAGAATTGGATGTAGTGCAGAAGTGACCTCACCAATGTCCTGTATGACTTCAACTCAGTGTCCCAACTTCTATACTCTGGTACAAAGGCAAGCATGCTAAATGCTTTAACTACCCTGTCAATGTGATGCAAACTACTAAGAGTCATGTACCTGAACTCCTAGGTCTCTGTTCTACATCACTACCTAAAGCCCTGCCCTTGTTTGTATTTAAACCAAAAATGGAATACCTTGCATTTATCCAGATTGGGCTGAAAAATGGTAGATGGAGTTCATTGACCCATTTGATCAAGTTCTCTATGTAATCTTAGGGAACCTTCTTTGCTGTCCACAATACCACCAATGTTTTTTTGTAGATATCACAAACTAACCTTCTGTATTCTCATCCAAAGCATTTATATAATTGAGAGACAGACAAAATTGGACCCAACTAGATATAAACAATGACTGCAGATGCTGGATTCTGGATTAGTGGGGCTGGAAAAGCACAGCAACTCAGGCAGTGTCCAAGGAGCAGTAAAATTGATGTTTTGGGCAAAAGCCTTTCATCAGGAATACTTAGGGTGCTGCCTGAATTGCTGTGCTTTTCTAGCCCCACTAATCCAAAATTGGACCCACTGATTCACGTGGCACTACTGCTAATCAGAGGCTTCCAGTCCAAAAAGCAATAGTGTCTCCTACCATCAAGTCAATTTGTATCCAACTGGCAAGCTCACCCTGAATCCTATGTGATCTAACTTTATTAAGTAGTCTACAAAGTAGAACCTTTTCAAAGGCTTTACTATAGTCCAAGTAAATGTGTGCCTCTCTGCCCTCCTTGAATCTTGGTTATTTCCCCCCCAAAAAAGAAGTTCTGGTCTTATTTGGACAAATAAGACCATTGGCAGGATTTAGCACTCAGGACAGAATTCACCACGCATCTTGCTGACAACTACCCACTGACAGCAAAGGTTTCCACTATTCCAGTGTTTTTGCAATCTTGGCCATCCACTGGGCATCTGTGGAGCCTGTGAGTAAAGCAAGCAATAGAGGTTATTGAACCAGTTATATTGAAATATCTACACTGAATTGTACAGTCTCCAGCCCAGGAAGTATACAGAAGAAAGTATTGGATTTAAATGATAGTTACAAAATATTTTGTAACTGGATAGGAATAAGAGCGCTTTATTTTCAGTAACTTCTTGGCATCCTGCAACTTTAATATTCCTCAATGGGAAATGAGATCTCATTTGTAAAATTAACTGAGTTATAGTAGTTCAACAGTAATGATCAGTCTGTTAAAAAGCTTTCCTTGTAATATTAGTGCTAAATGTTTAAGCAGTTTTTATGTGAACTGGCAAGTTCTCTGTTGAGATTGCAGAGCTGACTCTTATCAGCAAAGCCTACAGCAAGGCCTAGGTAGAGTGAATACGAAAGACCTAATCCTCTTGAGATAGATAGTCAAGAAGCAGATTTAGATAAGGATTAAAGGGAGTTGAAGTATTTTTACCCAAAATGGTAATGTTACTTGCCTGAAAGTGATTGAGACACAGCCATGTTTCAAATTTACAGAGTATATGAATATGAATATGAACAGAGTATATGCAGTGAAAATGTTACAACCTATAAAAAGGTTGCAAGCCAAGAGCTTGAAAGTGATATTAGGCCACATAGCTGTTTTGGCTGGTAGAAACAGTAACTTCTTTCCATTGTGTAAGTTTCTTGCATTGTTATTTAATTGTATACACAGCAATATGGATTTAAGCTATAATGTATGTGTAGGTTCCAGAAGTTACTGTCAAATTTACCTTAAGTATTGATAGCTGTGCCATTACTATCACGACTAAATCCAGGCCAATGTCGACCCAGCAAGCATCCTGCAGACTTGGGGCAGGATACAACTGACTGAAGAGGTTGTGGGATTCTGATCACCTGATCTGCAGTATCCAAAATCATGGCACTTGTGGAAATAATTGCAGTTGAAGTAGACTTCATGTCATCATGGTTCCTGTGAAATCACACTTTTCCATGATGTTTTTCACAGATTAAAAATTAATTTGCTATGAGCTTTTGTACACAAGACTTTCGGAAATCAATTAATGTTAAAGTTTTTAAACAAATAGTCATGAGCAGTATATGTATGAGATATGATGCATTTTCAGTCAATACTTCAGAAATTGGATCCAGTCAACTGGGGAAATTGCTGCTGCAATTTGTGGCATTTGTACCACAGCAATATTGAGTCTCCAAAAGATAGCTAATTAAGCATGGGCACTCTGACATCCCAGGGAGTTCACATACCTGTTTGAAGATTGAAAATTCCACTGTCTGTGTGCTGGTCAGAGTGCCTGCCTCCATATTTCGCACCAAAAAAACCAAATAAAATTTGATGGCCATTGACATATTTTTGAAACCGGTGGCCTTCTCCTGAGAAGATGCATAGGTTAGCAGGCAGGGAAAGAGTTAATTTGAGTTTTGTATACAAGATCAGCTGAGCATGACTCAGGTAAGAACTTTGTTAACCCATTATCCTTGCCTCCAGTGGAAAAGCAGTCATTATGCAGAACCATTTATCACTTTGGAATTATTCAGTATGCAAGGTCAGCTAAAGGGACAAACTATCTATGTATGAATCTAGTTAACAAGGTTAAGAACATTTATTGTATAACAGTAAAGGGCTTGGTCTCTGTTATGATACTTGTTAATTGGGTGACTATTGCAATCAATGTGTACATTGCCTTATCTGGATGCTCTTCCCTGTAAAATTACGATAGTTAATTGAGAAACTGCTGCTCGAAAGCCGTGAACTAGTGCCTCTGTGTATATGGGTGATTTCTTTTGCCTCCATTTTTATTATGGGCCCCTGGAGGGACAGAACAGTCTCTTGAGCACTTTGCTTTGACTGAGGTACGGCAACACTGTCTAAATTACTGCTCTGAAGTATTAACAATTTGAAGTCAGTCTAACACTACATCTTATTTGGAAAATGACCTTGTACTTTTAAAGCATGCAGGAGAGGCAGCGTATTTTGTGTAAAAGATCAGCAGAGAGAGTGGTTTGTAAACAGATACACCAGAGCCCCTCGGTTCAACCAGTCTGTGATCTAGACTGACAAACTAGCTGCAAGATGTCAGGTGACCAGACTATAACTAGTTCTAATTTAAAGTTCAGAGATAGCAGATAGAGGTTTCTTACTATCACAAATCCTTCACTTTACAAGACTATCAACATCATTCAAGAAGTTGGCTATGAGAAATCAGTCTGAGTCAATGGTAATCTCTTATGTCCAGTCCTTTTCTGTGCATGAGTGTGTACACTTGCTTTGGAGTGATAGTTGTGAGAATAAGTAACCTCTTTTAGTTTTAAAACTGCCACATATTTGCTATTGAAATATTTTGGTACACACTGGGAAGGGGGGTGGGGGAAAGGAAAGAGGAGGAAGATGGAAGGGGGTAGGAAAAGACAAACCTGAACAAACCATGCAGATTACAGGCAAAGACCACACCCATTGTCCATAAGAGATAGAAAGTCCATTTTTAAATCTATAAAGTTTAATACTTATTCCAAAATTCATAATTGTTTCTATATTAAGTCTATCTCTAGCTTGAGATTTGAGCCTTAAATCTAACAGCTATGATTATGAACATAAGCTGGAGCAGAAGTAGGTATCATGTTAGTGGTTCACTAAACCATAAACTGAACACCAGGTGAGCGGAGGGTAAACTTGAACAGTGAATACTTTGCACGTTCTCTTAGTTTCAGAGTTTTAGACTACCTCCCCTCATACCTACTCCAGGTCACCTGACCAGCTCTAAGGGTAACAGTTCAGGCAGCATCAGAGGAGCAGTAAAATCTACGTTTCGGGCAAAAGCCCTTCATCAGGAATACAGGGTATTCCTGATGAAGGGCTTTTGCCCAAAATGTTGATTTTACTGCTCCTTGGATGCTGCCTGAATTGCAGTGCTCTTCCAGCATCACTAATCCAGAATCTGGTTTCCAGCATCTGCAGTCAGTTTTTACTGTCTAAGGGTAACATACACACCTAACTTATGAATAACAGCCCTTCCCTATTTATTGCAGTATTCCCCTTAACTAATAGATTTCTTTGTAAAATATGTTCAGTTCTGACTTAGACAAGCATTGTATTGTCAGGAATAACTAAAAAGGAAAAACTACCCTTCCATAGTCTGACAAATCAGTCTGTCTCTCCTGGACTGCAATTTAAAACCCCACTCCAGCAGGAGCTGCCCTGACCAGCGTAGTCTCCTGTAGACCTAGTCTTTGAGCCACTACCACTGCTTGCATCTGTTTTTTCCCTTAGAGGTATAATTCTGGCCTTGAATGACTCTTTGGAATATCTTCAACCATGAGGTACCTGCCCTTCTTAACTTCACTCTACCACCTCTAGTCTCTTCTAGCTGCATTAAGTCAAACATGGTTGTCAGCTGGTGGTTGACATTGAGAAGCAGTGCTCACTGTCATAATCTTCAGAGACAAAAATTGTAGATGCTGGAATCCAAGGTAGACAAGAGGGTGGGAGAACTCAGCAAGCCAGGCAGCATCAGGAGGTGGAGGAGTCTACATTTTGGGTGTAAACCTTCAGTCCTGAAGAGTTACACCTGAAACGTCAACTCCTCCACCTCTTGATGCTGTCTGACTGGCTATGTTCTCCCAGCCTCCTGCTTGTCTACTCTCAATCTTTATAGTGTTCGCACCACACTAGGGTGCCCTTAGATCACTTGTTCCAGCACCTTTCCTCTTAACCAGGGAAGGATTACAACTCTTGTTCCCCCACATTAAACAGCTGTCTGATATGAATAACTCAGACGTGGACAGGAAAGTGTAATGTTGAGTGTTTTTATGTCAAATATTTCCTCTTAGAAAGAAGTACTTCACTAGATTCAAGACTGGATCAATCTGGGTAGCATTTCACATTAATTAGTTGACACCAGTACCTTGCTGCTTGTGAATTCTCAGTCAGGAACCTTCTTATTTCCCAGTCATGGTAAGCTTAACGCTATCTGCATTGCAGCGCTTCTCTAGCTATTGGTATCTGACTTCATAGGGGAAAACAGATCTCTGTAGGCATGCTGCAGTCTTTGACAGTATCCCTGTATTCAGACCAGAAATGGAGGTTAGTGGCCTGTGGTCTGTCAACAACATGAAGTGCCTGCCATGAAGGAAATGGGTGAACTTAACACTGAAAACAACACCCAATCCTTTTTTCACTTTGACATACTTCTGTCATCTCTCACAGAGTACTGTAATACCAAAAGGAAGTTGCTTGTAGAAGACCAAATCTCTGGTGTGTCACTTTTATCAGCAGTAATTGGAACTACATAGTGGCCCCATTTGCCTTCTCCCAAGTCAGCCTGCTGAACAGGTCATAGATGTACAGCATGGAAACAGACCCTTCAGTCCAACCTGTCCATGCAGACCAGATATCCCAACACAATTAGTCCCATATCCCTCCAAACCCTTCCTATACATGTACCCATCCAAATGCCTCTTAAAATGTTGCAATTATACCAGCCTCCACCACATCCTGTGGCAGCTCATTCCATAGACATACCACCCTCTGCGTGAAAAAGTTGCTCCTTGGGTCTCATTTATATCTTTCCCCTCTCACCCTAAAACTATGCCCTCTAGTTCTGGACTCCCCAACCCCAGGGAAAAGACTTATCCTATCCATGCCCCTCAGTTTTGTAAACCTCTAAGGTCACCCCTCAGCCTCCGACACTCCAGGGAAAACAGCCCCAGCCTGTTCAACCTCTCCCTATCACTCAAATCCTCCAACCCTGGCAACATCCTTTTAAATCTTGTGAAACTTGAAAGGGTTCAGACAACATCTTTCTGATAGGAAGGAGACTAGAATTGCTTCCAAACAGTGGCCTAACCAATGTCCGATACTGCCGCAATATTACATCCCAACTCCTACACTCAATACTCTGACCAATAAAAGGAAAGCATACCAAACACCACCTTCACTATCCTATCGGTGACTCCACTTTCAAGGAGCTATGAACCTGCACGCCAAGGTCTTTGTTCAGCAACATTCCCTAGGACCTTACCATTAAGTGTATAAGTCCTGCTAAGATTTGATTTCCCAAAATGCAGCACCTTGCATTTATCTGAATTAAACTTCATCTGGTCCAGATCCTGTTGTAATGTGAGGTAACCCTCTTCACTTTCCACTTACACCTCCAATTTTGGTGTCATCTGCAAACTTACTAACTGTGCCTCTTATGCTCATATCCAAATCATTTATGTAAATGACAAAAAAAAGGACCCAGCACTGATCTTTGTGGCACTCCACTGGTCACAGGCCTCCAGTCTGAAAAACCACCCTGTCTTCTACCTTTGAGCCAGTTCTGTATCCAAATGGCTAGTTCACCCTGTATTCCATGAGATCTAACCTTGATCACCAGTCTCCCATGGGGAACGCCTTACTGAAGTCCATATAGATCACATCAACTGCTCTACCCCCCGTCTTTGTTATTCTTCAATAAACTCAAAATGTTTGAGAGACATTATTTCCCACGCACAAAGCCACGTTGACTATCCCTAATCAGTCCTTGCCTTTCCAAATATATGTACATCCTCAAATGAACGGAAGTGGGTTCCTGACCCACGCACAGGGCTAGGTTGACAGTGACCTTAAATCCTCACCAAGCCATCTGTTTAAGGTGGGAACAAATGGAGTGGCCCTTTCATTGAGCATAACTGATTCCAACCCTCAAGTTAATCAGCTATTCCAGTTCTGCCTCCAGTTTAAGCCAAATGGCACATGGTACCAGTCATGCCTTCAGACTTGTTGGCTGAGCCTCCTGCTTCAACCCAAAGTTTAATTTCTTCTTCCATTTCCCATGGAGTTCCTCTGAAGGAATCCTATACTTATCCAAAACACTTGCATACTAGTTTTAAGTCCATCAACCTATTAACTTGAATTTCTGTAATATTCTAAACTATATATAATATTTGGCACAGTTGTCTCTTTACCAGTACATAGCTCTTCAGTGGCATCAGTTGTTCCATGTAACTGTAGCATACTCTTGGCAGGCTTCATGGCAGTGCCTTTAAGTATTCCCTACATATTGATTCAGGAATCAGGGACACCAATGTATCTGCATCTACTTCCATCATAACTATCTTGCCCTCTGATTTGGCCAGTACGCAGAAACAATCTGCTTCACCCCATACCAAGAGGATACTTAACCAAAATTCTGCTGACTCTTGGCCTTTTGCTTCTCCCACAGACCTGTCTTGACTCACTGTCTACTCTGGCTGGCAGCATGTATCTTATGTCTTGCCTTCTGAATTGTCTCCTTTGAAACATATTGCTCGACTTGTACCCAGCAATCTTATGCAATATGCCCAACTTGCTTACACCTGCTGCACTGCACTCCCAACATGTTGACTCCTTGTGGCCACTGGGAGGGCCACAGGCACCATTCTACAGTTGGTATCATACTATGCTGAGTATCCTTGTAGGCAGCCATCCCCATCAAAGTAGCAAATTTCGAAAGCTGCCTTGAAATCCAGGTTTATCCTTGCTAATACCTTCCTTTTTAGAAGTCATGGTGGAGGCCACAAACCAAAGAGTTCTACAAAGGTTCTTGGCAGAACCTTCCAAATTAGCAATGTTCCACTAACCTCATTTAAGGTGGCTCTAAATTGGGTACTGAACTTTCATCCTGAACCTGTTTATGAAAATGGAAAGAGTGATTGTCTGTGGTGTTTAATGCAAAACTAATGAGTCTTCTCCACAGATTTCTCTGGTTTCAGACTCATTAGAATTGTGAAGGTCTTTCTCCCAGTGATGCTTAAGAAAACCATTACATCTCCAGCCATTTTGTCACCTTATGCAGAATCTAACTTTGTCTCCTCTTCAAATGGTCCCACCATCTTGATTTCCTGCTGTTCACTCTCTCCCCCCACTTGAGTATAGTAGCCGTTCACAGACTAAGTCCCCTAGGTGAGCACTGTACACATCGGCATCCCTCGCTGTTTATTAGCGTACCTTTCTTCCCTGGTGTCAGCCAGTCTCAACAACAGTTTCAATAAGCTCTGCGTGAGTACTCTCCTCATCAGCCATCTGTAGCCTGAATCCCCTAATAACTACTGCTCTCACCCTACACCCTGTTGCGAACCATTCTTCCATGACGTTCACCACAGCCAGACTTCCTTCACAACTGCTTCCCCCTTACTTCTGTAAAGCCACACCATTTTTAAGTCCAGACAATGTTCTTACGCTTGACAAAAGAAATGGTGTTCACTCAGTTTGAGAGCCAGACCCCACCTCGTCACCAGTTACGTTTGTGGTTCACTAAAACTATAGATGGAAAACTAGTTTGACTTGAACAGGGAATGTAGGTCTCTCAGTTGATTTTAGTTTGCTTCTTCAGTGCCTGTCTCTGGGTCACCTGACCTACACAAGAGTAGAATACACAACTATATACATAACAGTAGGTCTTTCAGCCTCACTCTTGTTCCGCCACTCAAGATCATGGCTGATCTGATTGAGGTTTCGATCTGTATGCATGCGCACATACACCTTAATCTTTCATCCCCCTTTCTTAGGGATGATCAATCCACCTGTGCCTTAGAAGTATTCAGGAACGCTACTTGCACCACATTTTCAGGAAGGGTTCCAAACACCCATCTCATCTATTTGTAATGGGCTACCTCTTTATTGTAAAAAAAGTGACCCCAGTTCTCTGTTTAATAGGGAAAGAAGTTGTATGTAATTAACAGACAGGATTTTTGCATTAGTCATTGTCAGTGAAAATTTAAATACAATTAAAGTATAGTTCTAATAGTGACTTTAGTTTACTTTAAAATATTGGTGAGTTTTATTTATAAATTAGAGTAATTAGGTTAAGATTTATATTTATTGGAAATTAGAAATTAAAGAAATAGTACCTGAATTATCCATCCAGCCCTGGACCTGATTCAAAACAATCATGGCTGATCTTCATCTTTGCCTTCACTTTCCTGTCTATTCTCAGTACCCTTCAAAACTGAGACACTAAATATAAATCCAACAATGGAGAATTCAAGAATTCCAAAAACTCAACTTGAACTAAGAAATTTCTCCTCCTTTCAATGCACGATGATCGACTCATAATCCTGAGACCGTGTCCATAGAGGAGAAGAAATATTAATTTGTATCATACCAAGCCCTTCAATGTCATCTTGAGTTTAGAGGAATGAAATTATTAAAACACCAGAAAATATAGGCTCAATTAGACTGACATCCCAGGACAACCCCTTGTCCCAAAAACTGCTGAAACTTTTGCTGTTTGATGTCCCATTGTCAATTCAAATCCATCCTTCAAAATGGAGGCTAAATCTGAGCACCAGGATATTTTCAGCAAAATCTCTTTCCTTTAGTAATTTTAGTGTCCTTGCAATACCCACCAAATGCCATTTATCTTCCTGATTACTTGCTGCACTTGAAGGTCAACCTTCTATCTTCCTTGCATGAGTAAACTTGATTCTCCCTGAGCATCAAAAATGACTACATTTCATGGTATAGTGATTTGAGTGAGGGCCATGTGGATATTATTGACTGAGATTCTTGATTTGGGATTGTAAAGCTGGGCCAATCAGGGTGCCTTGGCTGACGGCTTCAATCAAGAATCTCATAGTCAATGATACCCACCTGACCCTCATTCCAATCATTGCACATACCTTTTTAAAAGTACCCTGCCTTTGTCATCTTAAGCGATTCTCAGTGCGTTATAACTACAAGCTGGGAAGGATAACTTTTTATTAAGAGCTTCTATTTTCTGAGGAGACTTCAAGCAAATCCACATTTATCTATCTGCTCTGAAAAGTCCATTCACATTTTGATAGATGTGACAAATTTGACCTCAGCAACTGAGACAATCCAAAACCGTCAAAAACCATGAACAACATTTTAAATAAAACCATCCGCAGTAATCTTAATATTAGGAAAAGAGGCATAGTGACGTTGTCACTTTAACAAAGTATTTTTATTAAAACAAATCTAAAACCTGTATTTGAATCTGTATCTTTCCTACAAAGAATTGCTTCCTTGGAGCATACTTTGCCTCAGTGCCATGTTTCATTGATCTTCATTAGCATTTCAGGTTTGTTATTTACAGTTAACTAACAGGAGCAAAAGTATTAATTCCACTCACCTTCGTTGGCAGAGCTAACTATTTCCTTTAATGTTATGACCAATGGTGCAGTATTGTTTGGGGGTCTATATGTTACTCCTGGCATTTTCTGATCCTTAATATTACTATTCCTAACCTCCCCCCCCCCCCCCCGCCCCATGTTGATTCAGCTTCCTAATTCCTTTGTGTCAAAACAATTTATTTTCTCACTAAAATCATCTTTTGCTGTGGAAAATACACTGTAATTTCTACTTTTTAAAAAAATTCAAGTTGGAAATTAACCTTTGTTCATTGATGAATTGCCTTCCTTAATTAAGGATATGAAAACTGAAAATAGTTCTCCAGATGCTGTTTCATTAACAACATGTACAGTAGTAGCAACACTTCCTTGCTTTATGCTCCATTTCCCTTTTAATAACGGTCAACATTCAATTTGCCTTTCTGATTACTTGCTGTATCTGGATGGTGACTTTTGTGATGCATCTACCAGCAGACCCAGATCCCTTTGTACCACATATCATCGATTCTTTGTTTATTTAATATTCTGCTGGTCTGTTCTTCCAAAGTGCACAAGCTCACATTATCCCACATAATGCTCCATCGATCAAGTCTTTATGCACTTAGTTAATCAGCTAAATCCTTTTACAGACTCTTTATATCCTTCCCAGAAGTTCTGTTTTAAAAAAAGTCATGTTGGACACGAATTGTTAATTGTGTGTCGCTGTCCACAGATGTTGCTAAACTTGCTGAGTTTCTCCAGCATTTCCAAGTTTGTGCCACAACACACTCCCTACAAATAGCTCACCAATTCCTTGTCCGCGTTAACATGAGAGACCCAAAACCTTTGGTAATCGAAATACACTACATTTACTACTTCACCTTTAGCCATCCAGCTTGTTACTACCTCAAAAAACTGATTTAGGCAAATACAGTTTCCATTTCCCATAATCATCTTGACTCCACCTGATTTCTATCTCTATCCTTTTCTTACAATCCTAGCTAAAGTTACTACCAGACCAGTCAGATCTCAGACTGAAATCTAGTTTGATGGATCGTTTTGCCTTAACAAAGTGGTCTTTTACAGAATTGAAAACATATGTCACTGTAGATTTAATTTTTTTTACTTCTACTTTACTGTTAATGTTGTAAAAGAAATGAAGATCAAATAGAATAAACCAAACTATTTACAATTTTTAGGGCACAGTTTGAAAGCTTTCAAAGTGCAGTATAAAATACAATCCCATCTATCCCACAACATCACTTTACAATATTCAACATGTCAGAGAATTCCCTACTCTACGACCAATGCAGACTTGACTTAACTGCTTCTTTCATTTTCTACTCTTTGAGAGTTTGATTGTCTCTTTCTCAAGTCATCACACAACTGATTTTAGATTTTCTTGTTTTAAACAAACAGTTTGGAATTTTGAAAGTAAAGTCTTTATGCTGAGGTAAATTGCTTCCTAACAGTTTTGAATAATCTCCTTTCAGCAGGAGGAACAGTTTCATTCATTTAACTTCAAACATGATCTCTGCAGGTTACTACTAAAAGCTTTCCAAGCTATGGGTTTTTTTTTCCTCAAACTTAGTTCCTGATTCTTTTAATTGAAAGCGAGATAATGCTCTTTACACTCCATTTGTAAAACTTTCCCAATGCAAACAAATTCCATTTAATAATTGAGGAACTATCCTGTCCTAGTTTAAAAATAACATAACTCTAGCAATACTGACAAGTTAATTATTAAAACCTCTCGCAAACAGACCAAAGCCCACATACCATAATTCAGCATCCACATTCTAAAATTAATTATCTATCACACATCTGTATCTCATGTCCCAAAAAGGAATAAATATGCAATTGAGGTATGATTAGATGGTATTTTCATTGCCAATCAAAAATGATCTTAACACGAATTCACTGCCACGTTAACAGTAGTAACAAATTGACATTAAACTTAATGAATTACAAAGCAACCATATATTGCATAGGTCCATGTGTACCACAGTATTCTGTGTCTTGTATATGTGCTCTTGATAAAACATCCAGCATTAAAAAAAATTCCTTTCAAGCATTATTTGCAAATTGTATGGTTAGAGAATTAACATCCACTAAAACAATCATAATGTCTTGTTTCGAAGTTTCTCCCAAGAAAATCAAAAGATTGTAATTAACAGTTTGTTCCACGTTGCTGATGTATATTTCAACACAGGACTCTGTCTCCTGCTCAACAGGGTTTGGATATATTTGACATGCAGTCAGTTTCTTACAAAAATAACTGATACATCATTCCATCCCTATCTTGATGTCCTGCAGTAAAACGGCCTCCATATTAATTTTGCTGGCATGAACATCTGGTTTAAATGGCTTCTCAGTTTGGTACAGCGTATACTATGCGCTTGTCAGCACAGCTTTCAATTTCTTAAAGGCCCTTTTACACTCTTGCATTCACATTTTCTGCCTTCAACAAGTCTCAGGGTAACCTTTTCATGCAGAGTGGTGCGTGTATGGAATGAATTGACAGAGGACGTGATGGAGGCTGACAAAATTGCAACATTTAAAAGGCATCAGGATAGGTACATGAAGAGGAAGGGTTTAAAGGGATATGGGCCAAGTCACGATGGCAAATGGGACTAGATTTATTTAGGTCAACTGGTCAGCACAGAGTTGCACCGAAGAATCTGTGTCCATGCTGTACATCTCTATGACTCCAGGTTTAAGGTGCAAGAAAATGGCAGAATTTTGGAACAAACTTGCAGTACTATCCTCTCTTACCATCATAACACAAAAATTCAAGTACATTCGCTTCTCTTGATGCTACTTGATCTTCTTAAAACAGATGACACTCAAATAAGCCACTTTGGCTTTGGCAGATTCACTTTAAACAAGATTAATAACCAAACTGGCTTTTGTAGTAAATCAAACAGTTCAGTCAAGTCATGTCAATTCTTCCCAGGTTTGGCTATAATCAAACAAATCGCTGATGTAAATGACAGTTGCATTGTCCTTCAGAAGGTCATTGCATGTTTCATTCCACATGGCATGACTTTGTATTGATAAAGTCCATCTGTTGTTACAAAAGCCTATCATTGTATGTGTTCAATTGATTCAATGCAGTCATTTAATCTTGAAATAGGATATAAGTTTTAATTTTGCTACCATATTTACTTTGCAATAATCAATACAGAATCTTTGTTATCCATTCAGTTTCAGTACTATCACAATAGTCAAGCTCTACCTCTTAAAACTCAGTTCAACAAAATCATTATTCATCACAAACTTAATCTTCTCCTTCACTTGAGTAACTTGTCTGGATTGAGTCTGGAATGGTGTTGTTTTTTTACATGTCACACATCCCCTCCGTTAATATCATGAACAGCCAAAACTATTCTTCCTGCTCTATCCACACAAATTGATTTATCTTTCTGTGATGGATTTTGTAAGTTCCTTATAGTTTTATGGATGATGAAACATGATGCTGCCTAATCATTGAAGCATCTCCATGTTATCCAATCTGATTTCTGGAGGGGTGGGGGGTGCAAGGAGAGAATAAACCTTTGAATTTTCAATTTCTGATTTGTTCTCTACGTTGCTACATGAAGACAACCAAATCAAATCAGCCTCTATATTCTCAACACGACAGAATCAAAACCTTCAAAGACCCTCAAAATTGGCCCCAATTGTTCCTAACCAGACTTTGATTAATTAATCCCAGACTTTATGAATAATCAATTCCAGACACCAGGTTTGTAGTAGGATGGGTTAGTAAATTTGAGGATGACACAAAGATTGGTAGAGTTATGGATAGTGATGAAGGATGCTGTAGGTTACAGAGAGACATAAATAAGCTGCAGAGCTGGGAGGAGAGGTGGCAAATGGAGTTTAATGCGGAAAAGGGTGAGTTGATTCACTTTGGAAGGAGTAACAGGAATGCAGAGTACTGGGATAATGGTAAGATTCTTGGTAGTTAGATGAGAAGAGAGATCTCAGTGTCTAGGTACATAGTTCCTTGAAAGTTGCCAGCCAGGTTGATAGGGTTGTTAAGAAGTCCTATGGTGTGTAGCTTTTATTGGTAGAGTGATTGAGTTTCGGAAGCATGAGATCATTCTGCAGCTGTAAAAAAAAAACTCTGGTGTGGCAGCATTTGGAGTATTGCGTGTAGTTCTGGTCATTACATTATGGGAAGTATGTGGAAGTTTTGGAAAGGGTTCAGAGGAGATTTATTAGGAAGTTGCCTGGTATGGAGGAAAGGTGTTACGAGGAAAGGCTGAGGGACTTGAGGCTGTTTTCGTTAGAGGAAGGTTGAGAGGTGACTTAATTGAGACATGTAAGATAATTAGAGGGTTATATAGGTTGGAAAGTGAGAGCCTTTTTCCTCGGATGGCGATGGCTAAATCGAGGGGACATAGTTTTAAATTGAGATGTGATAGATATAGGACAGGTGTCAGTGGGTAGTTTCTTACTCCGAGAGTAATAGGGGTGTGGAACGCACTGCCTGCAACAGTAGTAGACTCACCAACTTTAGGGGCATTTAAATAGTCATTGCGTAGGCATCTGGATGAGAATGGAATACATGGGCTTCAGATTGTTTTGACATGGCCAGCATAATATCGAGGGCCGAAGGGCCTGTACTACTATGTTCAAAGTACCTAATTAATGTCTGTTTGGATGTATAGTTAGTAAGATTGCAAGTGACACCAAAATTGGAGGTGTAGTGGACAGGGAAGAAGGTTACCTCAGTACAATGGGATCTTGATCAGATGGGCTGAGGAGTGGCAGGTGGAGTTTAATTTAGATAAGCATGAGGTACTGCATTTTGGAAAGGCAAATCAGGGCAGGACTTATGCACTAAGGTGCTGGGAGTGTTGCTGAACAAAGACACCTTGGAGTGCAGGTTCGTTGTTCCTTGAAAGTAGACTCGCATATAGATAGGATAGTGAAGAAGACATTTAGTATGCTTTCCTTTATTGGTCAGTACATTGAGTATAGGAGTCTTTTCCCTGGTTTGGAGGAGTCCAGAACTAGAAGGCATAGGTTTAGGGTGAGAGGAGAAAGATATAAAATGGACCTAAGGGGCAACGTTTTCATGCAAAGGGCGGTGCGTACATAGAATGAGCTGCCAGAGAAAGTGGTGGAGACTGCTGCAATTACAACATTTAAAAGGCATCTGGATGGGTGCATTAGTAGGATGAGTTTAGAGAGATATGGGCCAAGTGCTGGCAAATCGGACTAGATTAATTTAGGATATCTTGTCAGCATGTACAAGTTGGACCAAAGGGTCTGTTTCCATGCTACACATCTCTATGATTATAACTTGTTTTGAGTGCCATCATACAAAAGACAAACAACAAAAACATTTAAAGAATAATTTTTCTTTGAAAAAGCAAACAACAAAACTGATCAGATTACTAGCAATTTTCATGATGTATTGTTCCACAGGCATATATGAATGTTTATTGGTTGATTTTCGAAAGATTTTTTTAAAAGCTACCTTTCATGACAAGCTTAATAACGCGTAAACAACAAACAAAACCAAAACTTACTACTGTTCATTCTTCTTCCCTCCAGATTCTTAACTACTATTCAGCTTTGTTGATCAGGTTCTTAAATTCACAGTGGTTTACATTTAGGGTAAAGTGTCAACAATTACATTTTCTTTCCTGGAAATATGTGTACATTATATGTTAAATTGCTGCAGATCTAAACTCCATTTGAACAACCTTGTAGTCTTAGGACCAAAACATTTCAACAAAAATTAATGTATTATGGTCAGTAAAACCTAAGTCTTTTAGTTCTCACGTCAAACATAAATTTCAAAATGTTGAAGAGCTGCTAACACTGCCAATGCTTCCTTTCCTATAGTTGAATATCTTCTCTGATGTTGTTCAGTTTCTCCAAAAACTAAACCACGGGCTTCTCCATTCCAGTCTCGTCATTTTCTAAGAGAACTGCTCCAATCCCCAAATTGATCGTGTCTACTGCAAATTTAATTGGTTTGTTAAAAGTGAGTGCAATTAATAAATTCATTAAAATTGCTTTTAGCTTTTGAAAGGCTGCCTGGTATTCTGTTAACCATACCATATTTTGTCTATTTTTGTAGTATCTTGTAGCACTATCATTACAGTGCTAAAATTAGGATTAAAAGTGTGATGAAATCTGCACAGCCCCAAGAAAGTCATTATCTCTCATTTTGTTCTAGGGGTGGGAAAGTCAATTAAAGTGTTAACTTTTGCTGTTCTGATTGACACCTGTCTGTCCTACATATGTCACGTTTCCTTTTGCAAATTCAGTTTTTGCTGGATTTAATGCCAACCCAGCTAACTAATCATGTAAGTAGGTCTTATAACTGTATATATTCCTTCCATGTCATACTATATATCATGATGTATAAACTACACTGGTCCTTCAGCTGCAACTGTATTTGTTATCCATTGGAATGTAGCTGCAGCATTTTTAATTTATGTTCATTTCTTTTGTTTCCTTTTCGAGTTCCAGTGCTTTAAGTTTTAATGCTCTTTGGAAATCTTTCTTTTTCTTCTTTCTGTCTGACTGTCTGTCTGTCTGTCTCCCTCCCTCCCTTTGGAATGCCATCATTGTCTCATTTCCATTTGCCTAAACTACAAGTCAGGGTTCTCTAATGCATCTAATGCAGTACTTTTCCCATTTGGCCTCCCTGTTCCCACTAAACCCAACCATTTCATTATTAAATCTACAATTCCTGCTGCCTTATATTCTCTGGCAACTTTATTTCTGCTTTGCTGGCTAGATCTACTAGCTTAGCTTCAATTGTATTGTGCAACCATACTAGAGAAACATCCTTATGTCTCTGTATCAACTTACTGTCCAATTACTCACTCTTAAGTACCAAACTTCAATTCCAGATCTACTTTGTGTTTCAAGATCCTGGTTGAGTTCCCAGTTGTGTTACAACATGGAGACTGACAACCAAATCAAATCAGGCTCCATCGCTCTGTATACATAGCACAGTAGACAGGTTTGTCAAATGTATTTTCCCATTTTGACCCTGCCAAGTCTGTGCATACTTTCTAATAAATTCTAATATTTTCCTTACTACTGATATCAGATAAACAGGTCTCAAGTTTACTATTTGTTTTCTGTCCTCTTCCTGTCTTAAATACAGAGGCTGCATTTGCAACCTTCAAACCTGCAGGCACCATTCCACAATTTATAGAGTTTAGAAAGATGATTATCAATGCATCCACTATTTCTATAACCAACACTCTTGAGATGTACATCATCAGATTCTGAAGACTTGTCAATTTTCAGTCTCATTATTTCCCAAATACTTTTTAAAATCAATACTAACCTGTTTAGTTCCTCATTCTTAGCAGGACTTCTGATCATTATCATTTCTAGGGAATTTGTATTTTCCTGTCTGAAGGCAAAAATTTCCCTATTTCCCATATTTGTGTTAATTGTTTTAAGTTTCTCCCTTTGTCTCTCTATTTTTCAACGAGGATTTTTTTGTGTTTTCTGTATTGAAAAAGGATACAAAATATTTGTTCAGTTTTTCCAACATTTCCTTGTGTTTGTACTTTCACCATCAGTATATTTGAGATTCATACAGCTCCATGTGCCTAAGACTTTCTGTATCAGCAATCCAGACATCTGCTCACCCTTTATACAGAAATAAAGCATGATACAGCTAAGCCACTGAACAGTAGCCAACCTGACCAGATCATTGTTCACTATATGTCACACACACTTGTAAATGGGCCAAAGGATCCAGAAAGTGCCCGGTCCACTTTTTAAAAAAAAATTGGAAAAGCGAGCTATCTCAAAAGTTCCAACAGCATGCTACGCAAGATATTTTGAGATACCATGAAAATTAGCTATTCAAGTGTTATTTTCCACGAGCAGACTGCAGCCATTAGTGCAAAAAGCCATTCTGCCTATCACATAATTAAGTCATGATATGTATAAATTTCAGTGCCATTTGATGCCAGGTACACTGACTGTTTGACACAATAATTGCTGATCAGCTCAAACCAAACATCCTTCCGTTGTTTATAAATGGGTAAAGTGCAAAGCCCAAAATAAAATATCTATAGTGATGTGATTCTGCACTTGGATTGCACTTGTTATACGTTCTTGGATGTGCAGCTTGCATCTATTTGTAATTACCTGGAAGCCTGTTGTAGTGATTGGAACAAGGTCAGCCAGGTCGATGTTCTAGAATATGATGTCCCTGAATGAGGCCATTAACCTGGTTAACAGATATGAACAGGAGTGGTGGGGTGGCATGGTAGCTCAGTGGTTAGCGCTACTGCCTCACAGCACCAGCGTCCCAGGTTCAATTCCAGCCTTGGGTGACTGTCTATGTGGAGTTTGCACATTCACTGCATGAGTTTCCTCCCACAGGGCAAGTGAATTACCCAGTGTGCTAGGTACTTTAACATGCTCCTGATCTTTGGGCACCCTGTACGCAGGAGGGAGGGCAGGTCTGAAGACCTCCTCGTGGGCCTGGCCAAACTGGCCATAAACAGGTCCAGGCAGCGGGCCGTGGAGGGGGTCGTTAGGCCAACTGCCTGCCCCTCTTCTGTGGTTACGTTAGGGCCCGGGTGTCATTGGAGTACGAGCACGCGGTGTCCACCAACACCCTGGAGTTGTTCAGGGAGAGGTGGGCGCCGCAGGGAGTGGAGTGTATTATTTCCCCGTCCAACTCTATTTTGATTTAGTCCCTGCCCTCCCCTTCACTGTTTGATCACACAGCATTGCCCTTTGATGTGAAGGGCACTGCTTGTCACTGGCCACTTAGGTGTTTTCCTGACTTCCTGGTGGTGGAAATTGAAGAAAGATTCGTGCACTTTGTGTCTCTCACTGTGTCTCACAAGAAAAAAAAGAAAAAAGAAAAAAATGAACTGGAGTGTTCACACCTGCGCACACACAACATGGGTGCTGGGTAAAAAATTTTTTTTTAAATAAACAGGAGTGTCAGAGATTCTGTTCATTCTGAGAGCTGGCTCTTGAGGGAGCTGGAATGTGTGTGTGTGTGTGTTTGTTTTCAAGGACTCTGCTCCTTGACAGTGTCAAGAGGGAAAGGGGACTGTCTCTGGACCAGCTGCCCAAAATAAAAGCAGAGTTGTGATCTGAAATGTGCCATCTGAAGGGGTGGGTGGAGTTGATTTAATAAAAGAGACTTGATTTAATAAAAAAGACTCAAACCCATTATTTTTGGGTTTAATGATGAGTGTGACTACCCAGTGAAGCACAAAACGTTTGAGCTTGTTAAACTGGAGATACTAATAGATGCTGGTGGACTGATTACAGTTAGCATCATCGTCTCACTGATGAATTAAGAACTGTCCCTTAGCAATGAACAGGAGTGTTTTCGTGCACCCTGTGTCTTTCACTGTGTCTCACACCTGCACACAAACAACATGGGTGCTGGGGAAATAGTGTGGGGGTACTAAGAATAAATAAATAAATAGGAGCAGTGACATCCTGCTCACTCTGAGAGCTGGCTGTGAGGGAGCTGGATCAGTGTCAAGGACTCTCCACATGTAAATAAAGGGTGACTCGGTGATGGGATATTGACCTCTGTGAAGTTATTTCAGTGGCTATGAGAGAAAAGCATACTTCTGAAGAAATTCAATTTCAACATTCATCTTTAAAAAAATGAACAGGATTGTTGGTGGCTCGGTGGTTAGCACTGCTGCCTCACAGTGCCAGGGACCCATGTTCGATTCTAGCCTCGGGTGACAGTCTGTGCAGAGTTTGTACATTCTCCCCGTGCCTGTGTTGGTTTCCTCTGGGTGCTCCGGTTTTCTCACACAGTCCGAGGACATGCAGGTTAGGTGAATTGGCCATGTGAAGTTGCACATCGTGTTAGGTGCATTAGTCAGAGGGAAATGGGTCTGGGTGGATTACTCTTCGATGGGTTGGTATGGACTTGTTGGGCTGAAGGGCCTGTTTCCACACGGTAAAAAAGATAAACAGGAGTGTTGATCATGCAGCATTGCCCTCTAAGAAGGACACTGCTTGTCAGTGGCCACTTGGGTGCTTCTTTTCTTTCTGGTGATGGAAACTGAGTAAAGATTAGTGCACTTTGTGTCTTTCACTGTGTTTCACACCTGCGCGCGCACGACATGGGTGTTGGGGAAAAATAAGCAGTACTGCAGTTAGGCGGTAGAAAAAAAAGACCAGTCAGATATCCTGTTCAAAAAAAAGAAGAAATAATTAAATAAATAGGAGTGTTGATCACGCAATACCTGCTTGTCACTGGCTACTCGGGAGTTTCCTTTCTGCCTGGTGGTGGAAATTTGAATAAAGATTTGTACACCTTGTGTTTTTCACTGTGTCTCACACCTACACACACAAAAAGAGAAAAATAAACAGGGGTGTCAGAGGTGCTGTGCACTCTGAGAGCTGGAAAAATAAATAAACAGGAGTGTCTAGAACAAGTGACCTAAACAGGAATGTCAGGGGTTCTGATCACGCTAGGAGCTGGTTCTGAGCTAGGTGCATCAGTGTCATGTACTATGCTTGTGTGAAGGGTGACTTGATTATGTGATATAATCCTTCTTGGAATTATTTCTGTGGCAAGGAGAGTGAAATTAATGAAGCCCAACTGGACTTCAAACAGACACTACAACTTGCTTTGTCATTAGAAAATGTGACAACTGGAGCATGGGAGCTGCAGGGCATTCCAGTGTAGGTAGACACCCTCACTGTCTGATTGAGTTTGGGGAAAACCATTTGAGTGTAGGCAATTGCAGAGCCTCATACAGGACATATCCTGAATCGAGCAACTCTAGGACAGCCTAGAGCAAATCTTCAAAACAAAGCCTAGCCTCAGCAAAACAGTAAAAATTCATGACCCCATGACTCTAGACCTGAATTGAGTAAGCAAACAAGACAGGCCAGTATCCAGAAGACTGTACATCCTGGAAAGTCCACATCCAATTGATTTGGAACAGTGAAAGTGCTTACCAACATCCAAATCAGAACCAATTAAAGTAAATGTGTGGTTAAATGGTCGCACAGTTCTAATGGAGGTTGATACCAGTGTGGCTGTATCAGTGAGCATGGAACCAGTATTTACCAAACTTCAGACTGGACTCGAACCCTTACATTTATCTAAGACCTTGACCAGACTGAAAATCTATACTGCGGAACCTGTACATATTAAGAGTGTTGTCCTTCATGAAGCTGGATGTGAGCCATGTGTATGTGCAATTGCAAGTCGATGAGGATTCTTAGAAGTTTGCTACAATTAATACCCATAAGGGTTTGTGCCAGTATAAGGGGTACCATCATTCTGTGCTATTTTCCAGTGAATGATGGAAACCGTTTTACAAGGTCAACTCCAGGTCTCTATGTATCTGGATGTTGTGCTAATAACTGGGAAGATCGATAAAGAGCATTTAGAGAACTTGGGCAGTTTAAATATTTCTCCAAACCATCTTAGGAAGGAACAGTGTGGGTTCCAGGCACCCAAGTGATCTACTTGGGCTACAGAGTCAACAAGGCCAGGTTGCACCCATTGGAAGTGAGGGTGATCAAAGGTATACCAGAGTTTAGATCTCTCCGTAGAGTGGTGAGTTATTACGGAAAATTCATACATATCCTAGCATCCTTGTATCTTCTATTGAGAAAGGGTCCATCTTGGAAGCAGTCTCGTAGCCAGGGAGGGTTGTTTTTCGGACTGGTGGCCTATCAGTAGCTATGTTCCACAGGGATTGGTTCTGGGTCCTCTTTTGTTTGTCATTTATGTAAATAATTTGGGGTGAGAATATAGGAGGCATGGTTAGTAACTTTGTGGGCAACAGAAAATTGGTGGCATAGTTGACAGTGAAGAAGGTTGTCTAAGATTACAAAGGGATCTTGATCAAATCAATAAATGGCCTGAAAAATGACAGATGGTGTTCAATCTGGATAAATGTGAGGTATTGCATTTTGGTACAACAGACAAGGATAGGGCTTTTACAATTAATGTCAGCACCTTGGGCAGTGTTGTAGAACAGAGGGGCCAAGGCATTCAGGTACATAATTCTTTGAAGTTTGTGACACATGTAGCTATGGTGGTTGAAAAGATGCTTAGCACGCTTGCCTTTATTGCTCAGTCTTGGAGTACAGATTGTTCTGTTATTACATGCGTTTCGTCAACGCAAATTGGGGACTCTGCTTCCACAACACAAACTTTAAAAATGTGTTGTGGTTCTGTTCGCCGAGCTGGGAATTTGTCTTGCAAACGTTTCGTCCCCTGTCTAGGTGACATCCTCAGTGCTTGGGAGCCTCCTGTGAAGCGCTTCTGTGCTGTTTCTTCCAGCATTTATAGTGGCCTGTCTCTGCCGCTTCCGGTTGTCAGTTCGAGCTGTCCGCTGTAGTGGCCGGTATATTGGGTCCAGGTCGATGTGTTTGTTGATAGAGTCTGTGGATGAGTGCCATGCCTCTAGGAATTCCCTGGCTGTTCTCTGTTTGGCTTGCCCTATAATGGTAGTGTTGTCCCAGTCGAATTCATGTTGCTTGTCGTCTGTGTGTATGGCTACTAAGGATAGCTGGTCGTGTCGTTTCGTAGCTAGTTTGTGTTCGTGTATACGGATCGTTAACTGTCTTCCTGTTTGTCCGATGTAGTGTTTTGTGCAGTCCTTGCATGGGATTTTGTACACTACATTAGTTTTGCTCATGTTGGGTATCGGGTCCTTTGTTCTGGTGAGTTGTTGTCTGAGCGTGGCTGTTGGTTTGTGTGCTGTTATGAGTCCTAATGGTCGCAGTAGTCTGGCTGTCAATTCCGAAATGCTCCTGATGTATGGTAGTGTGGCTAGTCCTTTGGGTTGCGGCATGTCCTCGTTCCGTTGTCTCTCCCTTAGGCATCTGTTGATGAAATTGCACGGGTATCCGTTTTTGGCGAATACCTTGTATAGGTGTTCCTCTTCCTCTTTTTGTAGTTCTGGTGTGCTGCAGTGTGTTGTGGCCCTTTTGAATAGTGTCCTGATGCAACTTCGTTTGTGTGTGTTGGGGTGGTTGCTTTCATAGTTTAGGACTTGGTCTGTGTGTGTGGCTTTCCTGTAAACCACCACAAAGGTGGTTTGATTGTAACCTGATTACAAAACTTTATAACGCTGGTTGCACAAGAACGCAACCATCGCCTTACAGAAGTGCTGACTGTATAGAAGTCAGGATGTCATGTTGAAATTGTACAGGATATTGTTGAGACCTCTTCTGGAATCCCCAATTCTGGTCACCCAGTTATAGGAAGATAAATTATTAAGCTGGAGAGGGTTCAGAAGAGATTTACCAGGATGTTTCCGGGTATGGAAGATCTGAGTTATAAAGATAGGCTGGGACTTTTTTCAATGGAGCATAGGAGGTTGAGAGGCGATCTGAAAGAAGTTTATAAAATCATGAGGGGTATACGCAGTTATAATGGTAGGTGTATTTTTTATATATATTTAAGGTGAGAAGAGAGAGACTTTAAAAAGACATGGGGGTAAATTTTTTACATAGGATGGTTTGCGTGTGGAATGAACTTCCTGAGGAAATGGTAGATGTGGGCACAATTACAAAGTTTAAAAGACATATAGATAAGTAAATGAATGAGAACAGTTTGGTGGGATATGGGCTAGGAGCAGACAGGTGGGACTCATCTAGTTCGGCACAGACTAGTTGGACCTAAGGGTCTGTTTCCATGGTGTATGACTCGGAAATGAATAAGCAGCTTTTGTCATTTAAGCATTGGCACAGTACGATGTCAAGTGAAATGTGGTGCTGAACTGTAATGCCTCCCTGTATGGTATCAAGATGATGTTGGCTCACTAGTGGCCCAGCAGAGTGAAATACCCGATAGCATATGCTTCCTGGACTTTGGCTGATGTACAATGCCCAGATAGAACACAAAGGTTTTGTGGTCATCTTTGGTGTGCAAAAGTTCCACCAGTATCCTTATGAACATAAATTTACAATAGTAATGGACCATAAACCCCTACTAGTGCTACTTAAAGAGGACAGGGCAGCACCGTCCATAGCTTCAGGTCAAATTCAGCGGTGGGCTCCTATTCAAATTACATACAATTACAAGTTGGAATACTTTAGGGAGACCACGTAGCAAATGTGGATACCTTGAACTGCCTCCCACTGGTGGATACACTAAAGGCAGTGCCGCCACCAGAAGGCTCTGTTCTGGTTTAAAACTTTGTGGACACCCTTCTGATCGCCACTGACAATGTCAAACTGCGGATGTAAAAAGATCCCATTGTGGCAAATCTAAAACAACTGGTGGTAATGGGGAAACAAAAGGACCATCTCAATTAAAATTGAAAGCATTTTGGACCTGGCAAGACTAGATTACCATGGAGAATGGCATTTTTATGAGGAACAAGGGTGATAGTCCAAATACTGGCTTAATTCCACCAGGGTCATCCAGTACTTTCCAAAATGAAGATTTTGGTGAGTAATTATGCCTGATGGCCAGGATTGGATGCTGAGATAGCTGTATGGGTGGGGCAGTGTCCAGCCAGGACAAAAATTACCACAGCAGCTCCCTCACTTATGTGGAAATGGCCAAGTAAACCCTGGATTTGGTTGCACATTGACTACGCCACTCCTTTCCTGGGCTCTATGTTTTTAGTCATTGTGGACATCCATTCAAAGAAGTTGGATGTACATAGAGTTCATTTATTAAACACAGAGGCAACAATAGAAACACTGTCTGTATCTTTTGCAATACATGGACTCCCAGAGGTGTTGGTCACAGACAACAGGCCATTGTTTATCAACAGGGAGTTTGATTAGTTCCTAAAGTTGAATGACATGCAGCATTTAAGAACAGCTCCATACCATCCATTGTCCAATGGTTTGGTGGAAACAGCAGTCCAAACTTATTGAAGGAGTCTGCAGCTCACTCGATTCGAAACTGTCCCAGTTCCTGTTTGATTATAGGACCATCCCTCATGCAAATACAGGGGCAGCTGCAGCAGAGTTGCTAATGGGGAGAAGACTCTATGCCAGGCTAAACCTGATATTCACAGACTGGCAGGAAGGGCAAAATGACATCAGGAACGCCAAAGCCAGACACAAGATTTACATAAGTGAGAGAGGCAGTTTATTTCGGGGGTGAGATTTGGTGCTGAAACCACAGGAATAGCCCTGTTTGGATGAGTGGCATAGTCAGTGCGAGGTCAGGTCCCTTGACGCACACAGTTCAGGTGCAAGAGGCAGTCCTGGAACAAGCACGTGGGCCACATGAAAGCTGCAACCTCACAAACAGGGCAGGAGCAAAACATGCCCAGCTCCTCAGAACATCCAGTAAGGCTGTCAGAACCCGTGGGTTCTCCTCCTCTGCTACCATCGAAGAAATGTCTGAAGATGAGATGGGCATGGCAGTTGGCATTACCACCTGAAGAAGAAAATGAATTTCGGCCAAGGCACTCGAGGCAGCTATAGTCTGGTACACACCGCCAGAATCCAAGCAGATTCTGTGGAATCTGGTGCGAAAACGGCATAGGTGAAGCTACAAGGAAAAGAATGGGACCTACATCCCAAGACTTAAAGAGGGAGGAATGTTATGATTGGAATGAGGTCAGCCAGGTGGACATCATAGAATGTGAGTTCCCTGATTGGAACTGTTAACCTGGTCCTGGCTGACAGATATGAACAGGTATGTCCACAGCAGGGAGTGGAGTGTATTATTTCCCCCTCGAACTCAATTTTGATTTAATCCCTGCCCTCCCCTTCACTGTTTGATCACATAGCATTGCCCTTTGATGTGAAGGGCACTGCTTGTCACTGGCCACTTAGGTGTTTCCTTTCTTCCTGGTGGTGGAAACTGAATAAAGATTCTTGCATCTTATGTCTTTCACTGTGTCTCACATCTGCACAACATGGGTGCTGGGGAAAAAATAAGCACTACCACAGTTAGGCGGTAGTGTGGGGAAAACAAAATTTAAAAAAAAAAGAAAGAAAAAAATAACAGGTGGATCAGGAAAAAAAGGGTATGCCCACAACAGGGAGTGGAGTGTATTATTTCCTCCTCCAAATCTATTTTGATTTAGTCCCTACCCTCCCTTCACTGTTTTGATCACATAGCACTGCGAAGGGCAGTGCTTGTCACTGGCCACTCGGATGTTTTCCTATCTTCCTGGTGGTGGAAATTGAATAAAGATTTGTACACCTTGTGTCTCTCACTGTGTCTCACACCTGCACACACGCACCATGGGTGCTGGGGAAAAAAATAAGCACTACCGCAGTTAGGTGGTAGTGTGGGGGTTAAAACAAAAAAAAGAAAAAAAGATTTGTACACCTTGTGTCTCTCACTGTGTCTCACACCACACACAACGTGGGTGCTGGGGAAAAATAAGCACTACTGCAGTTAGGCGGTAGTGTGGGGGTTTAAAAAGGGGAAATAAAAAGAAAAAAAACAGGAACGTCAGAGATTCTGTTCACTTAAGGAGCAGTTCTGCACTAGCTGGGTCAGTGTCATGTATTTACCTCGAGTAAATAAAGGGTGATTTTGTAATGGGATACTGTCCTTCATTAGTTATTTCACCTATCATTTGACTTACCAACCAATCGGATTTTTTTTTTCTGAGCTATTTTTGTGATTGTTTTAAGTTTAGCATTCTTGCATTTTGGAGAAATTGAGGACTGCAGATGCTGGGGATCAGAGCTTAAAAATGTGTTGCTGGAAAAGAGCAGCAGGTCAAGCGGCATCAAAGGAGAAGGAGAATTGATGTTTCGGGCATAAGCCGCATTTCCTCCGATTCATCCAAGATGATAAACTTTGGCACTTTGTCTATGACAATATCCATTGCTAATCTTCAGTCTCACATTCTTGGTGACTAACACTCACTTTACCTCATCTTGTATAATCTCTTGTTCATAGTTCTTGCTAGTTTCTCATACTCTAATTTCTCCTTTTTCTTAGCAGTTCTTTGCTGAACTAATTTGTTATCTATTTGTATAATTTGCACATTTTATGTTTAGCCCATAGATGTTCTCCCACAATTATATTAAACAGTCACCAATGAGGTTTCATTTATACCACTGCAAAACAACGTTTTTAAGTTTTGCGATGCACTTCTTGATTGTTGTTTCTATATCGCTTTTTGTTTAGGTAACGTGCAAAATATTTTATCCAAGAGTACTATCCGAACACAGGAAAATACTGAAGAGCCTGAAAGAAAAAAGAATAAGGTATGTTTAAGCTGTACTTTTTGGAAATTTATGCAAAAATAAATTTTTTATATGCATGTTTGTACTTTTCATTCTTCACATGGATCCATTGTTTTTAATCAAAATTTTAGTCAATTATTGGAAGTACTTATAATCGATTGCTTAGTTTTAATAAAAGCATGCTTTGCACAATCATTTGTGTTGTTAATGCATTTTTACTAAATGGAAGTTGTATATTGTTATAAATGATCATGGTCAAATGTATTAATATGTTAATGTACAATCATGCCAAACACCGAGACCTCTTCAGAATCATCTTACTGGTGTAGCAATGTAATGAACTGCAAAAGTGGCTCCATCTACTAATAATTATCGACATGGAAAGTTCTACACTTTCTCTTGCTATCTGTTGCAAAATTTAAGAATACATTCTGGCAGTTTGTTTTATCCCCTCCTGATAGTTACCAAAATAGTTTAAATATTTGGGAATATGTTTCTTTGCTTGTCACAAAAGTTTTGTGTATGAAAGAGGCTACAAATACAATGAATTTGCAGGTAAAATTGGGTTATGGGATGATTGGAACTGGATACAAAGAGATGGTTTAGTCATCATTTTTAATTTTCTATATACTGTACTTTTATAAATATTTAGAATTTTACAGCTGAGGAACAAATGATCTTTATTGGTATTCATGCTCCACGAAACTTCCCTTCTACTTACCCCATCAATGCATCTTTTTGTTTCTTTTTCCTTCATATCCTTTACTTTCCATGAGGCAGTGCTGATTGCATACAAAAAATGTTCTAAGTTATACACCATAAAAAATAATTGCAAGTATAAAAATAAGTCATCATTGGGTATATGAGTATATGTAATGCATAAAATAAGGTGTCAGCATGATGCTAATTTACTAAATTAAGTGTTCCCAATATTTTTAAGCTAAATTTATTCCCATTATAGTTTATTTTAGTTTTGAAAGATGTTTTTGATACAGTTGGTTTTAGGAAATGCACAATATTGAATACAATTTGAATTTCATGTATTGATAGTTACATAACAAATTAATATCCTGTTTGTAAAGCAGATAAACATAGTTTCTTGGAGCAGCGATATTTGTCCACATTTATAGTCTGAGGATTTTGAAGATGCAAAACTTAGATACTTCTGTTCCCTTTCCCTTCCTTGCATCTTTCACCTTGCACCTCTCCTAAAATCTGCCTGTGCTCAAATCAGGTTGGAGTTGGTAATATGAAAGACTTTGATGTGCTCCATTCTCCCACTAGAAGTATAAAAAGTATCATTTTGACGATTAGCCAAAAAGTCAAAAAAAGGTTCAGTGTCATTGACTTTTAGTACTGTAAATCTTACTTATATTATTGCCTTTTTCTAATCAAGGCTGACCTTTGCTTTAATCTGCATTGCTTTCTATGAATGTTTGAGCTGACAACTGAGTTGCACATTGTGCCATCCACGCAGTACACTGGAGTCTGATATTTGAGGAGAAATCCGCAGTTAATAAATATGGGTCAAATAAAAAACAATCTTATTATAATTCTGTGTAAGCTGTTTTGATTCAACAGCAGTGAAAAACTTAATGGCTGTTGACATATTAAACAAACGAAAATTAGTGATAGACAGACTCAAAGCAAAAAATGGAATTTTAAGTTCTGAATTAATGTGGGAAGGGTAACATGGCAAAATGAAAGATTTAAATAAATTAAGAATAACTGAAAATTAAAATAAACTTAAAATATCTTTGCAACTAAGCTGAAGATACCCCATAATGCCAATTTGACATAAAATCACCAAGAAGTGAGGTAATGTAACTACAGCATGCAATGTTTATACTAGTGAAATACAACAGTTTCCATGTCCACATTTAAGGTAATGGTGGAAGAAGATTGCCACCACACATTTTGTTACATAGTGCAGACAAGATAAATCGGAAGCTACAATTTTCTTAGGCTGAATTCATGTAAGTAACTGGAGAATAACAATTTTTTAGGTGAACAATGGAACCTGCGAAGATGTTACCATGAATGCCATAAGAATCAGTGACGTGTATGGATCATCCAGCCATCCTGTAAATGGTGAATCAAACTGAGCTGTTTAATATTTTAGTTCAGACTCCTTCAAATACACTGTAGCTAATATTGTACCTTTTTTACAATGACTTCAGATTTTCATACCATAACTAAGCTATTCAGTTTATTGCAAAAAAACTTTGCCAATTTTTTGTACATCCTGAACACAAGTGTTTGCTTTTTGATTTGCAATTTGATAAAAGTTTTGTGCATTTTATTTGAAATATATGAAGCAAATAAGCAGCAAAATATCTTTTCAAAAAAATTGAGCTATAACATTTTAAGTTGATAAATATTTCTGAAATTATATTCATACTTATGTGCTGTATATGCTGATTGTTCATTATGATGCAAAATAGTAACAAATTTGAAAAAGTTTTGAATTGCTAAATTTTGTATTTTAACATGAGCTTTAAAATATAGCTCTAACCATTTTTAAATCTTGACTATTTTATTTCAAGATTCATGGCTATCACTGTCGCCTTCACTCTCCACAAACCGTAAACTGAATGTTTCAGATTCTGTTGTGCCCATGGCGCCTCTTTCAAAACCAGTCTTCCAGTCCTCTGGACTTCAGCAGCAAGCTAAGCCATCTATGAAAGTGATTTGCGCTCACTGCAAAAAACCATTACAGAAAGGTCAAACAGCATACCAGAGGAAAGGTTCATCTTACCTCTTCTGCTCCACTACTTGCTTATCATCATTTTCTCATAAACCAGCTCCAAAGAAACTGTGTACTACATGCAAAAAGTAAGAAGCTATGTTTTTCTCATTTCCTTGTTTAAAATTTGTGATACAATGTAACATTCATGTTGTTGAAGCTGTTGTGTGTACTTATTCACAGCAATTTCGATTTCACTTGCTGAAGCAGAAGCTCTGGCAGTGTGTGTAGTTATTTTGTTCTCTTATCATTCCGTCTGAACTGATAACTGGTAGTGGGGCACCTGAGACTTTGGTGATCAATTAAACCAATATTGCGTCACTTTGAACAAGGTTTTAAAGGTTGTGAAAGAAACAGAGGATTGACAGATCAAGAAGTAATGGTGAAATCATCAATTTTGATCTATGAAATGAAATAAAAAATGTAAACAAATTCTATGAACAGTTTATGACACGCAAGATGATAGTCAATTTTATTGTTATCCTATCCGACCTGAAGAGGTTATGTGTCATTGCAGGAGCATAAATCCTCTCAGTTAAAAGGTATTTGTACTTAAATTTTCTGCAGCGATTATATGTTTGCTCGCTGAGCTGGAAGGTTTTTCAGACATTTCGTCATCATGCTAGGTAACATTGTTAGGTTATTTTTCTTGTGTTTCTTACACACTTGATGCAACTGCAATACATTAACTTCTGTGAACACTCAAAATTTATTAAGCAAGTACAAGATTTGGAGGATCACTCAGTACTCTTTGCAGTGCTTGTGAAGTGTGTCAAGAGAAGCTCTCTGAACAAAGGAACCAGTTCTTCCTTTATACAAAATCTCACATCACAGTCAGTAATGCCCACAAGATAACCCCCAGTTACTCCCCCACAGTCACATGCCACTCAAGACACAGTGTAGTGACCTGGTTATCTCCAAAAACAATGTAAAGTTAATCATCCTTTAATGGCAACATCTGGTGTAAATCTTTTTTTAACTACAGGGAGTAGTCAGAATATTAACTGCAATCTTCTTATCGATTCTGAATAGGGGATGATAATATAAATTTATTCTCAGTAATAGGAGATGATAATATAAATTTACTCAAATAATAGGAGATTATAATTTTTTTTACGTTGTACCTGCAAGACAGAGACACATACCACCCTACGCCCCGGGCATCCAATTTCTTGAAGGTGAGTGAAACAAATTAACCCCTTAACACCTCGATAACCACCTAAAAGGCACTACCAGCTTATTCATAAGAATCTGACAGACACTATTTAAGCAAGTTATTGCCACAGAGCATACAATTAACAACAAAAATGACTAGTCCATGCAATAGATAGGATCCGCAGCATCCTCCCACATGGAAAAAAAAGTGTTCACTCGTAAAGTTCTTAAATCCACAGTCCTTAGTGACCACTTTACCCCCTCAAGTCGAATAGAAACATGCCAGCTATCCAAAATTTGTTCTGTGTTTTCCAACCTGAAAACAAAATCCAGTCTGTCCTTGCACATCACTCCATGGAGGAATCTCAGTTTTTGGGTAAGGGAGGTTAAGTACTTAACAAAACTGATGAGACTTCCACCGTTGCAAAGATGCTTCAGATGGAGGATACCAGCGCATCTGTGTGTGAAGTGCGGCAACTGCAGCTGCAGGGTAGGTGAATGCAGCATTCTTTGCTGCTTTTCTCCTGCTTTGCTGTCAAATGTAACAAAGCCAACTGGCTGTTTTGATGTTAGCTTGACCAGTGAACTGTCATATCCCTTAAATGATCAAAAGAGAAGGTAAAGCTCACATGGTTTAATATCCGTAGGAAGGCCTCTGACAAGCATATGGACCTCCTCTTCCACCGTCGTTAGCTTCTTCGCTTTTCATGCTCATGACTGGGGAGCTGATTGAATCTGTTGGATCAGGTTGTGGAGGGCGGGCAGTGGTCCAAAGCGTGTTTTACCTCTGAATGGAGAAACTCTAGAGATAATGTTAGCTGCTGAAAGTATCTTTGCATTTCTTCTCTCATTCCTTCCTTGCCAAGGTTGGTATCAGTATGAAGACCATCACGCATTTAACTACACCAAATTGTGTCTGCTTATTTCAACATTCTTAGTCGTCTTGAAGTCTGTTACTCTGTTCACTATTTAAGACATTATCAAGTCTTATACAGTCCATAAACTTCTAAATTGTATTGCCTGAACAATTCAGTCATTTATAAACAGCAATCAATGGTCCTAAAATCAAACCCTTAGGGACCCCATTCAGATTATTCAAGAATTATTTTCCTTTAACAAATTAATACTTAGCTAATGTGAAAGCTGTCAGGAAAAGTATTTCACAGTTCCTGATTTCTAACTAAATTTTTATTTCGCATCTGTTACTTCATGCTTAGTTGTAATAAGGTTTAATTTCAAGTCTTCTACTTTACTGATCACTTAAGGCTTTACCAGCAGTATTCACATGTAGATTTTTCCATGAAGTTGAATTTTTTTTGCTGCCGTATTTAGATTTTTTTTCAGATTAGATTACAGTGTGGAAATAGGTCCTTCGGCCCAACAAGTCCACACTGACGCGCAAACCACCCACCCCTATATTTACCCCTTCTCCTAACACTACGGGCAATTTAGCATGGTCAATTCACCTAACCTGCACATTTTTGGATTGCGGGAGGAAACCGGAACACCCGGAGGAAACCCACACAGACACGGGGAGAATGTGCAACTCCACACAGAGTCACCTGAGGTGGGAATTGAACCCGGGTCTCTGGCGCTGTGAGGCTGCAGTGCTAACCACTGTGCCGCCCATTTTACTAGTCAATCTTTAAACACTCCTGCCAGTTGAAAATCATTCAAATGAAACCGATAGCCCATTGCTGGACTCATTGCATTGTGTCCTGTCCGAAATTACAGTAAAGACTAGACTAATTAAGTTCTTGTGTCATCTCACACACAAAGATCTCTAATTCTAAGATGTTGGAAATAATTGATAGGAATAATATGTTTTTCATATAATATGAAATCAATACACAAATATTTCAATGCTTTTGTTACCTAGTTCTAATAGCTAATAGTTTTGTGAAATTCATAGAAAACGGAAATGAGCAGTCACTTAACAAAACAAAGCAACGCACGAATATTTTCTAAACAGCTACAATTTAAATTGACGTCTGTGAACTGAAACCGAAAATGACAATAAAAACAGAATAAAATTAAATATCCCAGGTGTTATTAACATTGGTAACAAAGCTTCAGGTTTACACATTTGGCCAACTGGAGTGAACCAGAGGCCTTTTGATGCAGAGTGCAAACACCCATGTGTCCTCCATATTTGTTTTTCTGGGTTAGGGGAGTCCCCCTGTAAGCGCTGCACTGTGATAATGTCTGATATGCTTGTTGGTTTTGAGGCAGGAGATCAGTTTAGTGCCTGCCCTTTCACAGAGAGCAGCACATTTGATTATGGGCAATTGCTTGGGGAGGAGGATGGCCTTGAGGAGATTCTGGACATATAATGAGTTCTGAATAGGTATCCCTGAGGAGGTCAGAAATCCACGTTGTGACCATAACTGGTTGAAGTCATTATTTTGGAACATTATTGGCAGACCAGACATGTCAGGAGGTACCTCCACTTTATTCCCACTTGATAGTTCAGCTTGGTGTTTTAACTCTTATTTTGTCTTTCTTAATTTTTCCTGTCTTGCTTTACTCAGCAAATCTTAGCAGGACTTATACGCTTAATGGTAAGGTCCTTGGGAGTGTTGTTGAAGAAAGAAGCCTAGGAGTGCAGGTTCATAGTTTCTTGAAAGTTGAGTCACCAGTAGATAGGAGAGTGAAGAAGGCGTTTGGTATGCTTTCTTTTATTGGTGAGTGTATTGAGTACAGGAGTTGGGAAGTCATGTTGCGGCTGTACAGGACATTGGTTAAGCCACTGTTGGAATATTGCGTGCAATTCTAGTCTCCTTCCTATCGGAAAGATGTTGTGAAACTTGAAATGGTTCAGAAAAGATTGACAAGAAAGTTGCCGGGGTTGGAGGATATGAGCTATAAGGAGAGGCTGAACAGGCTGGAGCTGTTTTCCCTGGAGCGTTGAAAGCTATGGGGTGACCTTATATAGGTTTACAAAATGATGAGGGGCATGGATAGAATAAATAGACAAAGTCTTTTCCCTGGAGTGGGGGAGTCCAGAACTAGAGGGCATAGGTTTAGGGTGAGAGGGGAAAGATATAAGAGACCTGAGGGGCAACTTTTTCACACAGAGGGTGGTACGTGTATGGAATGAGCTGCCAAAGGAAGTGGTGGAGGCTGCTACAATTGCAACATTTAAAAGGCATTTGGATGGGTATATGAATAGGAAATAGTTTGGAGCGATATGGGCCAGGTGCTGGCAGGTGGGACTAGATTGGGTTGGGATATCTGGTCAGCATGGATGGGTTGGACCAAAGGGTCTGTTTTCATGCTGTACATCTCTATGATTCTATATCATAATCCTCAAACTGACTCTCAGCACCTCCCAAGACTTAGGGTTTCCCTCGTTATCGCACACTTTAATCCCTCTTTGGCGTGTGTTATTTTCCCAGCTGGCCTGTTTAGGTTTGTTCGTTATTTCCTCAGTAGTCTTTCTCCATGCGGATAATAAAGTTTTTCATTTAGTCATCGTATTGCGTTTACAAATTGCCTCCTCTGCTTTTAAACATTTATCTATGTAAGTTCCTCCTATCAGCCAGATTTCATTTCCCAGTTTTTTATTTAAACATCCTGAAAGGCGCCTGAACCGTTCCTCATTTTGGGGGTCATCCCAACATAACCGATGCAAAGGGGTTCCGACACCCAACTTATCCAGCGTCTACCCATTTATTTAGTCTCAAACTTCCTAACTTATCTCTATATACTAGTCCAGTGTCCTTAGTCTCCACACCCACTTCAGGGTCCTGACCTTTGTTGGAGATTTCCCCTCTTAACAACCAGTCTAAGGCAGATGGTTAACACAGACACAGTAGTTTTTTTTATCTTATGCACTATGTTCCAGAGCCTCAAACTTCACTATTAGAGGACTCTGACCTCCGAATTCCAGGGGGACTCTAACCTCCCTTCCCAGTAATTTATGTTTCTGAGGACTCAAACCTCTAAGTTCTAGGGAGACTCTACTCTCCCTTTCCAGGGGACTCTAACTTCTCAGTCCAATGAATTTATGGTTCTAAGGACTAAAACCTCCAAATTCCAGGGGGACTCTAATCTCCCTTTCCGAGCACTTATGATTCTGAAAGCGAACTCATTGGTATGCAAGTGTGTAAATTACTTCAGAGATTCCATCACTACAGATTCCCCGGGGATGAGGGGTCAGCTGAGTAGTGGTTTAAGATCAAGGTAAATCTTACCTTATGGGCCCACCTGTCTCGTGCAACCGGCACTCAGACAATCACTTATTCTGTCCACCTAGAAGCTGCATATATGTTGGAATCCCACCGCTGCCGCCAAATATTAGGTTCTTTTTCTTAAGATTCTTATACACTCTATGCAACTGCATTGCGCCAACCTCTGTGAACTGTCAGAATATATTAAGCAAGTACAAGCTTTGGAGGATCACTTAACACTCTTCGCAACATTTGCGAAGCGTGTTAAGAAAAGCTCTCTGAACAAAGAACCAGTTCTTCCTTTGTACAAAATCTCACATCACAGTCAGTAATGCTCACAAGACAACTCCCAACCACTCCCCCACTGTCACATGCCACTCAAGACACAATGTAATGACCTGATTTTTCTCCAGAAACAGTGTAATGTAAATCATCTCTTATAGCAAGATCCGGTGTAAATCAGTTTTATTTACTGCAGTGTGTAGTCAGAATTTTAACTGCAATGTTCTTATTGATTCTGAATAGGGAGCAATAATGTAAATTTACTCTAAATAATAGGAGATGATAATGTAATTTTTTTTACATTGTACCTGCAAGACAGAGAAACATACCACCCTACCCCCAGGACATCTAATTCTTGAAGGTGAGCAGAACAAATTAACATCTCAACACCATCAGTGAGCCTCCGGTGAAGTGCTGGTGGTATGTCCCATTTTCTGTTTATGTGTTTGGATTTTTTTGGGTGAGTGATATTAGTTCCAGTTCTTTTTCTCAGAGAATGGTAGATGAGATCCAAATCGATGTCTTTATTGATAGAGTTCTAGTTGGAATGCTATTCTACAAGGAATTCTCATGTGTTTCTGTTTGGCTTGTCCTGTGTTGTCCCAGTCAAAGTGGTGTCCTTCTTCAACTGTATGTAAGGATACTAGTGATAGTGGGTCATGTCTTTTTGTGGCTAGTTGATGTTCATGTATCCTGGTGGCTAGTTCTCTGCCTGTTTCTCTGATGTAGTGTTTGTTACAGTCCTTGCAAAGTATTTTGTAAATGGCATTCATGTTGCTTGTTGTTTGTATGGGGTCTTTTAAGTTCGTAAGCCACTGTTTTAAGTGTGTTGGTAGGTTTGTGGGTTACCATGGTGCCAAGGAGTCTGAGTAGTCTGGAAGTCATTTCAGAGCTATCTTTGACATAGGGTAAAGTTGCTAGAGTTTCTGGGCCCTTCATGTTTGCTTGTTTGGGTTTGCTGCTAGAAATTGGAGGACTGTGTTTATTGGGTACTTGTTATTCTTGAATATGCTGTATAGGTATTTTTGTTCTGCTCTTCATAGTTCCTCTGTGCTGCAGTGTGTGGTGGCTCATTGAAATAGTGTCCTAATGCAGCTTTGTTTGCAGGTGTTGGAATGATTGCTTCTGTAGTTACGTATTTGGTCCATGTATGTTATTTTCCTGTCGGTTCAGGTTTGAAGTTCCCCTCTGATTGTTCACTCTACTGTGACATCTAGGAATGGCAGTTTGTTATTGTTCTCCTCTTTTGTGAATTCACAAAACCCACCCAAAAAAACCTAAACACATAAATAGAAAATGGGACATACCACCAGTGCTTCACCAGAGGCTCATTGATGATGTTATCTAGTATGGTGATGAACCTTCCAGCTCAGTGAGCAAACTTATATCCAGAACCTCAACCTGAGCTACAAATCTTTTCAAAAATCGCTTTCTGCAGCGAGTTTAATTGGCAATGAATGTGCAAATGCAGCAACCTCTCGACACCTCACAAGGAAGTTAAGTCAATCTGCTCTTTTCTCAGCACAAATCAAATAATTTGTGGCAATATCCAAATCACTGGGTATTCCTTCTTCGCTATAAAGTGTTGGCTAATTTACACATCAATAACAGCACATCATTTCAACCTGCTATCATTTTGGCAGTAAAATGTGCCCGATTTCTTAACAATTACTTCAATGGACAGTTCATTTAATGAACGACTAATATTAAAATCTGATTATCCACATAACTGGTGTTGGTAAGATTTTATTGAAATGGTTACTAGCTGAAAATCTATGAAGCATAAGAAATTCTGTGAAATTATGATGAAGATTGATGCTTCATAAAAATATACCACCTGGAAAATCTTTAGCATATGTTAAATGCAATTATTTATGTTATAAAATTACTTGCTTGATGCATGCTAGAGAAGTATTGTGATATTCTGCTATTACAATTCTAGTGGATTTCCAGTACTGAAAGTCACACTATCAATTGACAGACCATTCTGTAATAAAATCAATTCTAACTATATTAATCTCAAAGATGGAGATGTCAGTGCCGTAAAACCAAGAAGCCTAATTATTTTTAAGCTCAGGTTAATCAGACATTAATCATGCAAACAAGAAATTGTTGCCTATCAGTTTCATGTTGAGTGTGCATTTGTAATTTGACATTTGTATACACTGAATGGTATTTTCAATACATTACCAGCCAGTGGACTTTTCTCATGGAAAGGATATACCTCATGGCACAGAAATGATATGCAGTGTAATACACAAGGTTTACCTGGACTCCTGATGTACTGTGTTCAGACAAATCAAGTTCAATTTTCATTGCATGATATTTTTAAATGTTTGAGATCAAACTGTTTTTACCTCAAAAATAAATTTTCAACTCTTTTTTTAAAAGCCCTAGTTATATGTTCAACAGAATTAAAGAGGTATCAATCGTTGGATATAGTCATATAGCATGATCCAACCAATCTATGCTCAACATAATCCCAAACTAAACTGGTCTCACCTGCTTGTGTTGTGAAGGTGTAGGTGTGTACTGTACCTTTAAGAGAGAGAGGAAGCTGGCAAAGACTGAAAGTACAGAGTGTGCTGAACAATTTAAAAAAGTAACATTTGGTTGATACAAATAACTGGTGCTGTGTTGTCATGACACAAAACAAATTCAAATTTGGTCAATCAGTTTAAATTATGGCCCAGAGACCAAAATCCAATCGAATTTGAATTTTACAGTTTGGGGTGACATCAAACCAATGAATTGATCTGACGTGTTGGGGTATAAAACCGGACATTTTGAACAGTTAGGGAGAACTGCAAAGAGCACCAACAAGTAAGTACAGACTGCTAGCCGAATAGCTCTCTGAAAGGTACCTAAGAAAAGTTGTGCAGCAGAAGACTGAAGAAAAGATGACCCAGGAAAATACAGAGGAAAATCTACAAAGGAGAATCGACAAAGCTGGCTGGTTTTGAAACATGATTTTTTAAAAAAATCTTAATCAGGTTTTTTTTATCAGACCAGTATTGTAGAGTGGGAGGTAAAAGATAGGTTTAAGAGAAATGAGTTATAAATAGTTGTGGTTTTAATGTTTTCTGTTGGACTTAAAGAATGAAATTGTTAATTTTTACTTTAAATAATGAAATCAGGGATAGTTCTTTGCCTCTCGAAATTTAACAGATTAGGCACTAGGTGAGCTTCTCTGTGTGATGGGTTTAAATTAACAGAGAGGTTTACCCCGTGTCATAACACTGCTCTTGGCCCATATCCCTCCAAATCTTTCCTATTCATGTATCTATCCAAATATTTTTTAAACGTTATGATTTAGAGGGGCTGGTGTTGGACTGGGGTGTACAAAGTTAGAAATCACATAACACCAGGTTGTAGTCCAACAGGTTTATTTGGAAGCACTAGCTTTTGGAGAACTGCTCCTTCATCAGGTGGTTGTGGAGTATAAGACTTTTAATTATTGTAAATTGTACCCGCACCAACGAATTTCTCAGGAAGCTCATTTCACATGCAAACCACCCTCTGTGTAAAATATTTGCCTCATGTCTTTTTAAAATCTCTCCTCATACCTTAAAAATGTGCCCCCTTGTCTTGAAATCCACCATCCTAGGAAAAAGACAGCAACCATTATTAACTCTATCTATACCTCATTATTTTACAAACTTCTATCAGATCACCTCTCAACTCCCTATGCTCCAGTGAAAAACGTTCCAGCCTATTCAGCCTTTCTTTATAATTTAGATCTTGCTTACCCAGAAACATCCTCGAAATTTCTTCTGGACCCTCTCCAGCTCGATAATATCCTTCCAGACACAGTAATCCAGAAGAGGCCTCACCAGTGTTCTATACAACCTCAACATGACTTCCCAGCTCCTATACTCAAAAGGACTGAGCAATGAAGGCAAGCATGCCAAATGCCTTTTTCAACACTCTGTCTGTATATGATGCAAACTTCAAAGAATTATGTACCTGCACCCCTTGGTCCCTCTGTTCTACCACACTATCCAAGGCCCTACCATTAATTGTATAAGCCTTACCCTTGTTTGTTGTACCAAAATGCAATGCCTCTTGTTTATCTAGATTGAACTCCATCTGTCATTTTTCAGCCCATTAGTCCATTTGATCAAGATCCTTTTGTAATCTTAGAAAACCTTCTTCATTGTCTAGAATGCTATCAATTACGTGCTGGAATTGTGGGTGCTGTATTGGAATTTCACTGAGGGATATAATCTAGGGTTTGACCTATTGTGGCACTACAAGATTTGTGTGCAAGAAAGTGTGATGTAAATTTACATTGCATCTTTTGTGACCCCAGGCCATTTTTTATTGTTCTTCTGCTAATTAATTACTTTTGAAGTGTAGTCACTCTTCTGTTTAAAATATAAAAGCCAATATTTTGATAAAAATTTGATAAAACCATTTCATATGGAAATCCACTAATGTTGATTGATGAATGAACCACTAAACTTCCTCAAAATAACATAATGGGGTCTTATATATTCAACTGAGATGACTGACAAACGCAGATTTACCATGTTTTAGAATAAGATTTAGCTAACTGATACCTGGTATGCATACTACAAAGAAGGAAGGAAAGGGGATCATGAGGACTGGCTGTAAAATGGGGAGAGGTAAAAGAAGAGAAATTAAAGAATCCATTTTTCTTTTCTATCTGAGTCAGTAAGCACCTAGTTAACTTATTGAACAAAGTTTGTTAAACCAATAGGAATACTAATTGCTTTGCTCATTAACTCTAAATATTCAAAAACTTTGTTTGCTTTTGCTATACTTGGATACATAAGCTGATTTATTTTTCTCGTTTGAACACAACATATATCTGGTAGGCATGGACGAGTTGGACTGAAGGGTTTGGTTTTGTGCTGTATATCTCTATGACTCCATGCCCCTATGCTTACTGATGTTTACAAATAGCAAGCTCCAACCCCACTGCCATGGATAGTGAGTTATGCTTTATAAGAATGTATAATGTTTACTTCCAAAAAGATGATTCATCTTCGTAAGTTTCAAATTTGTCCTTTTTTAATGCCACATATTTAGTGACCTCACACTAGAGGTGGACTGCCAGTAAAAAGTGTTTACCAATAATTACTAATTATAAGAGGGGTGTGATAGCACAGGAGAGGGTGTTTCATTGATAAGACAGGACCAATCTGCAAGAATCACGGTATTTATGGGAAAAACACTAAAACTAGTATAATAGTCCAATTAATTCAATTTAAAATTATTTGGAAACCAGAATATTGTAATAAAGTATTTAGTATTCAGCAAACATTTTTAGACTTTTCTGTTGATATCTTTTAAAAAATAAATGTTCACTTGATTCTTAAGTATATAGAAATTAGGTACTATTAGTCACCTAGTTAGTTGTTTGTCTCATTGCCACAAGTAAAATTAAGCAGTTCATGATAGATCTAAAATTTTAATGATTTGAGTGTGAAACAGAACTGAAACATTGAATGCTTGTCATTGTTTTGACATTAGTTGAGAAATAAAAATTCACAAATCTCCTGTTAGAACAGAGCTAATTTGCACCAGAAACCCCACATGGGAACAGGGATAGGCCATACAGCCCAATAATACTACCCTGCCATTCAATATGAGCATGGCTGATCAAACACTGCAGTGCCCTTTAGCCACCCTATCTCCATAATTATGTATGGCACTGGTAATCAGAAATCTATCCATCTCTACTTTAAACATGCTCAAAGACTGAGTTTCCACATCCTGTTGTGGTGGCAAATTCCAAATATCTGCAATCTTCTGAGTAAACAATTCTCCTCATTTGGGACTTAAGCAGCATCCTATTTTTCTTTAAATTGTGCTCCGATTTCTAGACTCCCCAACCAATGGAAATATCTTTCTTGTATGTGGCTTGTCTATCCCTTTAAGAATTTTGCAAGTTTCAATGAGATCGCTTATCATTCTTCATAGGAACTAGGACGTAGGCCATTTGGCATTTCAAGCCTGATCATGGTTCATCCTCTTATCTCAAAGGCATATTCTCATTTTCTTCACATACTCTGTGATGCCTTTAAAATCTAAACATTTATCTGTCTCTTTCTGGAATAAATTCACTGATCTGACCTCCACACCCTTCAGTGGTAGAGAATTCCATGGCATCACAAGTCTTTGAGTGAAGAGATTTTTCCTCAGTTCAGTCCGAAATGGTCTACCCCATATCCTGAGATTATGTCCCCTGGCTATAGACTCCCCAGCCAAGGAAAGCATCCTTCCTCCATCTAGTCTGTCCAGCCCTCTTAGAATTTTATATATTTCAATCTCATCCTTCGAAATTGGTTCAACTAGGCCTGTATTCACTAATGTCTTCTCATAGGTCAGGCCTGCCATCCCTATGAATCTAGGTAAAAACAATGACTCCAGATGCTGGAAACCAGAGTCTAGATTAGACTGGTGCTGGAAAAGCACAGCAGTTCAGTCAGCATCCGAGAAGCAGTAAAATCGACGTTTCGGGCAAAAGCCCTTCATCAGGAATACAGGCAGAGAGCCTGAAGGGTGGAGAGAGAAATGAGAGGAGGGTGGGGTGGGGAGAAAGTAGCATAGAGTAAGAGCTTCAGGGCAGACGAAATGACCTGGGAGTTGCAGTGGGAGAAGGACTCCCTGAGATTCTCATCCCTATGAACCTTCACTGCACTTCCTAAATTCCAAATTTCCCTTCTTAGAAAGAGAGACAAAAACCGTACATAGTACTCTTGGTGTGATCTCACAAAGGACCTGTATAATTGTAGTAAGATATCTCTACTTCTGAATTCGAATCCTCTTGCAATGAAGGGCAGCATACCATTTGCCTTCCTAATTGCTTGCTGCATCTGTTGATTTACATTGTCTCGTGTACAAGGATTCCCAGATACTTGCTGTGCGTACATTCTTCACAAAATACTCTTCCTTTCTGTTTTTCACACCAAAGTGTATAAGTTCACATTCAGCCACTTAGTATTTATCAGGCATGTGTTTGCTCACTCACTCAACTCATCTAAATCACCTTGAAGCCTCCTTAGATCCTCACCAAAACTCTCAACCTAGTTTTGTGTCATCAGCAAACTTGAAAATGTTGCATTTATTTCCCTCATCTAGGTCATTTCTATTATATAATATATATCATGAATAGCTGGAGCTCTAGCAGTGGTCTTTGTAGTACCCCTTTAGTCAGAAAAGGACCCAATTATGCCCATTCTCTATTACCTGTCTGTCAGCCAATTCTCGATCCATACCAATATATCACACCTATGTCATGTGCTTTAATTTTGCTGCCAACTTTCTTAGAAGAATCTGATCAAAAGCCTTTGGAAAATCCAAAAAAAAACCACACTTACTGGTTCTCCCTTTTCTATTCTACTATTTATATCCTCAAAAAAGTTCCAGTAGATTTGTAAAGCATCATTTGCCTTTCATGAACTCATGCTGGCTTTGTTCAGTCCAGTTAATACTTTCTAAAACTGGCAATTACATTCCGAGGTTGCCCAATCTGACGAAGAGAAATCGGAGAGACGAAGATGATAACATTTAACCTCTGATGGGGTAGGGGGGGAAGCCTCCAATAAAAAAAAATTACTGAAGCTGTTCATGACATAGTATGTGAAAGGTAAAGTTATTTAAAGTACTTTAAATACCAAAATGTGTAATGGATCAATTCTATTGACTTAGAAATTCTAGTTTAAAATTGTACCCAACACTCGAAGTCCATTTTAGGTTGCATTTGTAAACAGTTCAGGGCTAGTGACAGTGGGACTGATTTTTATTTTTGACAAAAACAGTTTGTACTGTTCAAATAATTTAAGTAGTTTCACCTGAAAATTGAGCAAATAGTTCTTAGTCAGTTCCTGAAGGCTTCGCAGGAGTTTTGAAATCGACTTCAAAAGTCCTTGGAGAAACTCATGCAGGATCACTGCACCCATGCAACCAAATAAAAACAATGTGGTGTCCTTGAAAGGGAAAACATATCAGAAAAAGAAAGTCTAAGGAAAGGAAGTCCCAAACTCAGAAACACCTGTCATTTTAAAACAGATCCCTACAAAACAGCACACGCCAATCTTGGCGGTCAATTATATACCAAGCAGAACCCTAGAAAACAGCTCACATGATAAACATAGTCACCTTTGGCTTGAAGGATAAACCAGATTTTATATTATAAAAACAAAATTGAAAACAATTTATTTAAAAATGTATTTGCTGGAGCGCAAAAAAAATAGTTTCTTTTAAGACCATTTATTCCTCCACGAACATTTTGTTTCTAATGGTTTTTGTAAAATGCTTATTAGATAATATTGAGACTTGTTATCCTGTTTCACAGAGAGATAACTAATATGAAGGGAACAATTGTTGCACAAGTGGATTCCAGTGAAACCTTCCAGGAATTTTGCAGTACGTCCTGCCTATCATTTTATGAAGAAAAACAGAAAACTCCAGCACATACAAGTCACGTTACCCAAGGAAATTATGGGAAATGTACTATTTGTGGCAAAATGACTGAGGTATGCTATTTTTTCTTAGATGTTTACATTTTTTTTACATGTCAGATAAACACAATAGATCTCGACTCATTTGTTCAATGTGTAATCTGTTTTCTCTCAATTAAAATTAAAGTCAGCACAGAAACATGTCATCCACTCCATGCCAGTGTTTATGTGCTGCCCAAGCCTCCTCCCATTTTTGTCTTCGATAAGCATAGGATCTATCTTCTCCCTCAATGTTACTGTGTAGAAGGAGGCCAATTGGCCTTTCACATCAGCCCCAGCTCTCTGAGCATTTTGACTCCATACCAAATTCCTGCCTTTTCCCCATTACCCTTCACATCATTTCAGTTTAAATAATCATCCAGTGCTGTCTTGTATGTCTCAATTCACCTTGCCGCCTTCACTCTTCTAGGCAATGCTTCCTATCCTGAACTACACCTATGTGATTGTTTCTTTTGCAAAGCACTTTAAAACTGCAATTCTGGTTCTTTATCTTCTTATGAACGGTAACCGTTTGACTAGGCCCTAATGTCAAGTCCTGTTCTATCAAACCCTGTTCTGAAGAAGAATCATACCAGACTGAAACATTAACTTTGGTTCTCTCTCCATAGATGCTGTCAGATCTGCTGAGTTTCTCCAGCATTCTCTATCTTTGTTTTGCTCGTCCTCTGTCCTGTCATCGCATGAGGTTATGCAGTCATGCTTCAAATAGATATGTATTTCCCGTAATAGCAAGTTCCACACTCTTGCACTGTAGCAAAGTGGTTTCTTCTAGATTCCCTTTTTGATGTCATGGTGACTGTTTTGGTGTGACTTAACAAACCGCCAGGACACTCAGGTAGTTATTAATCATTCACTTAATCACATGGAGAGAGAGCCAGCCTTAGCCAATTTAAGATAATATTCTGAAAAGCCACAAGAGCTCGTTATTTATATACACTCCAAATCACATACATATCCAGCTCCAATCTTGTCGACTTACAGTTGCATGTTAAACATTTGACCTGGCATCACTTTACTTAGTTCCTGCAGTACATGCATCAGGCATTGCTTTTATTGATCCAAGGTGTCCCATGATTGTCAGTCAAGGCTGTCTCTTTGTTTCTATCACCCAACCCTTGACATGGCACTCTGCCCTTGTCTCATCCTTATCCTGTCTAGAGTATCTGTTCTGCTCTTTTTTGCTTCCATCTTATTTTATTCAGTGACCATCTAATAATCAACATCTTTAGTTTCTGCTTTTGTATACATACCTATTGCTGCCAAGATCATTCAGAATATTAAATACCTCTCTTAAGTCATATCAGCCTTCACCTGTAAGGAGAAGAGAGATCCATTGTACTTATTCTTTTAGTGATTAGATGTTTCTGCCAGTTTTGTTAAAAATTGTGTAGTGGAACATAGGCATTATTGGCTGGCCACATTTATTGCCCGTTCCTAACTGCCTTTGAGAAAATGGTGATAAGCTGCCTTCTTGAATCACTGCAGTGCATGTGCTGTGGGTCAACCCACAGTGCTGTTATGATTTCAGAGGACCTTTGGAGAACTTCGACTTTGGATGGTAGAATCTCGACTTTTAATTTTTTTCTGAGCTTCAGCTCCCCTCAGCTTCCACCAACTTGGCCAAAGCAGGAAGGAGAGAATCTCAGAAAGTCTGAAAAATCTCAACCAATTACAAGACCGGGGTCAGGTTTGGTAGAGCTGCCACTCGTGGGAAATCCTGCTTTGATGATGGCCATTTGGTGGAGTTGCAAAGGCAGCAGACCAGTGAAGAGAGGGGTGAAGCAAAGCCCAAGTCTTAAGTTGGTTTGGCAGGCTGGGGGCTATAGAATTGCCATAGCCTCAAACTGACTACAGAGAAGGAATAGAGCCAGAGTTTTGACAGGAAAGGTGGGAAGGGCAAGCAATAGAGTCTGAGTTTTGGCAGGTTTCTGAAGGTGGGGGGAGCATAGAACTGCAAAGCCCATGTCATGCTGGGATCTGACTGCCTTGGGTGGATGGGCAACAGGCTCAAAGTCTTAGTGGGTTGGCCAGCCAACAATAGGAAGATTTTGAAGAGTGCCTGCTGAATGTGTTTGAGTGTGGTAATGGACGTTGGAAAGAGAGACAAGAACATGGGGACAGAGGTTTTGTAATGAAGAAGCCTTTTGTCATTAGGTACTATGGTGAGTTTGACTGAAATTGAGTATTTAAAATAGTACTTCACAAACTATTTGGACAGGATTCTACTATACAAAAGTTGAAGTCCTCCAAAATCCTCCCCAGCAGCACTCTGGATCAACCCAGAGCACGTGTACTGCAGCAGTTCAAGAAAGCAGCTTACCATCACTTTCTCAAGGGCAATAAAAATGCAGCTTTCCATACTTAAATGATTTATTATGTTATTCTATAATTCGTGAATTCTAATTATATACCAGACATTGCTTCGCTGCTGATTTGGTTTTGGTGTCTGGGTTAATGTTAATTTTCTGGAATTTCTGGCATTACTGGACAGATCAGCAGTAGTTGCCTATCCCTAATTGCCTTTGTGAAGTGAACCAAATCTAACTATAGACAGTTTTTGGGCTTTACAAGTGCAGGATGTTGAGTACAGTCTGTATTCTGTCGATGACAAGCAACCAGAGGGACGTGTTGTTTGATTAATCAGCTAATCCTTTGGGCTTATGTTCTGTATACCTAGCATCACACAAGCAGCACTGAAATTCCTATTCTTATGATGTATGGGCAAGTTGACCACATTTCCAAAACCAGAATGTCTACAGTTAGATGGGATTCTGCAATTTGGCAGTTGAACAACCATCAAGCTCATACTGTCACTTCTGGCAGGCAATAAATTGAGTATATGTTCATGTGTAGTGACATGTTCTCTGCCATCAAAAGTAGTATGTCCAAGCCATGCACTTTTATTAATGTTGAGGAAGCGTGTAGAACAATCATAGTCAACTTGCCAATCTCACTCTTCTCCTCCTATGCCATAAATTGTCCTGCATTTGTCCTGAGGAGTGCAAGATGGAAAGCTTTGGGACCAAGCTGTTTTCAGTAATATGACTGGAACTAGTTAAAAAGGTGCCTTCCAGTAGTTTGAGTGTCAAGTGGAATATAATTCAGGGAATTGGAGGTGCATGTAACAAAGATAATGCAGTGATCAGAGGAGACTCCAATCATACAGGGTCAGCAAACCAAATTGAATCATAGAATAAAATCCCTACCCAAACCTAAACTCATCCTATAACCTGCATTTACAATGGCTAATCCACCTAACCTGCACATTTTTGGACTGTGGGAGCAAGTCGGAGACCCAGCAGAACCCACCTAAATACAGGAAGAACATGCAAACTCCACACAATCACCCAAGGTTGGAATCAAACCCAGATCCCTGGCACTGTGAGGCGACAATGCTGACTGCTGTGCCACCAGGCTGACAAATTGCAGTGTTACTGTGGAGGATTTTTTCCTGAAATACGTTGAAATCTGGTTTCTAGGTCAGTATATCAAGGAATCAACTAAGGAATGGGCTGTTTTAGATATTGTTTTGGGCACTGTGAAAGAGTCAGTTAATAAACTTGTAATGAAAGAGGTTGTGAAGAAGAGTAAACAGAACGTGATACGGTTCTGTATTTAGTTTGAGAACCAGAATTAAGGATGGTGATTTCCCTCTTTTTGATTTGTGTTTCTTCTAAGCATAGGGGTAGATTACACTCAGCTCGTACCAAATCAAGAGCCAATCAGGCACCTAGTGGCTGGCTTCTCCGCTAATCTTGTGCCACAACAGCAATATTCAACCTAACCTCAGCTGCCACCAATGGGAGACTGACAGCCCTTCTGAATGGCTGCATCACTTTAAATGCCCAGACTGCTGGTTGAACAGCAAGAAGATCTTAAGGTGGGGGTCAAGAGTAAAGTGGAATCAGAGGCAAAGACTGGGGATGTCTTTCAGCAGCCTTCCCTCTGCCCCCTCAATCCTGTGCCCCTAATCCATCAGGAAAGTTGAGCATGCACTTGCCCACCCTGAACTGATTTCTGAAGTGGCAGGAATCGCCTTGGTACCAACCTGCTCAATTATTTATCATTTCTGCTATCTTCCCACCACTTTTCTCAGGAGGGCCAAGTCCCTGCCAAACATCCAAAATCTGAACACAGCAAGCTACATGTATACAAAGGACAGTTACACAACTTAGATTGTGGAACTCAACTGAAAGATTTAATTGATGGGAGCAATGAAAAGCAGTTAAAGAAATAATTCTTAATTAATGTATATTCCCTTAAATATTCACATCTTGGCTGGTAATTTACAAGGGTGCAATCTATATATCAATTCACATTTCTTTTATAGATTCGACACGAAGTAAGCTTTAAGAATTTCGTCCACAAACTTTGCAGTGATGTTTGTTTCAACAAATATAGACAAGCCAATGGACTTGTAATGAACTGCTGTGACCAGTGTGGGATATACTGTTATAATAAAGGATCTGGAAACCACTTCCTTTTCCATGATGGCCATCATAAAAGATTCTGTAGCTCCAGGTGCCTAAATGATTTTAAACAGGTAATTTGTATCCTGCTTTGTATCTGTTAACTGACAAATGTATCTAATAATCCTTTATAATTTATATTCTAAAGCTAATTGGGGGTCGATTCGCTCAGTTGGCTAGATGGCTGGTTGCACTGTAGCAATGCCAACAGCATGGGTTCATTTCCTGCAGTGGCTGAAGTTACCATGTAGGACTGTCCTTCTCAACCTCTCCCCTCTCCTGAATCATGATGACACTCTGTTCAATCACCACTAGTCGTTTGTCTCTAATGAGAGAGCAGCCGGTAGGACCATGGCAACTTAGAGCTAATTACAAATGGCTTATAATTATTGGTGTAGAAACTTGGCAAATATTTGCAGAAGAGCTCAATACATCTGTCAGATGTTTAATTTGAGAAATCTTTTTTTTTACAACTGTAAACCTTTTGGCAAGTGACAATATGGTTACACTCAGTTATTAAAGTAAGAGACTGAGGCTTCTAATGGCTGCTTCTTTGTGGCTAAATGATCAAAGTTAATGGTGTTATTATGAATGCTGTGTTGTTCCTTGTGTAATGTATTCTTTTCAACTAGTTCTTGAATTTGTAAATATGGAAATTATAGCTTTAGGCTAGGTATTTTTTCCCTCTTCCACCAATTCATGCAGAAGGGAAGGAAACATTCACAACTTATTTCTGATAGTTCCTAATGTCTCAAAAAATGTTATTTGGAGAAAGTTACAATCAGATCTTTCTCTCTCCAATCATTTGATTCTTTTGACAGTGTTTTTTCTGTTCATGGTCATACCTGCAATTCATCACATTTACTATTATACAGAAGATCCTTAGATAGCGATCAGTAGCAAAAAAAAAATTATTTTTGTTTACATCTCATGAAAAGCATCACCAGCAGAGCCAGCATTTTTGCCCTTGAACAGTTAATCATTGTTGTGGGTCTGGAGTCACATGTAGGCCAGACTTTGGATAGCAGATTTCCTCTTTTAAAGGACATTACTGAACCAGATGGGATTTTACAAAAATTGACTGCAGCTATATGGCCACCTTAGCTAGCTTTTTAAAATCTAGATTTATGTTCACCATCTGCCATGATGGGATCCTAACCACATCCCAGGTCTGGGATTCTGGATTACTAGTCTAATGACACTGCACTCAATTAGGGGAGCAATTCCTTCGCTACCTCACACTTTTTTGAGCTAGGCATGTTTAGGCTACATATGGCTTCCTCACTGCTGCTCTGAGTGAATCAAGCTACATTTTCATACAAGGTAAAATATTGGTTTTCTTGTTCTGTGTTTCAAAGTCAGCACCTTATTAAATCACCAACTTTTCCTGAACTATATTTTAGTTCCTCACGGTTAAAAATTCTGAATTTCACTCGATCATAATTGCTTCCTTGCTAGTTGCCTCATGGCTATCTAAAATATTTCTTTCTTTTCAGAATTTTGATCGGTTAAACTATAACTTCAGTAATAAATCAAATAAATAATGTTGGCTCGATTTAAAGACTTTACTACTTCAACTTAAATATTTTACCTTGCTTTTAGAGAAGCAGTAAAATAATTCCCTGCACAGCATGCAGAACTCCATGTAGAAGCTTTGACATGACTCAGCGTGTAGAAGCTGGTGGGAATATTGAAGCATACTGTTCGGTTGCTTGCATGTCTGTACACAAAACAAGATGCCCAAAGCCAACAGGTAAAACGGCAACTTTGTGTCATTTTCGTATGTGCTATTTATGTTGGTCAATGTAGTTGTGCCTTTTAGTTTATTCCTACATTTTGCATCAGACAACCTTAAGATATTATATTTTGTTCATGCATTCACCTAATGTGAAATAATGAGTGCAGTATCACAAGGGTTTATTTAATAAGTTTAATCTTTAAAATCAAAATTATGTTGTGAAATTATGTGATGTAGATTATTTTGTTTAAATAAGATGTAACTAAATTATTTGGAGTGTTGTACTCATGAATTGCTCAATTTTAAATAATCATAGAAGGAGGTCTTGTAGTTGTGAGTGTTCTTTATTCTTGCAGTGTTTTAACTATTTGCTTATTAGAGGGAATTCAGAATAAGATACATAGTATGGAAAGATTATTTTCAATGATGTTAATGAAGATTACGGCATCTGCATGAATCTGACATGTACAGCTTTTGTAACATTTGAGTTATGTGACCTTTCCCATGGTTATAGTTCCATGTTTTCAATTATACAACAGTATGTTGTTGGAAATCAAAAAGGTGCATATCACCTGTGAGGAGTTAATTAACCTTTCCCTTCTGAACATAATAGATTCACCATTAATTGCAGTATCCAAAACACTTCAGTGACTGAACTTTGTCTGTGACCTTGGATCTTCCATCGACATAATAGTTTTACTTCAAGAGTTTATCTTAATTAAATCACCTGCAAATTTTCACTAAACCTGAATTCTAATGTGGACAACATTGATGTGAGGGCAGGTCAATAAACAATCAGATCATTCATTGCTGCTTTCCAACTCTACAACTTCACTGCCTGAACCTCTAACATTTCCCTTTTCACACTTGCATAAAACTTCACTTCAACTTAGAGTTTGACTGTAATCCTAGCCATCTACTGCAGGTTTAAACTCTTTCAAAGCACAACATTCTCATTTACATGCTGCTTGCTCAATCTTCTTAAAGTTTCCTATGTTCCAGCAAGTTAAGTTCAAACTTTTAATCCTCAACTTCATGTTTATTCATAGCCTCATGCTGTTGTTGATGATCTCTTCTTGCCTTGCTTCTTTGTATGCACCATGTTTCTCATACCAATAAAATATTGACTCATTTAGCCACAACAGTGGTTCAGAAATTCTCTCTAGCTTTCACTGACTTACCACACCCCTCTCCCTTTTCCAGAACATCAAAGCTCTCCTCTTTGATTATACTTTGATAGTACGCCTTTTCTCTCTAACCCTCTTACATTTCATCTGTTATTTTGCTAGCCTAACGTTATCTACTTTGAGACAATTTTCTGTTGTGCAAACTGCTGTTGCAATACATGTTGTGTTTAATATTTCAATTATATTTAGTCTATAGAAGCACTATATTTATTCTGTTATACTTTTGGGTGAAATAATTTTAAAATGAGAAATTGTTTAGCCTGTTTTATATAATTTGTTGAATAGGGGCATTAATATATTTTAACAGTAGTTCTTCAGTTAGTCCAATTGCGTAAAGTGAGTTGGTTTGCAATTTCATTCCTAATAGCTTAAAATAAAAACTAATTTCCCACTGAACAAATAATAATTTTAATCACAATGAATCCATAGTGACTCTTTGTCAATGAAGTTCTCAGTTGAAGAATAAAACTGGTGTCATTGTTCCTTGAGCTTGTGAATAGAAATATATGGGTAAAAGCAATGACTGCCGATGCTGGAAACCAGATTCTGGATTAGTGGTGCTGGAAGAACACAGCAGTTCAGCTTTTCCTCGGATGCTGCCTGAACTGCTGTGCTCTTCTAGCACCACTAATCCAGAATGGAAATATATGCCACATCCCTGTTCCTGATCACTCTTTAGTAACGCCTATTGCTGGTTTGTCCAAACTGCAGCCCCTCTTACATTACAGCTTAATCTACTAGCAGTGTATAACATCCAAGTCTTAAATGTCCTTGTACTTCACAGGTAATGTTTGCTTGTTTAAAATTATATGGATCAGCACAAAACAAATAAATTATTGTAAAACAATACTGTTCCATGTTTAAAGGAAGTTGAGGAAAAAATGTGTAATTCCAATGCTTTAAATTATGAAAGCAATAAAAATTGGCTATCAGTTTCAAAAGGATTAATTGAAAAAGACTAACCTAAACATTAGCTGTCTGTAAAATGGTCCTAAGGTCAAGTACTTCAAGTAACTCAAATTCTTTATGTAGATTTTTTTTTATCAGTTCCATGTATTTGTTTTATTTATTCATCGACTGAAGATGTCACTGAATAAGTCAACATTTATTCCCCATTCCTAATTGCCTGCAGAAGGTGGTGATGAGTTGCAGTCTTGAACAATTGTTGTCCCGAGAGTGCAGGGGCACCCACATTGCTATTACTTCACAACTGAAACATTCCATTTGCCATTTGTACCTTAATTCCTTATATTTGTTCTTCAGTCCTCTATGAAAGACAGTCAAAAGACTTGTTTAAACAAATGGTTTGGACATCCCTATTAAGTGCATTGAATGAAATCAGGATTGGATTCAGCTGAAATCCCTAGCCTTGTCAAATAACATATTGTTGCTTGTTATTCCGAGCTCACCTCCCAGTTTTCCAATTTTCATCTAATCTTAAATTGTGCCTTATTTACCAGTATTTCTTACCACTAACTCTTCAGGCCATTATCTCAGCCTCACCTTTTGCAGAGTATGCGATCCTTTACAGATTATGCTGTATCTCCTCATGCTTTATAAACCTTTTATAGTCCTATGTTTGGCATGTCATAGCCCACTGAAACAGTTTTCCAGAATTTCTTGGTACCTTTTCCTGGTTGATCAAATGCTTTTAACCTTCTAGCTCTTTATTTCTAATAATGAATCAAAATTGAAGGTCTACCTGACATGTTCTTGCCAAAATGTTCTGGCATGTTCTGCATGAAACAGAAATGGGCACATATTTGATAGATATTTAGTGTTATGGTTATGATTTTATAATTATTTACAGTGAGGTCAACATGTTGCACATTGAAATCTCACAGAAATTTTGATCATCTTGTTTTAGGTATGGGATCTTGCCACTTTTGTAAAAGAAGTGCTTTGCCTCAATATCAAGCCACAATGCCTGACGGAAAACTGTACAACTTCTGCAGCTCTAGCTGTGTGGCTAAATTTCAGGTTTATATGTTTTGTTTTTGTCGCTAAATTACTTAATATCAAGTTGTAATTCATGTCTTATTCTCAAAATCTTGACTTAAGACAACTATTTTAAAAGCATTCAGTAAGTTTTCAGTTTTGCTGTGTTTATGTGATAGAGGAATGAATGTGCAGTTCAACTATCGTCTAATACATCTGATACATAAGTTCCTGCTGTATTATTGACATTCAATCTACAAATAAATTTGAAATAGTTATTGTCCATAAATAACAGAATGTGCATCACCTGCATAGATTGTTTTGTTGTAAGTCTGTGATAAAGTGTGTTAATTTTGTTGAAAGAATGTATCCAGGGTCTAGATCAGTGGTCTCCAACCTTTTGAAGAACAAGATCGCTTTTGAATTTAAATGCAATCCAAGATCTACCCCAAAGAAAAAATAGAATAAACAATTATTTTTAGTTCTATAAAAATTTGAAACCAAGTATATATAAATATTAATTTTGTCCCCTACTCACCAAGCTTTTGTAACATCTGTGACTTCACATCGTCTACCAGTGCCTTGAAGTCTGGGTTGTAATTGCTAGTCATATGCAGTGATCATATGGGTGTCTGTCAAGTGGATGCAAGAGATTAACTTGTTTATCTTCATTTGGGGAAATGCTACCTCACAGAGGTATGTGGGGTCAAAATAAGCCTTTACTTTAAAAACACAGGTATATTAGGAATTGGTATATTTCTCTGTTTAAGAGTCCTCAAAAATTGCTGTCCCTTGAATATCATCTTGTACAGTAATTATCTCCATTACAACTTCACTGCTTTGTTAATCAAACACCAAATGGAATTTGGTAGCCAACCCACCAATTTCTGCTTGAAGGAATGGATTTAAGACAATCATGACAATTTGTTTCATCACATCTAATTCCTGAAATTGTCTGGTGAAATACTCTACTCACTTCCTTAGGTATACACAGAAGTTTTCTGGTTAGAACCAGTTTTCTTTTGTCTTTGATTTTTTTTTCTATTAGTTTCTCCAAACTTGAAGTATTGCGGCGTTTTGTTTTTTAACTGGGAGTGCCATAGACCCAGTTTCAATTTGAATGCATTAAGAGAGCTGGTCACATGTGCCAAGTCTCTATGCTGTCCCTGTAATTCACAATTCAGCTCATTCAATTTCAATGTTACATCTGTTAGGAACTGAAGCAATTTGATAGCTTGTTGCGTACTTCATTCCTTGATTAAAGAAAAATTATGATTTTAGGCATCAGATCTAAACTTCTTTGCAGGACCTTCCCTTAACCACTTCATATCTGCATGGAGCAACAGTTCACCGTAGGCAACATCAACTGAGGATTTAAACAAGTCGTGTTGAAGGGCTCTTGATGAAATCAAGTTTGTAATCTTAACAATTTTATTAACTTGCTCACTAATGCTGCTGGTGGGTTTTGAATTGGCTATTGGCAAAACAGAGGAAATCAGGATCATTTATGCAAGATATAAGCTACAACAAACATTTACACCAAGCATGGATGATGCACCATTAGTTATTATGGAAACCAGTTTCTGATTGGAATGTTTTTCTCAAGTACATACCTTTTGAATTATTTTAGATATCCTTACCATTTATTCTTTCTTTAAGGGGCTAAAGGGTGGGAAATTGATCCTTTTTAGTTATTATAACCTTAAAAACCATATACAGGGTACACAAAAACAAACAAACAGCTGGGCTTTGTCAGTCATGTCAGTGAATTCATCCAACTGCAGTGTAAAGCATTTACAAACCTTCAGGTCGTCTGTAGTTGCTGAAAGATGTCTGGAGAAAATTTCTGCTTGCGTTGCTGCTTTCCATCAAGTGACATGCTCTTGTATGCTGTTTGTTCGTAAAGTCTTTGAATAAAGAGTCAGCCACCACAATCTCTGTTTCTTTGACTACTTCACCATCTGTGAATGATTTTTTTGTGTTTGCCAGTAGATGGCAAAAGTGAAATGACATTTCAGTGCAGATCTTACCCGCTGTGCTTTCAAAACCGCCTTCAGCTTGTCAACTTCCTTTGTCCAATGCATGCTATTCAAAGGAAATCTGTTCTTGAATTTACAGTGCATTATTGTGTCATGTTGTTCCAAATTCCCTTTTTTATTGATTAATATATTTTGTTGATTTATAAGTCAAATGCACTTTAACAGTTTTGAGCAAAAATTCATTTTCCCTTTCTATGTGGAAGTTGCACATTTTTCATTTAAAGTCATACAGATGTGCAGCACAGGAACGGATTCTTTTGGTCCAACTCATCTATGCCGACCAGATATCCCAACCCAATCTAGTCCCACCCAACCCTTCCTATTCATATATCCATCCAGATGCCTTTTAAATGTTGCAATCGTACTAGCCTCCATACATGTACCACCCTCTGCATGAAAAAGTTGTCCCTTAGGTCTCTTTTGTATCATTCCTCTCTCATCCTAAACCTATGCCCTTCAGTTCTGGACTCCCCAACTCCAGGGAAGAGACTTTGTCTATTTATTCTATCCATGCCCCTCATGATTTTATAACCCGCTATAAGGTCACCCCTCAGCCTCCGATGCTCCAGGGAAAACAGTCCCAGCCTATTCAACCTTTCCTGATAGCTCAAATCCTCCAACCCTGGCAACATCCTTGTAAATCTTTTCTGAACCATTTCAAATTTCACAACATCCTTCTAATAGGACCAGACCAAAAGTGGCCTAACCAATGTCTTATACAGCTGCAATACGACCTCCCAACTCCTGTACTCAATACTCTGACCAATAAAGGAAAGCATACCAAACGCCTTCTTAACTATCCTATCTACCTGCAACTCCACTTTCACAGAGCTATGAACCTCCACTCCAAGGTCTCTTCGTTCAGCAACACTCCCTAGCACCTTACCATTAAGTGTATAAATCCTGCTAAGATTTGCTTTCCCAAAGTGCAGTACCTTGCATTTATTTAACTTAAACTCCATCTGCCTTTCCTCAGCCCATTGGCCCATATGATCGCGATCTTGTTGTAATCTGAGGTAACCTTCTTTGCTGTCCACTACACCTCCAATTTTAGTATCATCTGCAAACTTAATAAGTATATCTCTTATGCTCACATCCAAATCATTTATATAAATAACTAGTGGATCCAGCACCAATCCTTGTGGCAATCCACTGGTCGCAGGACTCCAGTCTGAAAAGCAACCTTCCACCACCACCCTCTGTCTTATAACTTTGAGCCAATTCTGTATCCAAATGGCTAATTCTCCATGTATTCCATGAGATCTAACCTGCCAACCAGCCTCCCATGGGGAACCTTGTCGAATGCCTTACTGAATTCCATATAGATCACGTCCGCCGCTCTGCCCTCATTAATCCTCTTTGTTACTTCTTCAAAAAACTCAATCAAGTTTTTGAGACATGATTCCCCTTACACAAAGCCATGTTGACTATCCCTAATCAGTCCTTGCCTTTCCAAATACATGTACATCCTGTCCCTCAGGATTCCCTCCAACAATTTGCCCACAACTGATGTCAAGCTCACCGGTCTATAGTTCCCTGGCTTGTCCTTACCACCCTTCTTAAACAGGGGCACCATTTTAGCCTACTTCCAGTCTTCCAGCACCTCACTTATGACTTTCGATGATACAAATATCTCAGCAAGGGGCCCACCAATCACTTCCCTAGCTTCCCACAGCGTTCTAGGGTACACCTGATCAGGTCCTAGCAATTTATCCACTTTTATGCGTTTCAAGATATCCAGCACTTCCTCCTCTGTAATATGGACATTATTGAAGATGTCACCATCTATTTTCCTACATTCTATATCTTCCATGTCCTTTTCCACTGATACAAAATACTCGTTTAGTATCTGACTCATCTCCTGCGGCTCCACACAAAGGCCACCTTGCTGATCTTTGAGGCATCCTACTCTCTCCCTATTTAACTTTTTGTCCATAATGTATTTATAAAAGCCCTTTGGATTCTCCTTAACTCTATTTGCCAAAGCTTTCTCATGTCCCCTTTTTGCCATCCTGATTTCCCTTTTAAGTATACTCCTACTGCCTTTATACTCTTTTAAGGACCCATTCGATCTATCTTGTCTATACCTGACGTATGCTTCCTTCTTTTTCTTAACCAAACGCTCAATTTCTCTAGTCATCCAGTTTTCCCTACACTTTACCGGCCTTTCCTTTCACCCTAATAGAAATATACTGTCTCTCGGCTTTCGTTATCTCATTTCTGAAGACTTCCCATTTTCCAGCTGTCCCTTTACCTGCGAACATCTGCCTCCAATCAGCTTTTGAAAGTTCTTGCCTAATACCGTCAAAATTGGCCTTCCTCCAATTTAGAACTTCAACTTTTAGATCTGGTCTATCCTTTTCCATCACTGTTTTAAAACTAATAGAATTATGGTCGCTGGCCTCAAAGTGCTCCCCCACTGACACCTCAGTCACCTGCCCTGCCTTATTTCCCAAGAGTAGGTCAAGCTCTAGTAGGTACATCCACATATTGAATCAGAAAATTTATTTTGGGATTGTTGAGGATTATCTATTATTATTGCTTCAACTTCTAGTTTGTGGTGTTATTCTGCTGGTCACGCTGCAAGTAGGACTCTTGATCCCCATCTTTGGAACATCCTGAATGCTAATGGCTGTTTTCAAGTGTGGTGGCATGGGAAGCCACTTTTGTGTTGCAGTTTGTACCTGGGACCCCGGTTGCTTGCGTTATTCAGTAACATTCCCTGTAACTGTTTTTTGTCCTGCATGGGTCTATTAAATGAATAGCTGAAGGAAAAGAAACTGCAGGTCTACAGTGAGCACCCAGATAAGTAGGACTAGTTGAGCTGCACTTGCCAATAGTCCTAGAAGGACTGTCACCTTCTGTGTTTCTTATACTATAATATACTGGCTTCACACATCAATTCCAAGATTATTTGTTATTCATTTGTATTCATTGCTGCCAAAAAGCTTACTTTACCCAGCAATAATCTTCCCTTTGGACAAAACTGAAACACAATAAAAAAGCTGGCAAGGCCTCTTAACAGCGTACACATTTCTCTAGCTGTGCAACTTCTGAGAGCAGAAGTCATGCAGTGACAAAAGTTGACATGCATTCAACAAAGGAATGCAGACAGTGAAATCAATTGTCAGAGATGGCTAGGTGAAGGATTGCAGGTTGGTGGTGAGATTTACTGCCAGACACTTGATGATTGGCTAGTCAGTCATAATCTATGTATTGGAGACCACTGTTCTTGATAAATCATGCCTTACCTGACATTAGCATACTTTGAATTTTTCTTAGCTTTTTAGATGCAGTTGAAGAACATCATTGTTGTATTTCCATTTAACAACCAGTAGCCATATCTGAAGACTCTTGTTCCCTTCAAAATGTTTGCATTTGAAGCCTGGCAGTGGGTTTGAACGTCAACCAGTCATTGCTATCATCCGGATTGATAGATCAGATGTTCAATAGTGGCCAGAAACTGGCCTATTTTTTTTTGTGTCGAAGCAGTGGGCCAAATGGCCTAATTCTGCTCTTATATCTTATAGTCTTATGATCACAGGCTTGTGTTTGTATCAAGGCCATGGCTCTTGAAAATACATCTGGAGAGAATTGGAAGAACCTATTAATGTGGATGTAATATTTATCATGATTACGCTTTAGTCTTACAGTGTACAAACAACAACAAATGGTCAGGTTGTTACAAGTGAAGTGCAACTGAAGTGTACCTACTGCAAAACTGGATTCAGTGCTAAGCCAGAGCTATTGGAATGGGAGGTAAGGTGGAAATAAATTTTAATGTAAATGCTGTAACTAGCTGCAGATGGCTTTTGAGTAGTATTATGGGACAGTCACACTGATTCTCTTCAGAAATTCAAAAATGATAAATGAAAGTGAGTTTATCTTTGAATGAGGAGAAATTTCATATTCAGTGGACACCAACTGGGAAGTTGGATTAGAGGGTGAAGTAAGGTTAGAGTTGGGAAATGGTAAAAACATATTTGGAGAGGGCAATACATAGAGTGTTTTTTATGGTTGTATGGAAATGACAAGACAGGGATCTAGAAAATGAATTTACAAGGACAAAGGCTAACATGGTTGATCTTTAGATTTATGAAATTAACTCAGGCTACTTATGAAATAAGTTTTGAAAACTACAACCTATTTTGAGTGTCCATCATGTATTCCCAAGCCCTCCACTTAGCTTGAAAATGATCTGTACCTTTTAAGGTAGTGAGAAAAATGGTTGGAGTGACATATAGAAAAAAAATCCAAGAAAAGTCCCAAAACGTTTCAAACTGAAATCGTGGAACCTGATTAGGGAAGAACACCAAGTACTGCCAAATATGATTCAAACATGGGAAGTCAAAAGTGCTTTCATCATAGCACCTTAGTTATTTTGGTTAGTTTATTTTATGAAAAGAATGTAAATAAAATGTCATTTACATTTTTTTCAGAATCATGTATTTCAGTTCTGCAGTAAACTGTGCTGTGAGGATTACAAGAAACTCCACTGCATAGTGTCTTACTGTGAATATTGCCAGGAAGAGAAAACTGTACACGAAACTGTGAAGTTCTCAGGAGTAAAGAAAGCATTCTGTAGTGAAGGTAGGTTGTCTTGCAATGTACTTGGCCTAATGAGAGAAGTAATTTTGAACATTTTCCCCAAATTTCTGTTTGATTAGAATTAATTTTTAATCTTGTATATTTAATATCAGAAGATAGGGATGAGAGTTGACCATTCACCCATTGGATCAGTTTATCCAATATCAATTGCCTTTTGTGGAAAGAGTTTTGTGTAATTTGTACATTTTATTGCAGTTGAGAAACTAAAGTGGAAGTGTATATTACAGAATACTGCCAGGGCTGAAAAATCTTTTAAGAAGTCTAAGTAAAGATTTTATCTGTTGGGTGGAAAAATAAATTTATCTCTCTATGTAACCTATATATCTGGGATTTTAGCCATATTTATGTAACTTGCCTGTTTACATGGATGGAAGATTGCTTAAAAATAATCGATTCTGTTTTCAGGCTGTAAGCTTCTGTATAAGCAGGACTTCGCAAAGCGTTTGGGTCTGCGCTGTGTTACCTGCAGTTACTGTTCCCAGATGTGTAAGCGGGCAGCAGCTAAAGAAATTGATGGAAAAGCAAGAGATTTTTGTAGTGATGATTGTTGTAAAAAATTTATAGACTGGTATTTTAAGGTCAGTGAAGTTTATTTTCTTAAATAGATTTTTAAATCATTTTTCCTTATTTCAAATTTGCTTTTATAATCAAAATTGCCTTATAGATTGCAAACAGCCTACATTCTTAAATCTAGTCCTTAACTTGCATAACTGGCATATGATGTCGATCCATTATTGGGGAATATTATTGATTAAAATTGATCGGAGTAATTTATCTGGAATGACTGTGGATAAACATTGTGGAGCAGATTAAGTGAAATGAACAGACCCAATGACCTTCCTAATGGTGATAGAATCCACAAGAATATATTTTTCACAACAATAATGTTACAAAATAAAAAATGGGTAACTTTTTTAAATGCTACATAAAAGCAAATTTTAACTAATCTATTTGCCACAATGTCAATTCCATTTGTAATTATCCGTACCACAGCAAAATAAATTGATGATGGATGATACATGTGTCATTTTCAAATGAATATACCTCAGCAGCTTTCTTTTCCATATTTCCTTGGAAGTGGCATTTTAATGTACAAGTAAATGCATTGTACCATAATAAGAATAGATGATAAATCAAAGGAAGCAATGTAATTTTTGTTTACTGATGACATCTACAAATGGTTTGGTATCGCATAGTTGCTTTTACTATGAATTTATATTGTGTATTTCCTAATAAAGTTAATTTTCTTGACAACATTAATCTAATTCATGAACGGTGGCCTACTTTACATAAAATTAGTCAGCAATGTCATTATTTTAAATGTTAATTTCTTATATAAATATTGCTTTATGGAAAAATACAAAATACAAGAACATTACTACTTGTACCAATTAGACAAACTATTTGATGTGCAGAATGATTGGAAGATTCAGTTAAATCTATTATTTAGATTGGAATTGCAGCTTGAAAACAATTGTAGCTATCTTTTAAGTAAATGCAGTATATTTCAGAATTTTCCATTTTCCTGAATTAATCTTTTTCTATTTTAGGCTGCACGATGTGACTGCTGTAAAGCTCAGAGAGAGTTGACTGAATCAGTTCAGTGGCGGGGAGAAATGAAGCATTTTTGTAATCAGCAATGTCTCCTGCAGTTCTATTGTCAGCAAAATGAACCCAACATGTCTACACAAAAAGGTCCTGAAAATCTGAATATGGGTAAGTTCTTTCTTGAAAGAACATGGAATTTAGAAATATTTACTCATATTTGCAGTTGAATACTCCTGCAAAAGATCACAGTGCAAAGTTGAGGTTAGCAATTTAGATGTCAGCAGTCCACATTTACGATCTTCTAGAATGCAGGGGTACAGTCATTTGACAGAGTTAGTAGGAAAGGTCACTCAATTGCAATGTAATCAGTAATGTTACGCCCAAGAGCATGCATAGTAGAAGTCATAAGTGTCAAACATTTTTCCAAAAAATGTATGATTTAAAAGCGGGCAAATGAACAAAAATGAAAAAAATTTAAATAAATTATATACTGATACATTAAAATAAAGTGTCAAGCAAAGTATTTTTGGAGGTGAGCATGCACATTTGGCAATTATCTTCAGATCATTGGTATCAGCAAATACTTCTAATGTATTCTTGGTCATATGACAAAGCATAATGTCTGTCCTTGGATAAATATTTTGATCCAATCATACTTACAACAGATACTAAAAACACATTTTACAACAACCTTTTTGAAGTGAAAAGGTGAATTTTGTTTTTTGGACTGTGCACTTAAAAATGGGAAAAGATACTGCTTTAAACCAAGACACTGTGGAAAATGTTTCAACATTTAAAAATAAGTTGGTTGGGGATCCAAGATGGCAGCAATCTAGAAGGATCACTTTGCTGAGCTTTGCACTACAACACAGGCGAGGCAGAGCTGTTGCCCGCACCCGTCAAGTAATTTCTACATAAGATTACTGGGAAATAACCATAGAACTTTAAAATCTTACTTCCCTTCATTCCTGTCACGAGGAAATGCCGAAGAAAGAAAGGAGCTCATCCGAGACCAGGGCTGCAGCCCAACCTACCGACACGGCAGACCCAATTACTTACTGGCCTTGGTCGCAGACCTCACAAAGTCTCGCGAGGTGCTAGGAAAGCAGATATAGAAAAGGCTGGCCCTAATATCTGCTATGTTTCAGAAGCATGAGCAGCATCTAGGTAACTTCAGAAAAAGGTCAGACGACGTCGAAGGCAGAGTCACAGTGGCGGAGGCCGAGAGTGACTCTTCTAAGTGTAGGATCAAAGCCCTGGAAAAGCAAATCCGTGGTTTACTTGATCAGGTTGATGATCTTGAGAATAGAGGCAGAAAGAAGAATCTTCATATCATCAGTCTGCTGGAGGGGACAGAAGGCGAGCAGCCAGTGGAATTCTTCGAGAAGCGGCTGCCGGGATTCCTTAGCTTGGAGAACTGAAATGGTAAAAATGAAGATTGAAGGAGGTCACCAGGTCATGGCACGGAGGCCAGGTCTGGACCAATGCCCTCACCTTATCCTGGTACGGTTCAACAATTATAGATTTTGGATTAGTGGTGCTGGAAGAGCACAGCAGTTCAGGCAGCATCCGAGGAGCAGCAAAGTCGACGTTTCGGGCAGAAGCCCTTCACCAACACTTATAGAGACAATCAAAGAGTCTTGGAAGCTTCCAGAACCCAGGAAAAGGATCCAAGGGCTTTGGTTCACAAGGGCTCCAGGATCATGTTTTTTCAGGACTTCTCTGCAGCAAAGATCTGGAAAAGGAAATCCTATGATGGCATCAAGAAAAAATTGAAAGAGCTCGGGATCCAGTACTCTCTAAGGTACCCAGCATTGCTTTGGATTGCCTTTAATGGATCTGTACACTTATTTGACTTGCCCAAGAAAGCAAAAACCTTTGTGGACACGCTAACTTAGACTGGATGATTTAATTGATATTGATAATAGCGTTGTTCAGGTTAGCTCTTCTTATAGGAAGTCTGGTTGGGGTTTCCTTTTTTTGTTGGTAATAATCTGTGTTAAATTACACTCGGGAATGGACAGAGTATTCACTTATAGCTTCTAAGTTAAGCTATAGCAAGGGATGGCTGAGGTATTTACTTTTAACCCCTTTGTTCACATTGCTATTCTTTTTTTCTCTTCTCTTTTTCTACCTGTGTTTGTGGTGCAGCCCTAGCCAGGAGGAGTTAAGAAGGTGATTGAGATGGCTAGATGCCTATCTATGGCGGTTTAAATCTGGTATTGAACTACCCCGATTGCCATATTGGCAATGGGGCGGAAAACAGGGTCTTGGTGTGTAGGTACCCTTTCTGAGTGGGGATAAATTCCCCTATTCACTGCCATTGATATTTCATGTGCCATTTTGTTTTTTTTTGTTTTGTTGTACATAGTTTTTGAAAGTTTTGTAGGTTTGTTAGTTGTAGCTGTTTTAGTTTGTGTAGTTTTTGCAGTTTGTGGATTTACTTTCATTGAGGTTCAGCAATTTGTAATACGAGTTTTTCCTCTCTGGAGTCTAAATGTTGCTACAGAATGTTATGGTTAATGACGTGCTTAAAGGGTGTACCTGGAACATTAAGGCGAGACACTTGTCAATTAAGAGGAAAAAGGTACTCTGCAGTCTTAAAAAGGTAAGGGTGGATATTGCCTTATTGCAAGAGACACATCTGGATGATAGGGAACATTTGAAATTGTAGCAGAGTGGGTATGATCGAGTTTATTTCTCATCTTTTAATATGAGGAGTAAGGGAGTGGCCATACTTGTTAAGTGGAATCTCCCATTTATGTTACTAGAGTGTGTTAAAGAAACATACGGGAGGTTCTTAATCCTAAAGTCTTGATAAATGGAGGAGGATGCGGTATTTTAAATGTTTATTGTCCCCTGGCTCACCACCTCAAATTCCTGGTAGATGCATTCTCTAAATGATTGGTCTTGCATCTCAGCATATTATCATGGGGGGAATTTTAATTGTCTTATGGATTCCACGGTAGACAGATTGCCCAAAGTCCATCCGATACCCTCTTTACAATCTAAGCAGTTAGGGGACTTATGTGTTGAACTAGGGTTGTTGGACGTCTGGAGGTGTCTCCACCCTACAGGCAGGGATGTAACGTTTTTCTCCAATCCGCACAGGTATCACACCAGGACTGATCTCTTGTTGACCCCCACAGCACACTTGGACTCAGTCGCATCATGAGCAATTGGCAATATTACGATCTCTGATCACACTCCAGTGTACTTATTGGTCAAGAGTAAGGACAGTATGGTAGCTTTGGACACTGGCAAATGGATCCCTGGATCGTTAAGGATAGTAAGTTTGTTGAGTCTTTCTCCAGTGAATTCAGGGCTTTCCTAGACTAATTCAGGCTCGGCCAGTCATCCATCCATTCTCTGGAAAACTGCTAAAGCTTATGCTAGGGGGTTAACTGTTTCCTGCTCTGCCAGTAGGAAGCAGCAGAAGAGTGAGTAGCAAGAGTGTCTGCTTGAAACACGGCTGAAGGTTAACTTTGATGGTTAAGCTACAGAGGATCACAGCACTTCGGTCCACACTGAACTCCATGCTCACATATAGCTACGTTTGCAAAACAAAGGTTGTTTAAGCATGGTGATAAGTCGGGCAAGAACTTAGCGTATCTTGACAGAAAAAAGAGCGCCCCTTCAGCCTTCGCCTCAATCATGGAAGGTGCTGGAAACCTAACCTGTGAGTCTAAAAGGATTAACACGACATGTCAGAGATTTTACTCTGAATTATATCAGTCTGAAAGTTGTGAGAATGGGGAGGATAAGATGGAGTTTTTTTGCAAGAATCTGGAAGCCTAACCGTGAGTCTAAAAGGATTAACATGACATGTCAGAGATTTTACTCTGAATTATATCAGTCTGAAAGTTATGAGGATGGGCAGGATAAGCTGGAGTTTTTTTCAAGAATCTGGATCTCCCGGGTGTAACCCCTGAACAAGAGTCTTTCTTTAATGTCCCATTATCAGTGCAAGAGGTGCAGCAGGGTATGAAGCAGCTTCAGAGTGGAAAGGTGCCTGGTCGTGACAGTCTTCCCAATGAATTTTATAAAGAATTTATAAGCATTTTGTCAGAACCGATGCTCAGCATGTTCAATGATTCATATAGTCGTGACCGTCTCCCGCCATCCTTAAGAAATCTTAAAAAAGGAAGGACCCAGAAGGCTGTGCTTCCTATAGGCCCATTTCATTTTTGAACTTTGATTTCAAAATTAAATCTAAGACTCTTACACTAAGGCTAGAAACTGTGTTGCCTTGCATTATTAAAGAGGACCAGACAGGCTTTATAAGGGCTGCAGATCATCTAATAATGTCAGGAGGTTACTCAATGTGATCTAAGCATGTCAACAACTATCTGTACAGGGATTAGTGATCTCTAAATGCAGAGAAAACATTTGATAGGGTTGAGTGGCCATGTCATTTTTATACTTTTGAGCGGCTTGCGAGAAGCCTTTATCAGATGGGTAAAGGTTTGTTTATAGTGACCTTCTTGCTGCAGTTCTCACCAATGGTGTGCAGTCAAGCAATTTTAATATCCTCGGGTATTTGACAGGGCTGTCCCGTATCGCAATTTGTGTTTGTGTTCTGCTGTCAGTTTAAAATCACCTTTTTACAACAAACAGCAGCAGGGGAGACACTCTCCTGCAGCACCTACCCCACCAGAGACTGCAGCAGCAGCAGCAGCCTCTCCTGAACCTGACAGACTCACAGGAATTGGCTGTGGCGATGGAGAGACTTACCTTGAAAGTTGGGGCTGCGATTGAGGAGATCCGTGGGGAGATTCATGCCCAGGTCCAACCTATCGCATCCATGCTGCAGAAGCATGAGCAGGAGATTCATGGCCTTGGGGAGCGGCTGGAGGACGTGGAGGGTTGAACTAAGGCCTCGGAAGCTGCAAAGGAGTCCTCATCCAGTTGGATCCAGGTGCTGGAGCGAAGGTGCAGGCCTTGCAAGATCATATCGACGACCTCGAAAATAGAGATCGGAGGATAAATCTCTAAATTGTCGGCCTCCCTGAAGGTGAGCAGCCAGTCAGCTTCTTGGAAAACTGGCTGCCGAAGGTTTTGGGCCTTCACATCGAGTCCAGCAGGCTGCAGATTGAAAGAGCTTATCGGGTTACAGTGCGCAGGTCAGGGCTGGTGCAGCGCCCCTGCCCGGTCCTAGTGCACTTCCACTCATATAAGGACAAGCAAAAAGTGATAGAAGCTTCTAGATTACTGGGAAATGATCCTCAGGGCACTGCTGTACAAGGGGTCAAAAATCATGTTTTTCCAGGATTTCTCTGCAGCTTTAATTCAGAAGAGGAAGTCCTTCGATGAAGTTAAAAAGAGGCTGAGGAACCTGGGCATCCAGTACTCCATGAGATACCCTGCAGTGCTCCATTCAGCCACGAGTACTCAGTTTATACATTTGACTCAGTGGATAAAACTAAAAACTTTGTAGACGCTTTATAATAGATGGATTGGCCTGAAGAGTATGGTTAATGTTTGTTCTGTTTTCCTGCTTTCCCCATGTTTTCCCTTCCTTTTTTTATTCCTTTCTTTCTCCCTAATAATTTCTTTTTTTGGAAAGGGGGCAAAAGCCTTGGAATAAGTTGTTCTTTTTTTTAATAACTGGATTTTCTCATGGGAAATTTTGTGAATGTCCTTTGTTGTCTCCCCCTTTTTTTTTCATTTGTTCTGTTTCTCTTTTAGGCAGAAGTAAGGGTAACATGAAGCCAGGGATGGGTGGAGTGCTTATCCTGACTTGGTCTTTTTTCTGTTGATTTAAGGATCATCTCCTTGTTTTTTTTCTGGCCTAAGGCTGCGGCACAGTCCGTGTTTGAAGGAGCTGTGAAGGAGGTGATGGGTAGGGTGAGTGCCCCCTATGGGCAGGGGGAAGAGTCTTCCATTCAAGGTTTTATAGTTGGTTTTCTTTGTAGTTTTTTTTGGTAGTAATAGTTGTTTATAATTATGATAGAGTATGTATATAGTATAATTATGATGTGTATATATAGTTCTTCGACTCTATGAGTCTTTATTTACTTGTGCTCGGCGCTTTGTAAGCAGGGTTCTCCCTCCAAGGGGTTCAAGGGTCTCTGAAAGGGGATATGGCTAAGTGTCTTATTAAATGGTGCACCTGGAATATTAAGGGAAGTCATTTGCCTGTTAAAATGAAAAAGGTGCTTTCTAGCCTTAAGAGGGAAAGGGTTGATATCACTTTGTTGCAGGAAATCCATCTTGATGATGGGGAACACCTAAAATTACAATAGGGAGGTTATGACCAGGCATTCTTTTCATCCTTTACTACTAAAAGTAGGGGAGTGCCGGTACTTATTCAGAAGAATCTTCTGTTCGCATTATTGGAGCAGGTGAAAGATGAGCAGGGACGGTTTGTGATACTTAAAGCCCTGATACGTGGGGAGGAATATGGCATTTTAAATGTCTACTGTCCTCTGGCGCATCCCCTCAAATTTTTGATTAGTGCTTTGTCTAAGTTGAGTGCTTTTGAAACACGGCACATTATTATAGGGGGGGGGATTTTAATTGTCTTTTGGATCCAACAGTGGACAGGTTGCCTTGTGGGCCCCCAACTATTTCTTCGCAGGCCAAGCAGGTGGTTGACTTATGCGAGGAGTTGGGGCTGGTGGATAATTGGAGATGTCTTTACCCTACCGGAGGGGACTTCACCTTTTTTCCAAACCTACATAAATGTCACACAAGGATTGACCTCTTTCTGGCTCCCTCGGCCCTTCTGGATTTGATTATGGTTCTAAAATTGGGAATATAGCTATCTCTGATCACGCAGCGGTATATTTGGAGGTTAAGGCCAAGAGTGAGAGGCTAGGTTTGCGGCACTGGCATTTGGACCCTTTTCTCCTTAAGGATTCCAAATTTGTGGGATACATTTTGCAGGTGTTTCAGGAATTCTTGACTATCAACTCAGGCACGGCTAGTAGTCCGTCTATGCTATGGGGGACTGCCAAGGTCTTTGCCAGGGGATTAGCTATTTCCTATTCGGCTAGCTGGAAATGACAGAAGGAGGAACAGCGGCGTCTACTTGAGATGCGGTTGAAAGCTGCAGTGGCGGCACATTTTGCGCGGCCTTTGGTGACTAAGCTACAGCAGATCACAGCCCTCCGGGCTGCCTTGAATTCAATACTGACACAAAACGCAAAGAAAGAACTGGCTTTTGTTAGACAAAGGCTGTTCGAATATGGGGATAGGCCAGGGAAGTATTTAAGTAAAAACAATGACTGCAGATGCTGAAAACCAAATACTGGATTAGTGGTGCTGGAAGAGCACAGCAGTTCAGGCAGCATCCAACGAGCAGCGAAATCGACGTTTCGGGCAAAAGCCCTTCATCAGGAATAAAGGCAGTGAGCCTGAAGCATGGAGAGATAAGCTAGAGGAGGGTGGGGGTGGGGAGAGAGTAGCATAGAGTACAATGGGTGAGTGGGGGAGGAGATGAAGGTGATAGGTCAAGGAGGAGAGGGTGGAGTGGATAGGTGGAAAAGAAGATAGGCAGGTCGGACAAGTCAAGGAGACAGTAACTGAGCTGGAAGTTTGAAACTAGGATGAGGTGGGGGAAGGGGAAATGAGGAAGCTGTTGAAGTCCACATTGATGCCCTGGGGTTGAAGTGTTCCGAGGCGGAAGATGAGGCGTTCTTCCTCCAGGCGTCTGGTGGTGAGGGAGCGGCGGTGAAGGAGGCCCAGGACCTCTATGTCCTCGGCAGAGTGGGAGGGGGAGTTGAAATGTTGGGCCACCGGGCGGTTTGGTTGATTGGTGCGGGTGTCTCGGAGATGTTCCTTAAAGCGCTCTGCTAGGAGGCGCCCGGTCTCCCCAATGTAGAGGAGACCACATCGGGAGCAACGGATACAATAAATGATATTGGTGGATGTGCAGGTGAAACTTTGATGGATGTGGAAGGCTCCTTTAGGGCCTTGGATAGAGGTGAGGGAGGAGGTGTGGGCACAGGTTTTACAGTTCCTGTGGTGGCAGGGGAAAGTGCCAGAATGGGAGGGTGGGTCGGAAGTATTTAGCATACCTGACTAGGAAAATGCGTGCTCCCCAATCCAGTACTTCAATCAGAGACAGTGCCAGGGTCCTTACATATGATACTAAAAAGATTAATGAGGGTTTTCTGAGCTTTTACTCTGAATTGTATCAGTCTAAAGGTTACGAGGACAGGAGGGCTAAAATGGAGACCTTTTTTAAGAACCTTGACCTCCCGGGGTAACCTTGGAACAGGCCTCTCTCCTTAATGCTCCCTTGACAGTTCAGGAAATATAGGAGGCAGCTAGGCAACATCAGAGTGAGAAAATGCCTGGCCCTGATGGTCTCCTGGGTGAGTTTTATAAGGAGTTTACAGGGATTCTGTCAGGGCCAATGTTGGAGATGTACAACCACTCCAATATGCATGAATGCCTACCACTATCTTTGAGAGAAGCTAGTACTTCCTTAATTCTTAAGAAGGGGAAGTTTCCTGAGGATTGTGCCTCATACAGGCCTATCTGCCTATTAAATTCAGATTTGAAGATTCTGTCCCAAGATCCTGGCGCTGAGATTGGAAAAGGTGTTGCCCCATATTGTTAAAGAGGACCAGACAGGCTTTATAAAGGGCCGCAGGTCCTCTAATAATATTAGAAGGTTACTGAATATGGTCCAAATTTGTCAGCAACGATCGATTCAGGGGTTGGTGATTTCCTTAGATGCAGAGAAAGCATTTGTCCGGGTGGAATGGCCGTATCTTTTTTATGTCTTAGTTTGGGTTGGGTGGGGTCTTTGCTAGGTGGGTAGAGGTTTTATATCGCCAAGGCTGCCCCCCTAAGTGTTGTTTATGTTAGTGATAGAGCCGCTGGCAGAGGCCATTTGTCAGAACGTCCACATAACTGCTCTGGAAGTGGGATCGAGGGCACACAAGATTACACTGTATGCAGATGATGTCCTTCTCTTTTTATCGAACCCGATGACCTCCGTACCCCATTTGATACAATGTGTCAATTCATTTGGGGCTATTTCAGGATATAAGATTAACTTTGCAAAATCGGAGGCGATGCCTTTGGGGAACCTTAAGGATGTACCAGAAGTTGAAGGTGGCCCTAAGTCCCCTTTTAAGTGGTCACAGGCAGGGTTCCGATACCTAGGCATTTTTATTACCCCCAAGTTTGATCTGTTATTTCGGATTAACTTTGCTCACTTGCTCAACAATATTAGGTGAGATCTCCAGAGATGGGAGGCTCTTCCAATTTCATGGCTGAGCCGAATATCTCTCATTAAGCTGAATGTTCTTCCTCGTTTGCTTTACCCCATGCGTATGCTCCCTATAATGTTTCCCATGTCAACACTACGGAAGCTTATGGGATGGTGTAGTTCCTTTGTCTGGCATCGTGGACGGCCCCTCATCAAACTTACTAAATTGCAGTTGCCTCAAGGAGGGGGAGGAGTTGATTTCCCAGACATCAGGAGGTATCAATTGAGTTTCCTGCTGTCCTTTGTCTGTGATTGGATAGGTAACGATCCAAACTCAATATGGCTGGATATTGAGGCCTCCCAGGCAAAGTGCCCTCTTGTTAACCTGTTGTTCATGGATAAGATGAGGACAGTTATGGACCACTGCCAGAACTCCATTGTCATTAGTACAGTCAAGGCATGGACGATGATGCATCAGAGTGAGGGTTGTTTATCCAAGACTTCGCCACTTACACCTATAGTTGGCATTCCAGGGTTCCAACCAGGGATGATGGACTCCGGGTTCAAACTATGAGCAGCGAGAGGAGTTTCTAGTTTGAGGGACTTGTTTGAGGGGGTTATGATGTCTTTTGAGCAACTGAGCTTCAAATACGGGTTGCCCAGCAAAGATCTTTTCTGTTTTATTTTTCATGTTAGGGATTTCATCCAGAAGAAGACTACGCTTCTCACAAGCCCTTATAAGCCAGATACAGAGAGGTTGTTGCTACGCTCCACAAGCACCCTTTCGGTTAATGCCCTCTATTGCCTGCTGGGCCTGGCAGGATATTAATCAGTTATGTGAGGTCTGGGAGCAAGAGCTAGGAGTGGAGATCTCTTCTGATATATGGGAGAACATATGGGAGAATACTCGAAAGATCTCAATCTGTAATAGGACATGTGCTATGCAGTTAAAAGTTCTGCACAGGGCTCATCTGGCACCAGACCATCTGGCAAAGTTTAATAAAGGGGCATCTTCAATGTGCCCCAAATGTAAAATAAGTGTAGGTACTCTTACCCCTTGCTTCAAGACTTGCCATAGGCTCCGTGTTTATTAGAGCGCTGTGGCAGGAGACATAGGGAGGGTTTTGAGGACTAAAGTCAAAGTAGACCCGATATTCCTCCTCTTAGGTCTACCAAATTTACCATCTTTAGACGGGCATGGGAAGAAACTATTTAATATTCTTGCATACTGTGCACGGAAGAATATTCTGATGAACTGGATGTCTGACAACCCGCCGGGCTTGCTGGGACAGCAGCAATTAATTATGGTGCACATTCCCTTGGACATTTTTACAAACATGGTGCACCACACAACAGACCGTTTTTATAAGACATGGCAGCCCTACTAGAGTTATTTAGATATAGATTTGTCAGTTATCTTAACTAGGGCGTTTGTTTAACCAGAATGGTTAGTTTGTCAAGCCCTGGGTCCTGAAGGGGGTCTCCTGAGTTAATATGGGTATATATACTATGCTCCCGTTCCTTTGGGAGCTCTGTGCCAAGCATAGCTGTTCTGTATTTTGTGTTTATTTTGGTTTTTTTGGGTTTTTTTATCTATAGTTATTTACTAATTTATTGGTATTGCTCTGCACAGTGTTCGGGTTTGTTTTGTATTATAGGGTAGGTTAGTAGTTAGCAGACAGTAGTTGCATTGTAATTTGTTTTTTTTCTTTTTATTATACTGATATTTGTTATTGATTGTATTTTTCAATAATTTTATAAGTTAAAAAAATTTGCAAATATATTTACAAAAAAAATCACCTTTTTGCAATAAGCTGTTTTCTTGCCAAGTACAGTGATTTCATGCATTTTTGTTTTAAATCTGGGTTCATCAGTCATAAGTTAGGGACTTTGGATAGTCTGATTAAATCTTTTCACATTTGTGACATCTCTAGGGATAGTGTGGCTTGATTTCCAGCACCTACCCCATTCTGCCATGACAGAAGGCTAACACAGTTGCCTAACTCTATAGATAGAAAATGATCAACAGTATTTGCTTATGTCATTGCTGACTAATGTTACTCAATGCAACTCAAATGCTTGTTGAACAGTGAAACAAAACTTGAAGGATCGTGCAACACAAGGAGGTCATCCAGCCCATCACACTTGAGTTCTGAAGAAGCGTCACTGGACCTGAAACATTAACTCTGATTTCTCTCCATAGATGCTGTCAGACTTGCTGAGTTTTTTCAGCAATATATGTTTTTGTTTCTGATCTCCATCATCTGCAGTTCTTTCTTTTTTTTCATACTTGTGTTGAAAAGATGTATCTAATTAGGTTTTCCTGTATCTATTTGTTCCCTTGCAATATTTTTCTTCTAATTGTAAATGCAGAATTTTCTTTTGAACATTAGTAAATCTTTGTTCACCTTTAAGGTAGTAAATGTCAAAAAGCTTGATGTTTTTCTTAAATCTCCATATTCTTCCATTGTCAGATAACTTAAATTTACATAATCTGGTTGCCCTTAAAACCCCTCAGAATCTTGAGTACCTCACTTTTTCCTGATATAACAAATGGTATGCCACGTGGATCAATGCCAGGAGCTCAACTTTTTACAATATGGATATGCTAGTGCATGATTTGCAAAGGTTCGTATTGTGACAATGCTGTCACATTAAAAAGGCTATTTTGTCCTTTTTGCCAAGGGCTGTGTTTATAGGATGTTACTGAATTGGAACAGTTAATTAGTAGTCGTTACTGTATCGGGTCAGTTGAGGTTTCCCATAGTTAAGTAATTCCAAATTCTTCTTTCTTCTGTTTGTACTTCAACTGTAGTGTTTAAATAAATTGTGTTACTTAAGCCAAGTGGTTTGACCAGTTGCATCACATCTGGAACACCCACTCCACATCTGTGCTTAAAATTACAAAAAATTAGGGTCTAGGCTACCTTCTGAAAATATTTTGAGAGGGTCTGGCCTGGTTCCATAACAGATTGGTAGCTCGTCTGGCATTGATCCTATAATTCCACTTTGGGTTTAGTGTTGTTAGACTCAGAGGTGGCGAATGGTAGGTGTTAATGTCTTTTTTTCCAAGTGTTGAATTCAGTTGGTTGAAACAATGCTTTGAATAGGAATGGCTCTTTTAGTCACTAAGAGTTTTCTCGGGGTGGAAGAAGTGACTGTAGGGGTGTTACAAAAGGTGAGCGAGGCAAAGCTGTTGGAATTGGCAGAGAAGCTGGAGTTGAGGTTGCCTTCATCTGTGAGAAAAGGAGAGGTAATTACAGCAATAGCTCAACATTTAAATTTGCTGTAAATTCCCTCTGAATCTTTGGAAATTGCTAGAACTCACTTGCAGGTGAAGCAGAATGAACGTTGAAAGGAGCTGAAACAGTTTGATTTATGGTTAAAAGAAGAAGAAATGGAGAAAGAGACTTCGAACCTCAGAAGTTGGCTGAAAAGGATGGAGGTGTTAGCAGAAGGTAGGCTTGGTGAGGAGGATAGTGATGATGAGCAAATCCACTGTAGAGAAAGGCCTGCTGTGGATCTGATGAAATATATCCAAGCATTACCTAAATTTGATGTGAAGGATGTAGAAGCCTTTTTCATTTATTTGAGAAAGAATATTTTGGAGGAGCTCAAAAGTTCACTTCCTGAGGTAGTGAGAACTGATGTGGAACCAGCCGAGAGTTAAATTTGCAAGATTACCAGCCGAAATGGCGGATATTTATGAGTTGGTTCAAAATCAAAGTTTGGCTTCTGACATCAGTTTCACTCCATGAGGGATATAAATTGGGGAAAAGAGAAATTCTCAGGTGCTAAGGGAAAAGTAGATCTCATTGAAGATAATAAAGACAGCTTACCACAGGGTAAAAAGGAAACCCATGCAGGGAAAGAGAAGTTAAAAACCTCATGTGTTTTGACTGCAATAAAGTAGGCCACATAAAGTCACAGTGTTGGGGGTTTAGAAAAGGCACTGGGAAGACGGATGTAGGAAAACAGGATAAGCCAGTGAATTTTGATAAAGTGGTAACGGAAAGCACAGTAGAGGCTAAAATGATGCACGGGAATATACAACATAGTCAGAGACTGGTTGAGAAGGAAGTGCCAGATCTTCTTAAATGATTTACTTGCAAAGGTAAGGTCTACCTACTCACATAGGTCAGGAGCAGCAGATAAAGAAGTTATTGTATTAAAAGATACAGGATCATGTCAATCTTTGATGTTGAGAGATGAGGAGGTATGTGACTCAGAAGAACTATTGCCAGAAAAAGTGCTAGTATGTGGAATCCATGATGAGAGAAGCGTTCCATTTTGTAGAGTGTGATTGGAATGTCCAATTAAAAGTGGAGAAGAGGTGGTAGGAGTACTGGAGAAACTCTCAGCTCCAAGAATAAAATTTATCCTTGGTAACGATGTAGCCGAATCACAGGTAAGAGTGCTGCCTACTGTGGTTGAAAAGTCAATGGAGAATCAGGCAACTGAGGTATTATAGGAAGTATATCCTGGGATTTTTCCTGACTGTGTGATAACAAGATCACAAAGCCACCAGTTGAAACAGGAGTAGAAATCAAAGAATTCAGATAAGAAAGTTGAAGTAGAATTATCAGAGACCATGTTTGATCGAATGGTTGAGCCAAAGCAAGAACAGGTGAAGGACAGTGTGAATATTTTTAGCTCAAGAGAAAATAACTAAGTTACAACAGAAATCTGAAAATCTGAAGCAATTGTATTAAAAAAAACATGCACAGAAGAATCTGAATGTATTCCGGAATGTTATTTTCTTAAAAATGATATCTTAATGAGGAAATGGAGACCATTACATATTCTGGCAGATGCGAAATGGGCAGAGGTTCATCAAGTTGTATTACCAGTGGGTCATAGAAGGAGGTGTTGTGAGTAGCACATGAATTACCAGTAGGAGGTCATTTAGGGTTAAGAAAAACTCAAGCTAAAATACAAAAAACATTTTTACTGGCCTGGACTGCATCAGAATGTAGTTGAATTTTGCCAGACATGTCATAACATGTCAGGTAATTGGAAAACTTCAGGCGGTAATAAAACCAGCACATTTAATACCCTTTTCCGTGTTTGAGAAACCTTTCACAAGGGTCTTAATTGATTGCGTAGGACTCCTCCCTAAAACAGAAAGTGGGAATCAATATTTGTCAACAATAATGGATGTGAACATTAGATTTCTAGAGGCCATTCCATTACACAATATTACGACTAAAAGGATTGTAGAAGAATTACTAGATATGGACAATCCACAGCGATACTACAGATTAAGGGTGAAATTTTACATCAAAATTATTCAAGGAAGTTATGGATAGCTTAGGAACAAAACAATTCAAATCCACTGCATTTCACCCAGGATCGTAAGGAGCATTAGAAAGGTGGCATCAGACTTAAAGACCATGTTAAGGACTTATAGTCAGACTATCCAGATAATTTCGATAAAGGATTCCATTTGCATGTTTTGCCATTTAGGGATACACCAAATGAATCAACCAAATTCAGTCCATTTGAATTAGTTTTTGGGCATGAATGGAGATAAAGTATTTGTGTTATTTCCAGTGATAGATGAACCTTTAGAAGCAATGATTTGGAGGTGCCGATGTTGGACTGGGATGTACAAAGTTAAAAATCACACAACACCAGGTTATAGTCCAACTGGTTTATTTGGAAGCATTAGCTTTCGAGCGCTGCTCCTTCATCAGGTGATTGTGAGCACCTGATGAAGGAGCAGCACTCCGAAAGCTAGTACTTCCAAATAAATCTGTTGGACTATAACCTGATGTTGTGCGATTTTTAATTTTGAAAGCAAGGTTTAGTGGATCTTATCAAATCAAAAGGAAATTGAGTGAGATGAGCTATTTGACAAGAACTCTAGACGGAAATAAATTTCACAGCGTGTGTCATGTGAATATGCTCAAAATGTATTTTGATAGGGAAAGAAGGCAAAAGGAGAATGTGTTCCTAGTCACAACACAAAGTGAAGAATCAAGTTCAGAGGATTTTGAATTGGACATTCTTCAAATTAAATTGCATAACAAGGAAGTTCTCAAAAATTGGGATAAACTATTATTACTAGAGTTATTACTATGACATAGCGAGATATGTGGGAATAAGCTAGGAAGTGCTAATCTAATTATGCATGATGTAGATACAGGAAATGCTGTTCCACTGAAGCAACATCCTTACAGACTTAACCCTCTAAAGTTGGCAAGGATTCAAGACGAGATTGAATGCATGTTCCAAGATAACATAATTGAAGTGAGTTGCAGCGACTGGAGCTCATCCATAGTAATCATGCCAAAATCAGATGGTACCTAATGGTTATTTATAAACTATTGGAAAGTCAATGCAGTTACAAGGTCCAATTCATATCCTATTCCATGTTTGGAAGATTGTATTGAGAAGGTGTGGCAAGAAACCTATATTTCTAAGTTGGCCGTACTCAAAGGATACTGACAGATACCTTTATTTGAAAGAGCGAAGACAATTTTGGCTATCGTAACACCAAATGGACTGTATCAATTTAAAGTCATGCCATTTGGTATGAAAAATGAGCCAGCCACATTTCAAAGACTAACCAATGAAGTTATCTCTGGATTACCCAATTGTGTGGTATACATCAACGACCTGGTTATTTTTAGACACACATGGAAGGAACATTTGCAGCATTATCTGCATTATTCAGTTGACTTGAGAGGCAGGCTTGGTGATAAGAGTGAGTTCAACAAAGTCCAAGTCACATTCCTGGGCCATGTTACCAGACATGGACAGATGGGCCCACAAAATATGAAAACAAAGGTTATGGGGGAGTTTCCCATACTGTCAATGAAGTGAGTCGAAAAGTGTGGCGCAGGTAAAGCACTGGTTTGACTAGTTGCATTACACCTGGAATTTCTGTTGAAGGGCTTATGCCCAAAACGTCGACTCTCCTGCTCCTCGAATGCTGCCTAGCTTGCTGTGCTTTTCCAGCACCGCACTTTTCGATTCTGACTCTCCAGCATCTGCAGTCCTCATTTTCTCCATTGACAAAAAGAACAGTATTACGATTCCTGGGATTGAGTGGGTTTTATTGGAAATTTGTGCCAAGTTTTAGCAGTGTGTCTGCTTTACTCACTGGCTTAATGAAGACATGCACAAAATTTCAGTGGATGGAGAAATGTCAGAAGGCATTTCACAGCCTAAAAGCTGTGTTAACCATTGCCCCAGTATTAGTCACACCTAATTAGGCAAAACCATTCAAGGTGGCTATCAATGCAAGTGATGTGGTTGTTGGTGCTGCACTCTTACAAGAATACAAGAAGACAAGAAAAAGATAGAAAGACCTATCAAGTACGTCACCAGGAAATTGAATAGTCATCAGCAGAAATATTCCACAATTGAGAAGGAGATCTTGAGCTTGGTGTTGGCATTACAATATTTCCACATTTATATTGCCAGTAATGTGTCTGAGACAATTATATATTCTGATCATAATCCGTTAATGTTTTTGGAGAAATCTAAGGACAAAAATTCCAGACTGTTTAGATGGAGCTTATTACTGCAGCTATTCAATTTGAATATTATCCAAGTGGCACAACAAGAAAACATAATCGCCGACACATTGTCGAGTCTTGGATGAAGAAGACTGGAGGCATTCAATAGCAGGAGTAAATGGACTGAAATAGAATTTAGTAATGAATATTTGCATGCTTAGAGTCAATGTAATATCCATATATTGTAGTGTACTAACAAAGTAGGACCAAGGAGTTTAAAATGAAGCCATCTTTGTGTATTGATGGTTTCTTTTAAGAGCGGAGCTATGACGATGTTGTCACTTTAAAAAGCTTATATTGTCCTTAGTTTTTTTTTGAAGAGAGATCGTAAAGGTAGAGGTGCCGAAGAGTGTACTTGAACAATGGAAGTGGAGTGGCCAGTTCTCTAGTTCAGGTTTTTTCTAGTTTGTTTAGCTGTAGCAGTTACAAGATGTGTGATTCCAGGGGAATTGCAAGCTTCCATAAAGAGTTCCTCTGACTTTCTTCTGAGATCTCTCTCTTGATGCTGCTTCCTCCTGCCTGTAAGAATCTGTGTTTGAATTTATCTATCTCTAATCTCAAGATTCATGTTCCTCTCCTCAGTGAACACTGATGCAAAGTAATCACTCAGAATCTCAGGTTCGACACACAGCCTTCCTTCATTATCCTTTAGTGGACCAATCCTTTCTCTAGTTACCCGTTTGCTTCTTATATAAGAATGAAATGCTTTGGGATTCTCCTTAATTCTGCTGGCTAAAGCTATTTCATGACCCCTTTTAGCCCACTTGATTCCTCATTTAAGACTTGTCCTACTCTTCTGATATTCCTCCAGGGCCTGTTCTGTTCTTAGATGCCTAGACCTTATGTACGTTTCCCTTTTCCTCTTGGCTAGTCGTACAATTTCTCCTGTCATCCATGGTTCACGAATCTTGCCCTTCCTATCCTTTACCTTCAACGGGACATGCCTATCCTGCACTACCTTTAACCTATCTTTGAAAGCCTCCCACATATCAAATGTGGACTTCCTTTCAAATAGCTATGTCCAATCCACATTTCCAAGCTCCTGCCTAATTTTGATATAATTGGCCTTGGCCCAGTTTAGTACTCTTCCCTTAGGATCACTCTCATCTTTATCTACGAGTATTCTGAAACTTACAGAATTGTGGTCACTGTTCCCAAAAAAATCCCCCACCGCAACTTCTACCACTTGTCCTGCTCGTTCCCCAGTACCAGGTCGGATATGGCTCCTTCCCTCGTCGGACTATTGACATACTGCTCTAGAAAACTCTCCTGGACGCATCTTAGAAATTCTACTCCATCCAGATCTCTGATGATAAGTGTATCCCAGTCAATGTTGGAAAATTAAAATCTCCCATCACCAGTACCCTATTGCCTCTACATTTTTCCATAATCTGTTTACCTATTTGTTCTTCTACCTTACGGTCACTGTTGGGAGGACTGTAATACAGCCCCAACAATGTAACTGCACCCTTCTTATTTCTCTGCTCCACCCATAATGCCTCACTACCCACGACTTCCATAGTGTCCTCCTTTAGCACAGCTGTGATGTCATCCTGACCAGCAATGCAACTCCATCCCACCTTTTACTTCCCCCCCTGTCCTGTCTGAAGCATCTATATCCTGGAACATTTAGTTGCCAATCATCATGCCCTTCCTTCAACAAAGTCTCTGTGATTGCCATAACATCATACTCCCAGCACCAATCCAAGCCCTAAGTTCATCTGCCTTACACACTATACTCCTTGCATTAAAGTAGATGCATTTCAGGCCACCAGTTCTTTTGCGCTTGTCCGCTCTCTGTTTACTCTTCCCTTTATTGATGCTATCTTCAAGATTCTTACAGTCTCCACTTTGCTGCCTACTTGTTGTCTCTTCTGGTTCCCAGTCCCCTGGCACATTAGTTTAAAACCGCCCCAACAGCAGTAGCAAAAACTCCCCCAAGGACATTGGTTCCAGTCTGGTTCAGATATAGACCGTCCATTTTGTAATAGTCCCACCTTCCCCAGAACTGGTCCCAATGTCCAACAAATCTGTACCCCTCCCTCCTATACCATTCCTCAAGCCACGTGTTCATCCTGCCTATTTTTCATTTCTGCACTGGCTAGCACATGGCATTGGTAGTAATCCCGAGATCACTACCTTTGAGGTCCTCCTCTTTAACTTCTCTCCTAGTTCCCTGAATTCTTCTTTCAGGACCTCATTTCGTTTTCTACTTATATCGTTGGTGCCTATATGCAGCAAGACAACTGGCTGTTCACCCTCCCTTTTTAGAATGCTCTGTAGCTAATCGGTGACATCCCTGACCCGAGCACCTGGGAGGCAACATACCATCCGGGAGTCCTGTTTTCAGCCACAGAACTGCCTATCTACTCCCCTCACAACAGAATCCCCTATGACTATGGCCCTACAAGTTTTTTCCTGCCCTTCTGAACAGCAGTGCCTGCCACGGTGCTATGATCTTGACAACTTCTACCCTCTCCTGGTGAGCCATCTCCCCCAATGGTATCCAAAACGGTATACCTGTTTTGGAGAGAGATGACCTCAGGGGACACCTGCACTGCCTTCCTACTCTTTTTCTGTCTTTTGGTCACCCATTCACTGTCTCCCTCAGCATGCCTAACCTGCAGTGTGACCAGTTCACTAAACGTGCTATCCACAACCTCCTCAGCATCATGGCTGTTCCACAGTGAGTCCATCCACAGCTCCAGAGCAGTCATGCGGTCAAGCAAGAGCTGCAGCTGGACACACTTCTTGCAAGAGTAAGAGTCAGGAACGTCAGACATGTTCCTAAGTTCTCACATCAAGCAAGAGGCATATGCCACGGGTCTGAGGTCCCCTGCCATTGTAAGCTTAACTTTATATGAACTAACTAAAATCAAACAATGCACTTAAATATATGAAAAAGAACGATAACAAAGAAATAAAAACCTTGCCTTAGAGTCTTTTTCTTCCGGTTAGAGGAGGGGGGGCGGGCGGGAGATACTACACATGTATTATCTCGGGTTTAGCCACTGCCCAAATATAGATCTGGCAGGATCTGTGCAGAGAGAAATAGAATTGAAGTTTCAAATCCAGTACAGAGTCATAGAGCTCAACAGCACAGAAAAAGGCCCAAAAACCAAGAGTCTGACTCTTCTTCCCAACTAGAAAGGGTTGAAATTAAAAAAATATATATTTTTGACAGAGGCAGTGACGATGTAGAGGCCAGTGCAACATACAAAGGTCTTGTTAAAAGTGGTGAAGAAGAAAAATAGATGTCAAATGGGTATAAACTAAAATGTGAAAGGGAGAGAATGGATTTTCTTTACTGAGAGCAAAGTAAATAACAACTGAAACAAGATTATGATGTTGGGGGCGGAAGAGCGAAAATGTAAGGAAAATGTAGAACAGACATCATGCAGTCAAGCTCTGAAGTTGTAGAATTTGATATTGAGCCCTAGAGGCTGTAAAATGCCTAAGAAGAAAGGTGTTCCTGAGGCTTGTGTTGTGCTTCTTTGGTACATGCAGCAGGGTCAGGACAGAAATGTTAGCTTGAGAACAAGGTGGTTTATTTAAATGGCAAGCAATTGAAGGTGGAGTCATTCCTATGACAGAATGGAGATGTTGCACAAAGCAGTCTGCATTTGGTATTGCCAATGTAAAGGCATCAACATTGAGTTTGTATAAAACCAATAGACGCAGGTTACTGTGTTTGGCAGTATAGAGTCATAGAGATGTACACCATGGGAATAGACCCTTTGGTCCAACTCATCCATGCCGACCAGATATCCGAACCCAATCTCATCCCACCTGCCAGCACCCGGCCCATATCCCTCCAAACCCTTCCTATTCATATTCCCATCCAAATGCCTTTTAAATGTTGCAATTGTACCAGCCTCCACCACTTCCTCTGGCAGCTCATTCCATACATGTACCACCCTCTGCGTGAAAAAGTTGCCCCTTAGGTCTCTTTTATATCTTTCCCCTCTCACCCTAAACCTATGCCCTGTAGTTCTGGACTCCCCCATCCCAGGGAAAAGACTTTGTCTATTTATCCTATCCATGCCCCTCTGTAAACCTCTGTAAGGTCATCCCTCAGCCTCCGACGCTGCAGGGAAAACAGCCCTAGTCTATTCAACCTCTCCCTGTAGCTCAAATCCTTCAACCCTGGCAACATCCTTGTAAATCTTTTCTGAACCCTTTCAAGTTTCACAACATCTTTCAGATAGAAAGCAGACAAGAATTGCACGCAATAATCCAATAGTGGCCTAACCAATGTCCTGTATAGCCGCAACATGACCTCCCAACTCCTGTACTCAATACTCTAACCAATAAAAGAAAGCATACCAAACGCCTTCTTCACTATCCTATCTACCTGCGACTCCACTTTCAAGGAGCTATGAACCTGCACTCCAAGGTCTCTTTGTTCAGCAAACACTCCCAAGGACCTTACCATTAAGTGTGTAAGTCTTGCTAAGATTTGCTTTACCAAAATGCAGCACCTCGCATTTTCAAAAGATAACTGAAGCCGATATTGCCAATATAACCCTTTCAAAAATATCTTTTGGTGGTGCCATGCATTGCCACTAAGGGGCAATAGAGGGGCACATAAAAATTCAGACATTTGGAGGTGCAGAATATTTAATGGTAACTTAAGAGCTTAATTCCATCTTTGAATGCTTCCCAGGCTGATTTTGAACTCGTTCTCTCTCCCTCTCTCTCTCGCATCCTAGTTCAGGAACTCCTTGTGTCAGAATTCTCTTAAGGTTAAAATGAAGGTTCATTTGGCAGCTAGGAAGGCAAATGCAACATTGGCATTAATTTCAAGACAGCTAAAAACACGAAAGCAGAGAGGTACAGCCGACAATTTATAAGATTCTGGTCAGACCGCATTTGGAATATTGTGAGTCATTTTGGGCTCCATATCTAAGGAAAGATGTGCTGACGTTGGAGGAGATCTAGAGGAGGTGTGAAAAAATATCCTTGTGAGGAAGGGCTTTTCATATGAGGAAAGGTTAAGGATTCCATATATATACTGGATAGAGTTGAGAAGGATGGAGGAATAGGGATCTGATTGAAATGTACAGAATACTGAAAGGCTAGAGTGGCATGAAAAAGATGTTTCTGCAAGTAGGAGAGGCTGTGACCTGAGGGCATAGCCTTACAGTGAAGGGATGACCCTTTAGAATCAAGATGAGAAATGTCTTTAGTCAGAGGGTGGTGCATCTGTGGAGCTCATTCCCACAAAGGGCTATGAAGGCCAAGTTAGTGAGTGTCTTCAGGACAGAGATAGATAGGTTCTTGATTAGTAAGGGGATCAAGAGTAATGGGGAGAAGGCAGGAGAATATGGTTGAGAAACATATCAACCATGATAGAATGACAGAGCAGACTTGATAGTCTAATTCTGTTCCTATATCTTAGGATTTTATGACTGCTGTTCATTGAACAATGCTAGTGTAAAACAAAAGTTCCTTGTATTTCAGAAAAGAATGATGTAGAGCTCCAATTTTCTCATAATGATTGAATTGTTTCACTTAACTTACTGTGCCTAATTAAGTATTGTTTCACTTTTCAGTTTCAGATCAAAATGTTCAGACCCAGGTTTTTAAAGTCACGGTATGTATTGTCTAAATTAGTACATTTTATTTTTAATTGTATTTCTATCTTTTCTTTGCAGACCTGCATTATTTAAAAAGCATTATTCAAGAACAATGGACTGAGTAATGCCATTACCCCACAAACATACTGCATTTTCTATATGTTTTTGAAACAACAATCAAATGAGCATTTTTTCCTCACCGTGTTGGTTGAAAAATCAGCTAATGGGTTATCTGCTATTACCTATTGCAAGCCTATTTTCACTGGTCAGCATACACATTGGATTCCTACAGCTCCATGCACTACAAGATTGGCCTAATGGCAACCTCGTAAATAGGGCACATCAAAACTATCATGCCGAATAGTACTGATCCCAACCTGATCATTGTACATGCACAAACACATGGCCTTAAGGTTTCCATTTCTGAAGCCAAGAAATGTTCCATCAACCTCAAATTACTTAAAACAGTGTCACACAATTTTGATTAACTAGTAAAACTAGCCATTTCAAGTTTTTGTTCTATAATAGCAACATTAGTGGTATTCTTCATTAACAGAACAAAACTCAGAACATGGTGTCCATACATAGGTGTGATTCTGCGATTGGATAACACAATCTGTTGTGTGATGCATTATATTAATATCCAATTTTAGATTATCAGTCTGGCTTGCAATATGGCAAATTTATGCTTGCTGAAAGCAGCATATATTTATGTGCAAGTAAAAAGAATTTGTCTGGGCACTGCACCTTTTCAATTAAAACAAAAGCTTTGGGGTAACTCTTCTCCATGGCAACACCTTCAGCATCCAACTTCTCATGAATTATAAATTGTTGTTCCCTTTGAAGGGTGGCATTCTGTCCCGAGTGGAAGATGAAAATCTTCAACAGCTTGCACTGAATCTGTTATGTACTACCAAGAGTCCATTTCTATGCATTGTGGCTCTGAATTTTATTAATATTTTAGTGTAATGTGACAATTTTAACGTTAATCACTACAGCTAAATTCATGAAACTAAATTTTAATAAGAATTGGATTAATATATGCCCCACATTATAAGTTAACCCTATAAACAATATGCTCACAACAAATTATTCTTATCAATTTGTATTTATTTTTACCACTTTTTTTTAGCGTTAATAACCTGGCTAAAGGCAGGGAATTCCAAACAACCTCAGTGAATTAGAAAATTGAGCAAAAAAATTAATTATTTCAAACATTTTTTCATTTTTATTATTTTCACAGGCTGTGGGTGTTACTCATTCAACCGTTTATTACCCACTCCTAAAGTTGGCAGTGAACAGACTTCTTGAATTGATGTGGTCCATGTAATGTAGTTACAGTAACAGTTAGGAAGGGAGTTCCAGGATGTGCATCCAGCAACAATGAAAGAACAGTGATACCGTTTCATGGCAAAGTGGTGTGAAGAGGATCTTGCAGCTGATGGTGCTCCCATGTATCTGCTGTTCTTGTCCTTCTAGATGGCAATGTTTGTAGGCTTGGGAGGTGCTATTGAAGAAGACTTGGTGAGTCTTATCTGGCTGGTCAGAGTAGATTCTGATCGATGGCAATCACATAAAGGATTCAGTGATAG